>NC_082645.1:117757467-118068119 GCF_028023285.1 Balaenoptera ricei
ATTTAGACTTTGGTGACTCTTTTGTTGAGAAAATGATATATATGCTTTATTTTCACCTTTTGTCTGAAATATTTATCTGTATAAAAAATTCATACCCAAGCAAGAACAAATCACTTTAGGAAGGAATGCAGAGAATTTTCTATTTAAATAGACGGCCGTCCATTTCTGTTCATGCACCTATAGTTCTAAACCCCAGACATCATTCATCCATAGACTCTTCCTCATTTAAAGGAGTGAGTCACTGCCCTTCCTAACTCAAGAGTCCAGAAAGTTTAGGAAACGAAACTTTACAGATGTTTACATTTTAGACTCATTTCCTATGCATTACTTTCAAAATTAATCTTTCATAAACAGCAACAGAGTGAATTACAGAAAAGAGAAGCTTTAGAGTATAAAGGTTAATTCTGAAGATCCTCTGACCTTAATTCTATCAAGTGACAAACACCTATTTATGAAACATAAAGGCATGATAATTTCTGTCTGAAGCAACACGTGTGTTGACATATGTCACCATACGACACAAAAATCAAGAGCCTGCTGAAACAAACCCAAAGGCTCCATATCCAAAGAACAGTTTGCCCTGCCTTGCAATGTATTAAGTACCTATGAAGGAGGCGGCTTCCAGTGACTTCAGCAGAGAGTCAGTAGATTTGGGGGCTTTCACATTCCCAGGATAATACTGGTTTTAATTTTTTCAGTGGTTTTCTGACACTCCTTAAGGTGACTGCCTACACTTTCCCACCTCCCTGGAAGGCGTGCAGAGGGTGGCAGTGCCTCTAGCCCAAGGCTGCTCCAAGTATAATCCCAGGACCAGGACTCTTAGCAACTCCCAGGAGCGTGTTAGAAATTCGACACCAAAAACACAGGCAACCAAAGCAAAAATAGACAGGTGGAAGCACATCAAACTAAAAACTTGTGTGCAGCAAAGGAAACCATCCACAAAATGAAAAGGCAGCCTACAGAATGGGAGAAAGGATTCACAAAGCACACATGTGACAAGGGATTAATATACAAAATATATAAAGATCTCCTACAACTCGACAGCAGAAGACCCCCAAATAACCTGGCTTAAAAATGGGCAAAGGAAGTGAATAAATATTTCTCAAAGAAGACATACAAGTGGCCAACAGGTACATGAAAAGATGCTCAACATCACTAATCATCAGGGAAATGTACATTGAAATAACAATGAAATGTCACCTCACATCTGTTAGGATGGCTGTTATCAGAAGAGGAAAGATAAGTGTTGACGAGAATGTGGAGACAAGGGAACCCTTGAGCACTGTTGGTGAGAATGTAAATTGGTTCAGTCATTACGGAAAATAGTATGAGAGGTTCCTTAAAAAATTAAAAATAGAGTTACCATGTGATCCAGCAATCCCACTTCTGGGTATATATCCAAAGGAAATGAAATTGGGATCTCAAAGGACCATGACCCGGTGCCTGGATAAGCCCAGAGAGCCTGTAGCTGCTGGCTGTTCTTAGTTTGATTTACTGTGACGACTGACAGCAAAATACGCGATTTCACGCAGGTGTGCACCTGTCCCCAAGGCCTCGGTGAATAACCTTGATTTCTCACCCACCTCTTCTTATGTCCTCCATTCAACCTAACATATTTTCCACCAAAGCGAATGGCAGAAAAGAAAAAGCTATTCACCTTCTCATAGGAGTAATCCACATGTGTTCACATCTCCTCCACAGACCACAGCTGCTTTTGAGAATTCACTGAAAATATAATTACACAAGGAATTCAAAATAACGACCCCTAATCACCTCCCCTGGCCATCCCTTTCCCATTGTCCTCCTGAAATTTCTTTTTTCTTTCTGAAAGTAACTAATGCTCAATGTAGAAAATTTGGAATACGAAGGAAAAGAACAAACAGAGCCGTGGTCCCAGTCCCGGGAAGATATCTATCGTGAACATTCTAGTGGTTTCTTTCCGATGTCCTTAAAAGTCCTCGGAACAATTCTGAACCTTTCCCTGAAAACCGATCTCGTTTTACACAATGACCAGGCTTCAGAAAGCCTCTGCTCACCCTGGTTTTAGTTCTGCCCGTAGCGACCCAAGTTTTTAGCCAAGTTACCTGACTCCTCTGAGTCCCTTTTGTCACCTGTAAAATAACTGGAGTCAGCCAGTTTTCTCAAATCCCACGATTCCTCTCTGCCTTTCTCCCTTTTACCTACACAGACCATCACCTCACTCTGCGGGAAGAGGCTTAGAAGCAGGGACAGAGAAGGAGTCAGAAACAAGGAAAGCTCCTGGTTTCCAGGCGGTACCTAGTGAGCAACTCGGCCTTGGGCAACTGCCATCTTTTTCTATGAAATGACCACGGAGTCCAAAACACACAGGACAAGCCTTCTGTTGCTGGAATGCTCAGAACGAGGAGACACATTTGCCGTTGTGGGAGCATCATGGCTTTTGGAATCAATAGACTGGAGTATGAATGGCCTCTCATGAGCCATGAACCCCGAGTAAGGCACTCAGCCTTTCTAAGCCTCAGGATCCCAGAAGAGCATCCGTGGGAAGCACCTGGCGAGGTCCCTCTTGGAGGAGCAGTAGACAGGTACGCAAGTCCAGAAGGAGTGAACAGTGATGGAAGCTGGTGCAGGCCCGGGAGGTCCTGGCAGGGGGGCAGCATTGGAGGCTGGATGGGAGAGATCCGAAAGTCTTTTCCGAAAGAGACATCCACTTTTCCAGGCTGATGGGAAACTCTGTCGTTTCGCCTCGCTCCGAACACATCCCCATCCTCAGCAAATTTCTGCACGTGTCCGGGAGCTCTCCTGGGTGGTGAGTGCACCATTCTCTCCACTTGCAGATAATTCTTGAGCCCCCTACAGTGTAAACTCCTGGAGCCCTAAACTGGCATAAACTGTGGAGGCGAGAGACAAATCTGCAGGTCTCTCCAGGTCCACATACCTTAAAATGACAAAGCTTAACCCGCAGAACTGTACACAGAAGGGTGAACTTTACCGCACTTAAATTATATCTTAATTTTTTTAATCAAAAACATTAACAAAGCATTCCAAGGCCTCTTCCAGGAAGGATGTACGTCTGCTGGTGATCTGTAGACATGTCACGTCCTGGCTTCCCCGTCCTGGGGACTAAAAGCACATTCCACCCTGTCTAATTTTTGTCTGCCTACCCTGTTATTACCCCTCAGTTTTATCCCCACCCCCAGCCCTGGCAGCCCTTCCTCCCCCGCCTCCATCCCCAGCCAGTCTCTCCTGCACATCAGGCTGCAGCACTTGAAAAGATGCTTACGGCTGCGAATATAAAGGCTCCAGACCCAGGAGTGAAAACGCAGGGCACTATGGCCATGGCAACTCTTCCAAACTGCAAACTGTGTGTCTGAGAATGTGCCGGCCTTCCTACACGTTTAAAACAATTACTGAGGCTGTATCATGTGCGACACATTACTCTAAGGGCTTTATATGTATTAGTCTATGTTATCCTATCTATGAGGTCGATACTGTTAATATCCTCATTTTAAGTTGAGGAAATGGAGACACAGAGAGGTTAAGGAACTGGTTCAAGGACACACAGTAAGTGCTAGAGCTGGGACTTGAACCCAGGCAGCCTGGCTCTCAGACCACTCCTCCTGTGTGTGTGTGTGTGTGTGTGTGTGTGTGTGTGTGTGATTTGTAATGTATTTGTTTATTATAGAGAGCATGATAGATGCCATCACATCGCAAGATTAAAAGGCACTGGCATTTCATTTCGCATTCAGGCTCACCCTGCTGAGGACGAAGATCCTCCCAAGCCCCCAGAGCTCTTCCTCTTAGCCATCACCTCTGATTGACTGTGTGTTGGCTTAAAAAATGGAATAAGGCTGTGTAATTTACTATCACTTCCAGATTCCTCAAGATTGCATGGATTAAAAGGAATCTGCTAAAATCCCAGGAGAACTGCCGCAGGGCCAATCCTAGAGCCGTCATCCCATGTGAGGGTCTTACTTCTCTCTAGGTTGAAGGTGAGCTGGATGTCGGGCATAGTTTCAACAAACTAAGTTAAAAAATGCAGGTGGGGAGAAATGGTCCACACAGGACCAACTGCAAGGACACAAAGGCCTGGATTCGGCCCGGTTTTCAGAGCTGACAGCTACTCAGGTGGCCCTGATGCTCGTGAGGGAAATGGGGGAGAGGCTGTTGCATCTTCAGGGACAAGAGCCCACAGTCCCATGGACTTCAAGGTTCTCCTTTATCACCCTAAGGGGTTGGATGAGGTCACTTTATGATACTTTAAAATGAAGCTCATCCGTGGATCGTAACACTTAGATGACGGTTTATGACAGGTCCCAAGCCAAAAGAAATACTAATTATAGCAAGAGATTTTCTGGAAACAAGTATCCCCACGACTGTGCCATCCAATATGGTAGCCCCTAATGACACGTGGTTATCTAAACTTAAATTTGAATGAATGAAAATTAAATTAAATTAAAGATTCAGCTCCTCAGTCACCCTACCATCTTTCAAGTGCTCAATAGCTGTATGTGGCTGGTGGCTACTGGAGTAGACAGTACACATCAGACCAATTCCACCACTGCAGAAAGTCCTATTGGACAGGGCTGATCGAGAGTACTACAAACTTCTCGTTTTGTCCTTCATCAGGAATGCTGCCAACGAATGAAAGAAAGAAGAGTACTTATCTCATGGGGTTGTTGAGGATTGTGGTAGGCTGAATAACAGCCACCAAAGATATTGGGTCCTGATCCCTGGAGACTCTGAATGTTATTTATAAGAAAAAAGATATCTATATTTGAGATGTGATTAAGAATCTTGGGATAAGATTATCCTGGTGGGCCCTAAATGAAATCCTAAGTGTCTTATAAGAGAAGAACAGAGAGAGATGAGACACACAGAAGAGGAGGAGGCAAGTGACCACAGGCAGAGATTGGAGTGATGCAGCCACGAGCCAAGGAGTGTCGGCAGTCTCCGGAAGTGGAAGATGTGAAGAACCGACTCTCCCCTAGAGCTTTCAGAGGGAGCACAGACCTGCTGAGTCCGTGATTTCAGACTCCTGACTTCCAGAACGAGAAGAAAATAAATTTCTATTGGTTTAAGCCACCAGGTTTGTGGTCATGCATTACAGCAGTAATCACAAATTAATGCAAGGGTTAAACTACTTTATATATACATACTACATTTTAGAGGTCACTTAAGAAAAAAGACATCACAAAGGGAAGCATATGAATGACAGGGCAGTTCACAGAAGAAATGCTACTGACAAAAAGTCCAAAAGATTTTTCAACCCCTCCAAATAATAAAATAAATGCAAACTAAGGGACACCACTGTTCTCTTATCAATTTGACAAAATATTAAAAAGATGATCACTGATTCATTAGCTAGTCCATCCATCCAACAGAACGTTAAGCAATCATGAAAGACGTCTTTTTGCAAAATATTTTAAGGACATAGGGAAACCCAGTGTTAAATTTTTAAAAATTAGAAAAAGGATTCATAAAACTGTAATTAAAATATATACATGAGAGAAAAATACTGGAAGGCAATTTACCAAAAATTTTTATAGTAGCTATCTCTGTCTACTAAAATTATAGACAATTTAAATTTTCTTCTTTAAACTCTGTCTTGTAAATTTTCTACAATGAGCATGTATTAGTTTTAACATTGGAAAAAAAAGACTTCCTTTAAAATAATTTAAAAATCAACTTGAACCACAAATCCTAGTATTTGATAAAATACTGGGCAACTTTTGGCAACTACAAGTATTGATTAAATCAGCTAAGAATTAGTGTTCAAAATTGTGGGAGTTTATATTTGTAACTTCTAGTCATTTTTTAGTTGTCACTGTATGTCCTGTTGGAATTTATCCTGAAGACTGATCATGTTTCATGTTTCAAAAGACAATATTTGCTTTTTATTTGTCTTTGATTTAAAAAAGCAAGGAAAGGGATTTTATCAAAGTCAATCAGATAAATGTAATCCAATTATGAAAATAAATCCTCCCTCGACTACATCACTTCAAAAGGAGGGATCTTTACGTCTCTGTGAATTACACACAGCATACCCATGGGAGCTGCTCTAACTCAGCCTCCAAATTGTCAGGTCAGTAACAGCAGGATGGAATGTTCTCAAGGGGACTGGCCGGGAGGGCTGGGTCTTCAAAGAAAGCCCAGAGCCAATGGGAGGGGCTGCTCCCAGGAGGCCATCAGGAGCCTCCCATGACCCTCCCAGCACCTCAGATAGGGGAGCAACGCGCAGTTACTGCCAGCCTCAAGGCGCCCTATTCTTTCATCAAAAGAATTTCCAGGAGTGTTGTGCAGGTATTGCATCAATATACTTTTTAAAAAATTAGGGTGTTTTAACATTTCAAATGTTTATTTTGGATTATCCCAAATTAACTTCTTGCCTTTCTTTTTCTTCTAATATATTTTTAACTAGGCTTTTTCATTATAAAAATAATACTTATTGAAAGAAAGACTTCTAAGCGTACAGGAGAATATGAGATAAAAGTAACATCACTACTCTTGTCCCCAGAGGTGGCCATGCTAACAAAGTTTCTAGTGTACCCTTCCAGAAATTTCCCATCCATATGCAAACATATATTTAATAAATTAAAGGCATGTGTGAATATATCTTTGTATATATGTATATGTGTGTATACGTATATTTTATATATTTTAGCTTATTTGGAGTTATAATTGTACATAGTGCTTTCAACTTTGTTATATCACCTAACAATAAATTGGATTATAAAAGTCTATCTAAAAGTAAAGAATTATTTCATTTGTAGAAAACATGGTTGTGGGCATCTGTTCTCTGATGTCCTGAGAAAAGGGAGGAAAGCTGCTGATAAGGAAAGTTCATGAACACAGGGCATATCATCTTCATTAACTATGAAAATGAAGGTTTCAATTATAAACCAAGGTGATTTAATCAGAAGACAGTTCTTTTGAAACAATGCCTTTCTACTTAAATTTCCATGATTGCACAAAATCATCCTGAGTATATTTCCTCCAGACACAATTATGTAATTAGATAAGAAAGGAAAACGCCAATACTGCTGGCTTGCACTACCCACTGCTTGGATGGGAAATGTCTCCACCACTCTCTCCTCAGCACCAGGCACTGTCCTCACGGGGCTTGCCATTTATCTGGGGAAGGGGCATATGAATGAGCAGATGTGCACAATACGGTAGGAATAATAATGGTCTGCATCCTGGGGTCGAAGTTTCTCATATCTTAACAACCCCACAAAATAGGTTCTCATATCACAGATGAGGAGACTGACAGCACAGAGAGGTTAAGAGACTTGCCCAAGGCTGCACAGCTATTTCTCAGGAAGCAAGGCTCCAGTTTCTGTGATTATGCAGATCGCCTGGAGGGGGAAGGGGAAGATGCGGGCAGAGCTCAAGGAGGAGATGGAGAGGAACTGCAGGGAAGCACTCAGGGAGGGTTTCATAAGGAGGATGCATTTGAACAAGAAGTTGGCGAGGCAGAGTGGTGGGGGAAGGGAGGAGAAGGTGGACAAGTGGGGATGCCATCTGCGTCTTGGGCCCCATCCTCCAGGGGTCTCAGCCGAGGCGGGGATGAGTGCTGAGATCCCAGCAGAGACTGCGGAGTGGCTGAAGAGCATCAGGGACCGTCTGGGCAGTGCTTGTCTTCCTGGGTGTGCAGCATGTGATGGGGTTGGACGGAGCCAGGAGGGGGGGACCTGCTGGTGGAGGGTCTGAGAGATCCCGCCCGTCCCCCAAGGCCTGAGAAGGGCACCCCATATGCTCCTGGGGAGTGTGGGTCCTGAAGGAACCAGCATCCCAGAGGGATGAGGCCTGTTCAGGAAGTGAGAGGCCTGAATCGCAGCTGCCCAGTGACTGAGGGCACGTGGCAGAAACCACAGGCCACAGGAGGGGGTCCCCAAAGACCAGGTGGATTGGTCTCTCCTCGTGGACCAGATGGCTACACCGCCCGCCTGCGGAAACCAGCCAGGGCGCCGGCACAGCCCGAGCCCAGATGCTGTTCACTCTGCTGGCCCCCAGCCGATGCTGTGAAGGCTGGTAACTTCCCTTTGCAGGCAGATGCCACAAAGGGAAGAAAAACAGGGACATTCACGATAGGGGGGCATCTGAAGTGACTGCAAATTTACTCAAAATAGACAGTCAACCTTAAAGAGACTATTTAAGCCAGAAGAGATTGTTACCTATAATTGTTACCGATTAAGTTTTTCTTATACTGTGAGTGGGAGTTTGGCAGGGGGGTAGCGGGGTAGTCTGAGAATAAGGCTAGTGATTGGAATACTGGGTTTTGGTGTTTGAATAACAAAAAAACATGCTATTTTTAAAAACTCAGACACTAACATCTTTGCTGATATAATATCTTTGATCTATTTCTAACAGCTTTATGGATGTGTAATACATAATGAACTGTTCATATTCAAGTGTACAATTTGATAAGTTTGAGATATCTATCTATCTGCCTGTATGTATGTATATGTATATATATATATATATATATATATATATATATATATATATATACACACACACACACACATGTATATGTATATCTTATGTCTCCATGAAGCCATCACCAGAATTAAAAGTAAGGAGGAAGCTGATAAAGTGAAGAGAGGATATATGCATATATAAATATCTCCCTCCCTTCGGCATCTTTTCTCTATCTCTTTATTATTATCAGTTATCAGTACAGAATTAATACAATGTCAAATTTCTCATTTTAAAATATTCCTTTCATTTAAAATATCCCGTTTGGCAATAAAATATCCCTGATAAATACGATATAAAGAGAAAAGCTCACAAAATTAATCAATTTTGAATTTTAAAAAATCGTAAGTATTTAAAAGCTCTATTTATATAAGAAAGGACAGAACTCCCCAATCAAAAGCATGTAACTGTTATATCAAACATTCCTGAAGAAACTTTGTTATAAAATTTAAGTATTATTGAGGAGCTAGCATGTTAGAATCCTATACAGAATTAACACAAGAGAAGTTTATGACTGTTCAAGTTTTTCTGAATCACTGTAAAATAACTGATGTATGTTAGACATCTCTTGCTGCATGCTAAGACACCCCAACACTTAGTGACCGAAACAACACATGTTTATTGTGTCACTGTTTCTGTGGGTAGGGAACTAGATGTGGCTCAGGTGGGTATCTCTGCCTTGGGGTCCCCCACGAGGCTGCAAACAGTGTTGGCTGGGGCTGCAGCCTCATCTGAAGGCTCACTTGGGGGAGAATGCCCTTCCAGTTCACGCATGTGCTTGTGGACAAGATTCAGCTCTTCTCAGGCTGGAAGGAGGCCCAAGTTCCTTGCTGGCTGTCACCAGGAACCTCCCTCCGTTCCTTCTACGGGGCCCCTCTGCTGGGCAGCAGCTGACCCCTCTCAGAGCCAGGGGTGAAAGCAAGTGAGGGGGCAAGAGGCAAGCAAGATGGCAGTGCCACCCCATCGCTTTTGCTGTATTTTTTTTTAAGATTTATTTATTCTTATTATTTATTTATTTATTTTATTTATTTTTGGCTCTGTCGGGTCTTAGTTGCAGCACGCAGGATCTTCATTGAAGCACGTGGGATCTTTCATTGCAGCGCTTGGGCTTCTCTCTAGTTGTGGTATGCGGGTTTTCTCTTCTCTAGTTGTAGCACGAGGGCTCCAGGTCACGTGGGCTCTGTAGTTGAGGCGCGTGAGCTCATTAGTTGTGGCGTGTGGGCTTAGCTGCCCCGCGGCATGTGGGATCTTAGTTCCCTGCCCAGGGATCGAACTCGCGTCCCCTGCATTGTAAGGTGGATTCTTTACCACTGGACTACCAGGGAAGTCCCCTGCCATATTCTTTTTATTCTTTTTTTTTTTTTTTGGTTGCGCTGTGCAGCATGTGGGATCTTAGTTCCCTGACCAGGGATTGAACCTGTGCCCCCTGCAGTGGAAGCACGGAGTCTTAACCACGGGTCCACCAGGGAAGTTCCCCATATATTTTTCTTTAGAAGTGAAGTTCTAGGTCTACATCACACTCAAAGGGAGAACATTACCAGAGGAAGAGGTGGGGTCAGTGGAGGCCACCTGGGAGGCTGCCTACCACAGATATAAACATCTTTTTTTTTTTTTTTAATTAATTAATTAATTAATTTATTTTTGGCTGTGTTGGGTCTTCGTTTCTGTGCGAGGGCTTTCTCTAGTTGCGGCGAGCGGGGGCCACTCTTCATCGCGGTGCGCGGGCCTCTCACTATCGCGGCCTCTCTTGTTGCAGAGCACGGGCTCCAGACGCGCAGGCTCAGTAGTTGTGGCTCACGGGCCTAGTTGCTCCGCGGCATGTGGGATCTTCCCAGACCAGGGCTCGAACCCGTGTCCCCTGCATTGGCAGGCAGACTCTCAACCACTGCGCCACCAGGGAAGCCCCTAAACATCTTTTAATGTAATGTTTTGAGAAGGAGGTTGGTTTTCTATTGCCAACAAGTTAAATTCCCTGGTCCTGACGAGCTCATCGAAGTTGGAATCTGAGTGTCTCTGAACCTAACGTGGTACAGCACAATACCCATCAAAGAAAACAGGTGGTGAGTCTGCTTCCATGGCCCTGGGACTGATCACAACAATCTGCTCTCTTTCCTTCCCCTCTTGAAATAGATTTTAAAGCTGCTCCAACTGGGTTGCCTACAAAGCGTTTGTTCTACTGGGTGGAAACTTGTACTGTGTTCTACAAGTGTTTGTTCTACTGTAATTCTCTAATAAAGGAGCACATCTTTTGTAAACAAAACCCATCTTTTTAAAGAAGCTTTAAATTGCTTAACATTTCACTTAAGAGCATTAAAGAAGACCCTTAATATAGGCGGACCCTTAATACAGGAAGGCCTTAGTATACATAATGCCTTGTCCCCAGAACTGCTACCTTCCCATCATTTCCTGGGAGGCCTGGGGGCCAGGCATCAGGTCCCAGAGTCAGCAGCTGCTTCAAGGGATTATGACAGAGAAGGAGCATGACTGAGGCTGTGAAGCCTCATACAATTAGGGTCAAATCCCAGAAGGAAGGGCAGCATGAATTGCTTGTGGCCGGACCCCTCGGATTTCAGACAGACCTGGCCTGTGAAAGCCTACCATCTTGGGGCTGTGTCATCCACCCATGATGTTCAATTTCATGTGGTTATAGAGGTATTACATAGACTGTATTAAAAAAAAAAAAAAAAACCAGGAACAAAAGCAATTTCATTAAAAAAAGAATTAGTTCCTAAATTCTTAGCCTTCACATTCTACTTTTCTAAAATGAAGCCAGAAAACCACATGAATCTATATCAACATGTTTCTGTGCTTAAAAACACACAAGAATATCCACCACCACAGAAGAGACTGTCAGGATAGATGTCCTACACTCACCTGCATTCGATGAACCAGCGCCGGATCTGATCTTGGAGGTTCTCCTTGATGTTGGGACCTTCTATTAGTTTCAAGTCATCCTTGATTGTAACCAAGGCATCTCTGTATTCCTCCTCATGCTTTACCTGCACTTTATCCCGCAGGTGGGTCACCCTGTCAGCCTGGATTAATGCAGCACTGACTTCATTAAACAAAGGAGGTGGGTTCTGAAAATATAAGCCAAAAGGTTTGAGATCATAAAGGTTACAGAGCTGGTGAACAATATTAGACACTAATGAAATATGTCAGTATCTTCAATGGTGTCCTACCAAAGACCCATAAGAAATACAAACAGAACAAAAGAATCAGATCTTGCAGGAGAACTTGAAGGAGTAATTCACAACCATGGGGAGGAAGTATGGGATCACTCTGTACTATTTCCCAGAAACTGGTAGTTAGCTTAAAAAGTGCTTATTTGGTAAATCATTCAAAAAAGCATTCAAGTTACCGAAGGTAAAGTTTTCCAAATCTTCTTGGTTAGTGGGAGAGAAAAGAATATAGCATTAGAAAGTAAATGAAGCAAGAATTGATGAAAAGAGCTTGGGTGTTCTGATTTCAAGAAAAATGACACCAAAATCAACTCTGAAAACATCCCCTCTATTGTTAAAGACTTCCAGAGCAGGAAATTCTCAGCTGACTCCAGACATTCACGCTATTACATCTTATTGTGAGAATGTTCTCTCTCCACATCTGCTGATCAGAAAGGCAACAACGGCTGGCTATAGAACGCCAACCAAATGCTCAGCACTGGTCCAGCAACATGTGGAGGGTTGTGGTAACCGAAAATACAAAGTCACTTTGAGACATAATCCCTTTTCTTTAGAACCCCTAAAGAAATGAGGTTGGTGGGATAAGAGTAATGTCCGTCACAGCAGGGAACCATGTCAAATAATCTATAAAAGTGCTACCTTGTGGGTTTGGATGGAAAGAACTAAAAGGGACTTGGAGAAGAAGAACACACATGGGAATCATAGGTATGAGTTAAAGATCCTGAGCTCTAAGGAGTTCAGAGATTCAGCCCAGGTAAGTTAGCAAATTAAGGACAAATTCAGGGGTGTGTTGGAGCCAGCCTGTAATGACTCATGAGATCCAGTTGATAGATTTTCAGGAATTTTGCAAGCTTGCTGTTAGGCACAGTTATTTTTAAATGCTAAATTATATAAATTTAGGATTAAATTATGTTAACAACGCAAGTTACTGATACCAAAAACTCATCACTTCATAATTATTTTTACTGGATTTTATTGTCATCTATGCTCTTGATGTCATTATGTCTGTTGTATCTCTAAGGTGAAAATACTGTAATAATGCTGTCACTTCTGTGCGTGTCTTCCTGTGTTCATTCAGGTTAGCAGCTTGCAGTTGGCTACAGGAATACTTACACCATCGAAATTAGCAAATGCTACAAATGAGGGCTTTATTTACTACTGTGATTTGATTGTATAGACTTAAGAAAGCGGTAGAGAAAATAATAATGCAGATAAACATAAAAGTGTGTCGTGTCTGTGTCACTTACATTGTGAATAGCACACAAAACTGAGGAAAGATTCTTCCAGAATCCAAAAACTATAATCTGATTCAGCAAAGGATGGCCAGTATCAAGTAGAGAAAAGATGACAAGTGTTGGGCATGGATGTGGAGAAATTGAAACCCTTGTACACTGTCGGTGGGAATGTAAACTGGTGAGGGCACTATACAAAACACTATGGAGGCTCCTCAAAAAATTAAAAATAGAACTACCATATGATCCAGCAATCCCACTTCTGGGTATACATCCAAAGGAAATGAAATCAAGATCTTAAAAAGATATCTGTACCCCCCTGTTCACTGCAGCATTATTCACAATAGCCAAGGTATGGATACAACCTAAAGCCAAGGACCATTTTAAATCTGAAAATCCATATCCTTTTGTTACAAGGATTTTTTTGGTTACTGTTCCTTTACAATTTCCTTCCCCTGTTTTCTTAGATCTTTTCTTCTCAGAACTTTACACATATCCCTCATCCATCTTTACACGTATCCCTCATCCATCTCTACACGTATCCCTCATCCATCTCTTTGTCATTTTGCTATTTCCTAAGAGATTTTCTTAATTTTTTTCTTTCAACTTTATTTTTTGAAGTTTCTATTATTATATTTTAACTCTTCAACAGAACTTCAACTGTTCTTTGATTCTCCTTTTTTGGGGCATTTTGTTCTAATTTCTGGATTCGACAATCCTCTTTTATTTCCATAAGGTTATTACTTTTAGAATTCTGTTTTTTTTTTTTTTTTAAATAAAGCCATTTCTTTAGTTTTAATTTATTTATTTATGGCTGCGTTGGGTCTTCGTCTCTGTGCGAGGGCCCCCTCCAGTTGCGGCGAGCGGGGGCCACTCCTCATCGCGGTTGGGGGCCTCTCACCGTCGTGGCCTCTCCTGTTGCGGAGCACAGGCTCCAGACCCGCAGGCTCAGTAATTGTGGCCCACAGGCCCAGTCGCTCCGCGGCATGTGGGACCCTCCCAGACCAGGGCTCGAACCTGTGTCCCCTGCATCGGCAGGCAGACTCTCAACCACTGCGCCACCAGGGAAGCCCCATAGAATTCTGTTTTTTATGTTTTATTTTTCCCCTTTTTTCCTTCCAATTTCTTTTCTGTTGGGTCTCTGTCTTTCCTAAGTGACTGGTGACCCTTTGTGGTTCACGCTTATTTAGGAGGGAGGCTCCCAGAGCTGTTTGGAAGCGGTGTAGGGGAGTTGCTGACTGGTGAGGTCAGAGCTGCTTTATTGGAGGTATCTGAGTATCAGTATCCAAATGTCTCTCTTTTGAGTTGGTTAGTTTCTGCAGACAGAAATCCTACCATCTGCTCCTGAAGAGGTGTAAGTGTGGCTGCAAGAGCCAAGCAGAGGGAGGGAGCTATTAGTCTCACTGTTCTCTTAATCCTTCCTTTCAGAACAGGATCTCACCTCGCTCCCCACTGGGCAGAAAGAACAAGATAAACACAAGCGCTTATTCTACCGAGTTAAACCAAACTCACTGACACAGCTCTTAAGTCCCTTTGCGTTGAACTTTTCAACAAGTTTCTCCCTTTCAACAGCATATAACTGTACATTAAAAACTCTATCTGAAAATTATAGAAAAGAGGAATTTTATTCATTTCTATAAATAAAATATTCAGAGCTAATTCTGCCATCTTATGTTTTCTAAAACAATTTCTTGTTTTTCCTTTCCTACCTTTTGCTGGGTCTATGCAGTTAACTTTGTTCATTCTTGCTATGCAGTGGTTAAGAAACTATACATCTTATTTATAATCTTCTGCCAGTTATTCTGAAATTTTTAACATCATAATCACCACCTATATTTCTATTTATGTCTAGAATTCATTAGTATTTTTACTGTTTCTTTAAGCAAGTCTAGGACCTCTGCATGTGTTCACTCTTTTTCCCTCAAACTTTGTGTAATAACAGATTGTGATTAATTTTTAAACCAGTAACTATTTAAATTTAACCATTGTTTTGGTTTCACTTTTTAGTCTTCTTTCTCCTATTCAGTTTTCATTTTGCTAAAGCATGTCCTTTTTTTTTTTTTTTTTACCTCTTTATTGGGGTATAATTGCTTTACATTGTTGTGTTAGTTGCTGCTGTACAACAAAGTGAATCAGCTATTTGTATACATATATCCCCATACCCCCTCCCTCTTGCGTCTCCCTCCACCCTCCCTATCCCACCCCTCTAGGTGGTCACAAAGCACCCAGCTGGTCTCCCTGTGCTATGCGGCTGCTTCCCACTAGCTATCTATTTTACATTTGGTAGTGCATATATGTCCATGCTACTCTCTCACTTCATCCCAGCTTTCCCTTCCCCCATCCTATGTCCTCAAGTCCATTCTCTACATCTGCGTCTTTATTCCTGCCCTGCCACTAGGTTCATCAGTATTGTTTTTTTAGATTCCATATATATATATGTGTTAGCATATGGTATTTGTTTTTCTCTTTCTGACTTACTTCAATCTGTATGACAGTTTCTAGGTCCATCTACGTCTCTGCAAATGACACAATTTCGTTCCTTTTTCTGGCTGAGTAATATTCCATTGTATATATGTGGCACACCTTCTTTAACCATTCAGCTGTTGATGGACATTTAGGTGGTGAAGCATGTCCTTGAGTGTAACTTTCAGACTGGATATGGTCAGCCATAAGTATTCTAAGTACTTGCATTTCTAAAATGTCCTCATTTGGCCCCTCCCACTTGAATGGCAGTTTAGTAGCTACCCTGGAGGATACTTCTAACGGGCAGAGCTGCCAGTGACTAGCTTGTTGGAAATTTGATGATTGTTCCTTTGTAGATAAGCTATTCTGCTCTTATGATGCTTTACACTTAGTCTTTTCAAAGTTTATCAAAATGAATCTAGGTGTGAGCATTTCTTCATTCATCACATTCTCCATTTGGTGGGTCCTTTCAATATAAAGAATTACGTCTTCTCCTCTGTAAATTTTCCTTCTATTATTTCTTTTTCTCCATTTTTCTCCCTGCAACAAATATTACATAAATGGCAGAGCACCAGATTGATCTGACCTTTTCTCTTGTATTTTCCATCTCTCCTTTACTTGCTTGCACTATGTTACAGAAGATTTCTCTATCTTTATCTTTCACAATTAATTTGGTTTTCAGTTATGTCCATTTATTATTTGGATTTATTTAGAATTTTAGAGGGGTTATTATTGTTCTGCTTTTTTGAGCGTGCTCTTATCTTCCCAAAATTCCTTCTTATTTTATATTATATTTGCTCCTTTCTTATTTGTAGTAGTCACTTTGTTCAGGGAAATTATTTTAGATGCAACACATCTTCAAATATACCAGTGAGTTATTTTTTCCAAGTTCATGTTTTTTCCTCAAAATTCTGAAAAGCAGTAAAAAAATATGGATTCCCAGTTCCATCCTGGGGGTGAGGAAGAAGCAAGAAACTAGTAGTTTGGGAAAGTCTTCAAGTGATTCTGATAATATCCAAGTTTGAGGAAAAACTAACTGCTCTAGAAAAAGGTTTGGTAACCTATAGCACATGACGCAAACCTGGCCCACTGCTTATTTTCGTAAATAAAGTTTTATTGGAACGCAGCCATGCCCATTCATTTACATACTGTCTATGGTGGCTTTCACACTACAACGGCCACACTGAATAGTTGGGACAGGGACCATATGGCCTGCAAAGCCTAAAATGATGATGATAAAGAAAAAGAAGAGGGACTGTTTCCTTAATTTCTCTTTCTGATCTTTTGTTGTTAGTGTATAGGAATGCAAGAGATTTCTGTGCATTAATTTTGTATCCTGCAACTTTACCAAATTCATTGATTAGCTCTAGTAGTTTTCTGGTGGCATCTTTAGGATTATCTATGTATAGTATCATGTCATCTGCAAACAGTGACAGTTTTACTTCTTCTTTTCCAAGTATTCCTTTTATTTCTTTTTCTTCTCTGATTGCCATGGCTAGGACTTCCAAAACTATGTTAAATAATAGTGGTGAGAGTGGACATCCTTGTCTTGTTCCTGACCTTAGAGGAAATGCTTTCAGTTTTTCACCATTGAGAATGATGTTTGCTGTGAGTTTGTCATATATGGCCTTTATTATGTTGACGTAGGTTCCCTCTATGTCCACTTTCTGGAGAGTTTTTATCATAAATGGGTGTTGAATTTTGTCAAAAGCTTTTTCTGCATCTGTTGAGATGATCATATGGTTTTTATTCTTCAATTTGTTAATATGGTGTATCACATTGATTGATTTGCATATATTGAAGAATCCTTGCATCCCTGGAATAAATCCCACTTGATCATGGTGTATGATCCTTTTGTGTTGTTGGATTCTGTTTGCTAGTATTTTGTTGAGGATTTTTGCATTTTTATTCATCAATGATATTGGTCTGTAATTTTCTTTTTTTGTAGTATCTCTGTCTCGTTTTGGTATCAGGGTGATGGTGGCCTTGTAGAATGAGTTTGGCAGTGTTCCCTCCTCTGCAATTTTTTGGAGGAGTTTGAGAAGGATGGGTGTTAGCTCTTTTCTAAACGTTTGATAGAATTCACCTGTGAAGCCATCTGGTCCTGGACTTCTGTTTGCTGGAAGATTTTTAATCACAGTCTCAATTTCAGTGCTTGTGATTGGTCTGTTTATATTTTCTATTTCTTCCTGGTTCAGTCTCAGAAGGTTATGCTTTTCTAAGAATTTGTCCATTTCTTCCAGGTTGTCCATTTTATTGGCATATAGTTGCTTGTAGTAATCTCTCATGATCCTTTGTATTTCTGCAGTGTCAGTTGTTACTTCTCCTTTTTCATTTCTAATTCTACTGATTTGAGTCTTCTCCCTTTTTTTCTTGATGAGTCTGGCTAATGGCTTATCAATTTTGTTTATCTTCTCAAAGAACCAGGTTTTAGTTTTACTGATCTTTGCTATTGTTTTCTTTGTTTCTATTTATTTCTGCTCTGATCTTTATTTCTTTTCTTCTACTAACTTTGGGTTTTGTTTGTTCTTCTTTCTCTAGTTCCTTTAGGTGTAAGGTTAGATTGTTTATTTGAGATTTTTCTTGTTTCTTGAAGTAGGATTGTATTGCTATAAACTTCCCTCTTAGAACTGCTTTTGCTGCATCCCATAGGTTTTGTATTGCCGTGTTTTTGTTGTCATTTGTCTCTAGGTATTTTTGATTTCCTCTTTGATTTCTTCAGTGATCTCTTGGTTATTTAGTAACGTATTGTTTAGCCTCCATGTGTTTGTGTTTTTTACATTTTTTTCCCTGTAATTTGTTTCTAATCTCATAGTGTTGTGTTGGAAAAGATGCTAGATACGATTTCAATTTCCTAAGGCTTGATTTATGACCTATGGTCAACTAATCTATGACAAAGGAGGCAAGGATATACAATGGAGAAAACACAGTCTCTTCAATAAGTGGTGCTGGGAAAACTGGACAGCTGCACGTAAAAGAATGAAATTAGAACACTCCCTAACACCATACAGAAAAATAAACTCAAAATGGATTAAAGACCTAAATGTAAGACCAGACACTATAAAACTCTTAGAGGAAAGCATAGGAAGTACACTCTTTGACATGAATCACAGCAAGATCGTTTTCGACCCACCTCCTAAAGTAATGGAAATAAAAACAAAAATAAACAAACGGGACCTAATGAAACTTAAAAGCTTTTGCACACCAAAGGAAACTATAAATAAGATGAAAAGACAACCCTCAGAATGGGAGAAAATATTTGCAAATGAATCAATGGACAAAGGATTAATCTCCAAAATATATAAACAGCTCATGCAGTTCAATATTAAAAAAACAAACAACCCACCCAATCAAAAAATGGGCAGAAGACCTAAATAGACATTTCTCCAAAAAAGACATACAGATGGCCAAAAGGCACATGAAAAGCTGCTCAACATCACTAATTATTAGAGAAATGCAAATCAAAACTGCAATGAGGTAACACCTCACACCAGTTAGAATGGGCATCATCAGAAAATCTACAAACAACAAATGCTGGAGAGGGTGTGGAGAAAAGGGAACCCTCTTGCACTGTTGGTGGGAATGTGACCATTGTTTTGGTTTGTGACTTCTCTACTTGAATCCACAATTGAGATGCTGTCAGAATATAGCATCCACTTAATGACATAAAGCCAGGTGGGAAAAAAATGAAAAAGAAAATCACACATATAATACTTGATAAAAATATGTATTAGAATGTGTAACAAACTAAGCAAATTGTCTAAGTTTAGTATAATGAGAAGGTGAGAATGTACAACTCTTGATAGGGAAAACCCCCTAAAACTACTTTAAAAGTGGATCTAGAATGAGAATTACAGAATCATTTTAAAGAACAATGTTAAAAGCCAGTGATCTAAATTGACTCAAGATGTATGTGCTCAAAGCCATGACTTTATATTATCTACTTTGTGTCAAAATAAAGAGATAAGAATTCCCTTTATTTAATCATTTAAAGAAGTATCCAATTCTCATATTTTTCAGGTAATGTCTTACATTCCTAGTGTTATGAAATAGAAGTTTATAACTCACACAGAGATTTTTATCTGATCTCTCCAATGACTACCCTAAAGTCCATTGTTTTCGTGAAGATGTTCAAATGCATCTCTGCTACAAATGACCCAAATTTCTTTGTCTCTGATGAACGTGTAAAATTGTCTTGAAGTCTTGCTTTAATGTTATGATTTTTTATCAGTGAATCATATGAAATCCCCCCACTACATTGTTCTTATGGTAAATCATAGCATATTTTTTTCATAGATTCACACATACAAACTATATTTTAGCTGGGCCTTTTCCCCTTTGAATCCCTAAAAGTGAATTAATGAGTAGGCAACTCTGACTGGTGTCCTGGCAAAGCTCTACACAAAGTGTTCAGCCAACTTCATAACACGTCCATGATCTACAAGTGAAACAGAAGTCTCCCAGCGCTCATCAGATTTTTTGTAATTGGCATGGCACTCTGTCCCACACCTTCTTTCTCTACATTTCTTTACTGATGTTACATCCATCTTTTGAGACAGAAGTAAGGACCTGATTATCCCATTGAACAGATGGGGACTGAGGTCCATCACTTAATGACTCTCCCAAGCCATCCTATGTGAATGAAGAAGCTGGCAATAAGGTTTCTGGATTCCTCCGGGTCTGTGTTTCTCCTATTACACCACGCTGGGCTGTTAATATGTGTGTATTCATGCGTGTTGCTTGAGATAGACTTTCTCTGACAAAAATACATTTGGGGTCATTTGTAGCTTCTTTCGCTAGTTGCTTTTGAATTTGAAGGTTATAATATATTTAGATTCTTATGTTAATGAGTAGCTTTTCCTTTGGGCTAAAACATCTTTTTCCTGTTTAGCAACTTTGGTCATATGGCATTCAAATTTGTTAACTCACCGCATAAACAGCAACTCATTGAAAAATAAATTACGAATATTAAAGGGAAATAGAGAACACAATAATATACTATATATGGAAATACATCAGCTGTAGAATAATGCATCTTAATGAAGGCTTCCCATGTGAATAAACCATTATATTTACAAGCTTTCCACAGTTAATGACCCAGAACTGGTTAACGAAACCTAAGTTTATAGCATGGTCCTCCGTCAGCAAAAATATACATATTAATAATTGATGTTGCTGTAAAAATAGGACATAAGATGATGACTCCTGGGTTTGTGAAGAAATAGGACTCCATGGTCCATTAACTTAAAATGCTTATCTAATGTTTGATGGGCTTTGCCTTTAAAAATCCTTGGTCAAATTAGTAAGATAAAATGGACATTTGTCCAAATGACAATCTGTTCAATTTATCAGTCACAAATCCCCTTGCAAATAAGTGATTTAATGCTGGCAACTTCCTGGAGGAGCTCATGGTCTTGGGGGTACTGTAGTAACTTAAGGCGAGGAGGGAGCAGTGAGGGGAAGGGAGAGGGTCTATTCCAACAAATGACCGCCGTGGTCAGTGCAGAGATTAATCAGCTCCACGCAGCCCCCGGTTGGTCATCATTAGGGAGCACTCAGAGCCACCCCATCAGCCCATGGGCTTGCGCTGCGCGCTTCCTGCGCTAATTTTACACGTGGAATGCCTCACGCTGTGGAGTAAACTGCTCTTCGGTTGGTCCGTTTTAAGATCGTGTGCATGCGTGTGCATGTGTGTGGACGTTCCCCAGTTTATAAAAATAAGCTCTTTTGTTTCACCATTTCATTTCACGGTAATATATCTATACTTGTATATCTGTGTGTATATAAACACATCTACTCAGAAAGAAGAACCCAGCAAGAAGAAGTGGAAAAGAAGTTGTGGGGAGAGTCAGAGCTGATGGTTTTCTTTTTAATTTTAAAAATTTATTTATTTATTTATTTAATTTTTGGCTGCATTGGGTCTTCATTGCTGTGGGCGGGCTTTCTCTAGTTGCCGCGAGCGGGGGCTATTCTTCGTTGTGGTGCACGGGCTGCTCATTGCGGTGGCTTCTCTTGTTGTGGAGCACGGGCTCTAGGCACGTGGGCTTCAGTAGTTGCAGCATGTGGGCTCAGTAGTTGTGGCTCGCCAGCTCTAGAGTGCAGGCTCAGTAGTTGTGGTGCACGGGCTTAGTTGCACCGTGGCATGTGGGATCTTCCCGGACCAGGGATCAAACCTCTGTCCCCTGCATTGGCAGGAGGATTCTTAACCACTGCACCACCAGGGAAGCCGGCCGATGGTTTTCTTTTGCCCTCTGCTCATACTACAGCTATGGTAAATCTTTATTTTAGGATGCCACAACTTCAAATGGGTGCAAAACAATTAAAAATAGAGCAATTTCTAGCCCGTTATATCTACTTTCTAGAAACTTGTAGTAGTTTTAAGATTTGCTTAATTAAGAGCTGGAATAGAACTGTATAGTTGAGCCTGTAATCGATTAGTGGTGGGAGCCAAATTTGCTACTTTTGTGTCCTACATTCTTTAAAAATGTTTTAAAATAAACACTTCCACAGCACTTAAAGTTTGCGAGACACTATTTTAACTGGTTTACAAATATTAACTAATTTATTCCTCATAAAAAGTAGCCTATGTATGAGTACCATTACTATCTTCATTTTATATATGCAGAAACTGAGGCACAGAGAGGTCAAAGAACTTGTCCAGGGTCACACAGCCAGGAAGTGGCAGACTGGGGCTTTGACCTGAAGCATGTACCTCCAGAATCTCTGCTCTTACCCTGTATGCTTTCTTGTATCTCTTCACTGATAGGTTTCTTCTGGCTTAAAATAGTTTTTCTGAAAATGGTTTTTTACGGGTACTATAGATCATACTTTTCAAAAATATACATTTGTAATTTTAACGGATATTGCTGAGCTGCCTTGCAAAGAGGTTGCAGGATTGCTTTACTCTTCCCCCCAACACTGTACAACAGAGCCTTTTTTCCCACACCTTGCCAACATTGTGACCTTAACCATTTTGATCTTGGCCAACTTAAATAGATAAAAAATGGCAATTTAATAAGCATTTTTAAATATGAGTGATGTGAGCATTTAAACCCACAATTATAAGCCATTTCACAAAATAAGAGTGGGGGCTTCCTTGGTGGCGCAGTGGTTGAGAGTCTGCCTGCCAATGCAGGGCACACGGGTTCGAGCCCTGGTCTGCGAAGATCCCACATGCCGCAGAGCAACTGGGCCCATGAGCCACAACTACTAAGCCTGCGCGTCTGGAGCCTGTGCTCCGCAACAAGAGAGGCCACGATAGTGAGAGGCCTGCGCACCGCGATGAAGAGTGGCCCCCGCTTGCCGCAACTAGAGAAAGCCCTCGCACAGAGACGAAGACCCAACACAGACAAAAATAAATTAATTAATTAATTAATTTAAAAAAAAAAAGAGAAAACTTTAAAAATAAAAAAAAACAGTGAACACTTACCTAGTGCTCACAGGGTGCAGTGTGTCAGACACTATTTTAAATGCTTTACAGATACCAATTTCTTTAATACTTAACACACATCTTTGCCTGGGTGCTAGCACTATCTCCATTTTGCATAAGTGGAAATCGAGGCACCAAGAAGCCAAGACACCACCTCAGTTCACACAGCGAGTAAATGGTGAAACCAGAATCTGAAACCAGGCAGGCTGGCTCCAGAGTTCCTGGCCTTAACCATTCTACTATGCTGCAGTAAGGGACTTTGTAATGGGCCCTAATCTGAGATAAATAAGGGCAAATGTCCTGCCCTAGAGTAGGGATAAAAGAATCCTGGGATCAGGTGACTAAAGGGAGAGAATTGTTTTGCTCATTGAGTTTCTGACGACCTGGGGACCGAGGGCAAGAATAAAGCAGAATAAGAATAACAATAAATACTTCCCAGAAGTAAACCCACGCACACATGGTCAGTTAATCTACGACACACATAGGAGGCACAAACATACAATGGAGAAAAGACAGTCTCTTCAACAAATGGTGGTGGGAAAACTGGACAGCTACATGCAAAAAAGTGAAACTGGACCCCTATCTCACACCATATACAAGAATAAATTAGGGACTTCCCTGGTGGTGCAGTGATTAAGAATCTGCCTGCCAATGCAGGGGACATGGGTTTGATCCCTGGTCCAGGAAGATCCCACATGCCGCGGAGCAACTAGCCCTGTGCGCCACAACTACTGAGGCTGTGCTCTAGAGCCCCTGAGCCACAACTACTGAGCCCGCACGCCACAACTACTGAAGCCCGCGCACCTTGAGTCCGTGCTCCACAACAAGAGAAGCCACTGCAGTGAGAAGCCCACACACCGCAATGAAGAGTAGGTCCTGCTCGCCGCAACTAGAGAAAGCCCACGCGCAGCAACAAAGAACCAACACAGCCAAAAAGATAAAAAAATTAAAAAAAAATAAAGAGTTTAAAAAAAAAGAATAAATTAAAAATGTATTAAAGACTTTAATGTAAGGCCTGAAACCATAAAACTCCTAGAAGAAAACATAAGGCAGTAAACTCTTTGACATCAATCTGAATATTATTTTGGACTTCTCTCTGCAGGCAACGGCAACAAAAGCAAAAATAAACAAATGGGACTACATGCTTTTGCACAGCAAAGGAAACTATCAACAAAACTAAAAGGCCACCTACTGAATGGGAGAAAATACTTGCAAATTATGTATCTGATAAAGGGTTAATATTCAAAATATATAAAGAACTTATATAATTTAATGTCAAAAAACAAACAGCCCAATTAAAAAATGAGCAGATGACATAAACAGGCCTTTTTCCAAAGAAGACATACAGACAGCCAACAGAGACACATGAAAAGATGCTCAACATCACTAATCGTCAGGGAAATGAAAATCAAAACCACAATGAGATATCACCTCACACCTGTCAGACTGGTGATTATCAAAAAGCCAAAAAAATAACAAGTGTTGGTGAGGATATGGAGAAAAGGAAACCCTTTTACACTCCTGGAATGTAAACTGGTGCAGCCACTATGGAAAACAGTGTGTAGATTCCTCAAAAAATTAAAAATAGAACTACCATACAATCCAGCAATCCCACTTTTGGGTATTTATCTGAAGAAAACAAAAACACTCACTCGAAAAGATACATGTTCACGGAAGCATTATTTATGATAGTTGACATATGGAAGCAACCTAAGTGTCCGTCCATAGATGAATGAATAAAGAAGATGAATAAATGAATATATATATAGTACACACACACACACACACACACACACACACACACACACACACAATGGAATATTATTCAGCCATAAAAAAGAATGAAATCTTGCCATCTAATGGCAATGAAATCTTGCCTTTTGAAATCTTGCCATTTAAGGTAGGTCCACCGTAAATCATTTAACTCCATACAGAATATTATTCAGCCATAAAAAAGAATGAAATCTTGCCATTTGTGGCAACATGGATGGGCCTGGAGGGTATTATGCTAAGTGAAATAAGTCAGACAGAGAAACACAAATACCGTATGATTTCACTTATATGTGGAATTTAAAAATCAATACACATGGACATCAAACCAAAACCGAAACAGACTCATTGTTACAGAGAACAAAGCGGTTGCCAGAGGGGAGAGGGGGACTGGGTGGGGGGCGGGGGGGTATGCCAGGAGAAGTAGGTGAAAGGGATTAAGAGAAACAAACTTCCAGTTATGAAATACATAAGTCACTGGAGTGAAACGCACAGCATAGGGCATATAGTCAATAATATTGTAGTAACTTTGTGGGGTGACCATTTCAAAATGTACATAAACGTCAAATCACTATGATATATACCTGAAACTAATATGATCCTGCATGACAATTATACTTCAATAAAAAATACTTAAAATCAAACTAAAGGTTCCCAGTCAACTAGACTGTAAGATCTCATTTAACAGAAAAGAAAATGGTGAGTTTTCTTTTGTTCCCAAAGCATCTTGAGGTGGACTTTTGAATCACAAAAATTATTCAGGGTGTCCTCCTCGGGCTCTGATTCCCTTGCTCAACCTAAGAGCCTTTCCTGCATGCCTGTATCAGGATCACTGCTTTTCCTGGTTTGCAAACATTTTCCTGGTGCAACACACACAGTGTACGTGGTGGGCAGTGCCCGCTGCCCTAGGGATCTCCGAATTCTCCCTCTGCAGCTGGGTAAGACTCGGACCCTGTTGGGCTGTTCCAATGGCACTGCTTTTCCAGATTGCACTTTTAATAGACTAATTTCAAGTTCATAAATCTGAGCGAGACAGGCTGGGACCTGGGACCCTTTGCTGTAGTGCTTGCACCTGGACAAACGTCTCCTCCAGCAACAAAAAACAAAGAAACTATAAGGGACTAAAAACAACTGCGTGCATGCGCAGTTGGGGCGAATCATGAACAACCAGATACATAAAGACCAAAAACCCAACTGCCACTTCTGAGGAGCTGTGAGCAAAATCAGGGTGTCGGGAGCAAAAGCAGGGTGCTGAGCATGCCCCCAGCACACCACACCACCAAAGGGGTGGGAAAACAACTAAGCCACCCCTCCAGCCCAACCCCTGGACACACCCCCCTACCCTCACCTCCTACAAGGAACCAGCTCGCCCGCACTCAGGGAGTGAGCAAGGGCACCGTTACTTGTTTTCGCCCCCTCCAGCTGCAGCAGGGGCCCCAACAGAGCCTAGCCTGAATTTCTTCGGGCCTCTTATCAATTTCTATTGATTAAGGAGGCTAAGAATCCTGGCCGGTAACACGAGCAGCAAAGAACAAGGGCCAAGTTAGTTTATATTTTGAAATCAGCGGCATGGATGTGTTAGGCAACAACTTATTTTGAAATATTTTGTTTTGTTACATAGAGATGTCATGATGCATCGTGATAGTTTTCCTTTGTACAATGATTATTCAGTTATCGGGACAAAGTGATGTAATTTTCCAAGACGATGACCATCAGCTACCATTCCTTGAAGGCAACCCGTCTAAGCTCTAGGCTGCGTCCGGAAGCCCTTCTAACAGCTCTGTGAAATAGATAGCACTATCCTGCTCTTACAGAAGGAGAAACTGAGGCTCAGGGGGAGGGTGAGTGAGTGGCTCAAAGTGTCCCCTCCCCCGACCCACGTGCTAGAGGGGCCACCCCAGACACCTGCCTCTCCATCCACCTGGCAGGCCAACCCTTCAAAGGCCAAGGGGAGACGTGCACTCATTTCTAAGATGCTGCTGTCCCCAGACACTTAGGGAAACAGCGTTTTTTTTGCATTTAAAAAGTAAAATAGGGGCTTCCCTGGTGGCGCAGTGGTTGAGAATCTGCCTGCCAATGCAGGGGACACGGGTTCGAGCCCTGGTCTGGGAAGATCCCACATGCCGTGGAGCAACTAGGCCCCTGAGCCACAACTACTGAGCCTGCACGTCTGGAGCCTGTGCTCCGCAACAAGAGAGGCTGCGATAGTGAGAGGTCCGCGCACCGCGATGAAGAGTGGCCCCCGCTTGCCGCAACTAGAGAAAGCCCGCGCACAGAAACGAAGACCCAACACAACCATAAATAAATAAATAAATAAATAAATAAATAAATAAATAAAATAAACCCAAAGTTTAAAAAAAAAAAAGTAAGCTGAAATAAACATTTAAAAAAAAGTAAAATAAAACTAAAACAAAGCAAAACAAAACCCCATAAATCATGGCAAATCTGTTTTTTAATACATTTGCTTCTAGAAACAACCAAAGGTCATTTGGAGCCAAATATAATGAATAATGCACAGGACCAAGCTGGATGCCATGGTTTGGGGTTGAAATCAAAGTGTGATCGTAAAGACCGCTTCACTTTGATCCTTCACTCATTTTGGCTTTGACAGCAGTTCCCAAAGCAGAGCCCCTGAGGGCCCCGGACCAAGGGGAGCCTTAGGAGGGAGCTGCCTTTCGGGAGCATTCATTGGGTGCCCAAGCTCCTACCTGGGGCTACTTGTTAATAAGAAATGAGTCTAATTTATTGACCAAAAAATAATCTATAAGGTAGCTTGTTTCATGTTAGAATTTGAAAGTGAGCAGGGTGTTACGGTGTTTTGAGGATTTAGCGGATGCATTTCAGTGACAGTTCTTCGTGTTTAATAAGTGTCCCCTAGTGTTCTTTATTATATAATGCAAACATTGATAGCCTCAGGGTAACATAAAATACACCATGGTCATGGCTGTAGGACACATTATTTCAAAGGAACCCACAGAATGAAATGTATTACATTCATTAAGTGTCCTCCTTCATCCACTCCGTTGACTCTGCCAATTAAAATAACTGCACATGAATTTTTAGAGTGCTATTTGTTTTCCTTTGTAGATTTTAGAATATAAATATTTAAAACGGCAATATCAAAAAATAATTTATATGACAATGGTAAAGGCAACATTTAGTCAGGAACTGAGGACATAATGATGTCGTTTGCTCTAATTCTCGTTTCAGTTACTAAATAATCACCCCTGGAAATAGGCCAAGCTTCCCACAAAGATACAAATACTGTTTTGATCAGAGAAGTCAATGGTTTATACACTGGTATGATGTAACAAAGTAAAATAATGGAAAAATGAAATTTTAAAATGAGTAGACACTATCTTAATTAGTGATATAGTGAAAAATGTATTTAATTGAAAACATTCCCAGGATTTGGGGTAATGGATTTTTATGGTTATCAGCCAGCAAACAGAAGATACCATTCTTTTAAAAACTGAATCCATATATTTCTCAATGGTGTAAAATTTCATAGAACACGTAATACCAAGAGAAGACATGCTTGGAAAAAAAGCAAACTGGAGAAAGTCGCATTTAATACGAAACAGACAACCTGTCCTCTTTTTACTATCCAAACTCTGTACTGCTGAAAAATTAAAACAGACTTCCTTTATTTGAGCTCAGCATATACAAACGACAAAGTAAAACAGAAAAATTACAGTAAAAAACATGTTACTCTATCTTTATGTGGTACCAATGTAAGCCATTAAAACCTTAGGTTAAAAAAATAGCATTTGGCCATTCCCTAAGTTTCTGGCCTGTTACGCATCATATTCAGTAAATGTCGGCTGAATTAAATTAAATGGAAGTGGTTGAGTCAAACTGCTGCTTACATAAAATTTCATGTTAAACTTAGATTATCTTAGATTGAATCTTCTGACTGCTAGTTTAATTTTTAAAGTAGAAAATTGGAGATAACCATTGTTTTTATCATTACATCTCATATTTCTGTGTCTCTAATGGGTAGAACAGAGAAACAATTCTGTATCATAACCTGTCCACCTACGTACATACACCAAACAATTTGGAGATCTGAATAGAAAAAATTGATAATATTCTATGGCTGTTTGCTTTTAGTTTTAAATGTGTGCCTTTTTTTCCCAGTTAATGCAGTAAAATTGAAACATTTTGGAAAATACAATTAAAACAAAAAACTTCCAAAGTTCCGACATGAAAAAAGGAGCACGATATAAACTTTCTTTCCTTTGTATGTGCATGTATGTGTGTATGTATTTAGTTGAAATCCTATTATATGTATAATTCTAAATCCTGTATTTTCACTCTGAGCATTTTCACATCAAAAATGAGTCATAAACATATTTTTTTAATGGTGGTCTATCACTACTTAAAGGTAGGTCCACCATAAATCATTTAACTCCATCCCTACTCTAGAACACTAGGATTGTGTATTTCCAATTTTTTGTTATTAAAAACAACACTGTAGGAAACGTCTATGCACATAAACCTTTATTTCTGATGATTTCTTTAAGCTAGAACTAGAACTCAGGGGGAAGGATATATTTTAATGATTGTGTTGCCTCTTTCAGAAAAGGTGAATCAATTTAACTCACCGTGTATGAGAATAAGCATCTCATCACACTCTTGTCAATAATTATAACTTGATCTTACATTTAGGTCTTTAATCCATTTTGAGTTTATGTTTGTGTATGGTGTTAGGGAGTGTTCTAATTTCATGCTTTTACATGTAGTCGTCCAGTTTTCCCAGCACCACTTATTGAAGAGACTGTCTTTTCTCCATTGTATATTCTTGCCTCCTCTGTCATAGATTAATTGAACCAAGGTGCGTGGGTTTATTTCTGGGCTTTCTATACCGTTCCATTGACCTATGTGTCTGTTTTTGTGTGAAGACCATATTGTTTTGATTACTGTAGCTTTGTAGTATAGTCTGAAGTCAGGGGGTCTGATTCCTCCAGCTCCGTCTTTCTTTCTCAAGATTGCTTTGGCTCTTTGAGGTCTTTTGTGTTTCCATATAAATTCAAAAAATTTTTGTTCTAGTTCTGTGAAAAATGCCATTGGTAATTTGATAGGGATCGCACTGAATCTACAGATTGCCTTGGGTAGTGTGGTTATTTTAACAATATTGATTTTTCCAATGTAACATGAAAAAACTTTTCCCCCCAGTAAGACAGATACAACTTGCCTTCTATCGTCAGTTCTAACATACATATTTTTCACAGTTTAACATATCTGAAATGTTAAATATACAGGGATGGCTGTATATTACAATCAGGGATGTGTTTTGGTTTATTTGCCAGAACATTTTCTTTTATTTTCAATCATGATGTATCTTATAATGAATAACATCTTAGATTCAATGAAATACAGTATCTCATTTAATTTTTAACTTGTATTTTTTGGCCATTATTGATTAGTGATGATTCCTATAGAACCACCTCAATATACAGTTCCATGTTCAGTGAACTAAAAACAATTTTTAAATTGTGGTGAAAACCACATAACATAAAATTTATCATCTTAGCCATTTGTAAGTATACCATTCAGTAGTGTTGAGTATATTCATATTGTTACACAACAGATCTGGAAAACTTTTTTTTTTTTGCAAACTGAAACTTTATACCCATTGAACTACTCTTCATTGCCCCTCCCTGAGCTCCTGGCAACCTTCTACTTCCTGTCTCTATGAGTTTGACAACTTTAGATGCCTCATAAAGATAGAATCATACAGCATGTGTCTTTTTGTGACTGGCTTGTCTCACTTAGCATAATGTCCTCAAAGTTCATCCATGCTGTAGCGTGTGTCAAGATTTCCCTCTTTTTATGGCTGAATCATATTGCACCCAGCACAGTTTTGAAATCATAAAGATCTATAACAACTGACAGGCACTCACCCATTTGATTCTCATGGCACCTCAACAACCAAGAAATAAAAGATGGGCTGGGATCCTAGGGGTTTTCAATTCTAAAAATTAATGTTGACTTATTTTTGAAACTCAAAGATCAAAAAGAAATCAAGAATGCAGGTGGTGAAATCAGGGTATTTCTTGAATCATATATGCCACTCTGATATGAGTCACCATGTTTTTTAAGATAATAAAGCCTGGACGTCACAATTGAGGTTCCGCACACAGGTGCAGTGAGCGTACACCCCTTCACCAGGGAAAGACGCTCTTCCAAGTGTCTGCACCACGGAGGTGAATCCCTTCCTCAAACAAAATAATTCCTGTTTTCCATTCTGTGCTGACGACAGAGGTGATGCACAGAGGCCGAAGTGCAGGTGCAGCAGTCAGGATGCGGGGCTGGAGGAGAATATATGCTATTCTAAAACGATTTACCACGTCGTCTGTCACTTAGAACAGGCCATTTTAAAAGCGATGCAAGAGCAAAGAGTGAGTTCTGGGATCAACCAAAAACATGCCTATTTAAATTTTCTTTTCTGAGGTCTTAGGATTTAAAGTAAATTAGAAGATCTTATCAGTGATATTACTGTAAATAGAAAAAATAGCATTTGGTCCCACATTCAGGGTATTGCTCTGTAACTTTCATCACTTTTGTCTTAAAAAACATGGGGTGGACCCTATGACTTGCTGATAACCATCAGAATAGGACAAAGGTGATGCCTACCACTTCCATAATCATTTGTGTGGGATTGTAAGCAGCTCCCCGTCCCCCAGCTCTGATGAAGCAAGTTGCCACATCGAAAGCCCACTTGGCAAGGGGCTGGGGGCTACCTCCAGCTAACAACTGGCAAAAAAACTGAGGCGTTCAGTCTGGCAGCCCATCAGGAACTGAATCCAGCCCACAACCACACAACCGTGGAAGCAGATCCTTCCCCAGTTGAGCCTCAGGATGAGACCCCATCCTCAGCCGACACCTTGACTGCAGCCTGTGAGCCTCTGGGCAGAAGACTCAGTCAAGCCCAGACTCCTGACCCACAGAAACCGAGGTAACACACGTGTGTTGTTGCAGCTGCTAAGTCTGTGGCAGTAACTAAGTAATATACCCTTTCAACTCTGATTCAGTACTCACCATGGAGATCACCCAAAAGAAGGCAGCTGTATCAGGGCAAACCCATTCTCAGGACCACGAATACTAACATATATTAACAAAGTGTAGGGCACAGCTGATATTGGTGGGCAGCTCACAGCTTGTCCCACCTTTGGAGCAGCCCGTGTATTCCAGCAGACGTGTAAACAGACAAGACCCTGCTGTCTCTGGATCACCCGGGGCAGGCTTCTAGCTAACACAGGTGATTCCATTCTCTTAAGTCACCGGTCATGTATTTTGCTTTCCTTTCTTCTCTCAAAAACTCTCTAAGGAAGACACAAGTCTTACAGATTCTATTGCCTTTAAGAAAACCAGATGCTTATTTGTCTATAAGAAAACTTACCATACCCAAGAATATCATCTCCTCTTCTCTCTCTCTTTCAGTTCTCTTGCACTGGTGGAAACCTCGCCAAACCTATAAATAAATAAATGGTTACTTGTTTAATACATAAAAAATAAAGAAAACATGGTCACACTGTTTCTCCCATGTAACCTGCACATCCCAAATGATGTAATGATTACGCGGTCAAGGTCGTGCACCTGTGTGTGTTGATGGAGTATTTTTTCTTTTGTGATCACAGGCAAAATTTTTAAAGAAAGTATGAATCACAGAAGTGGCCTATACCATTGTCCACTCTCCCAGGACCCAACTGTGGACCCTGATGAGGACCTTTGTCCAGGGCCTCCCTATTGAACAAGGGGTACTACAGGCAGTTCTGTCCACCCAGGGACAAGACAGGACCCACCCTTGTCCCTGGGAGCAAACTGGAGGGTCCACTGCTGACCCAGCAACAGCCTCACACCTGTTAGGATGGCTGTTATCAAAAAGACAAGAGATAACAAGTGTCAGCGAGGATGTGGAGAAAAGGGAACCTTCCTGTACTGTTGGTGGAAATGTAACTGGGTGCATCCACTATGGAAAGCAGCATGCAGGTTCCTTGAAAAAATTAAAAATAGAACTACCATATGATCCATAAATTCTACTCCTGGGTGTTCATCTGAAGAAAAGGAAAACACTAATTTGAAAAGATACATGTGCCCCCATGTTCACTGCAGTATTATTCACAATAGCCAAGATATGGAAACAACCTAAGTGTCTGTCGATGGATGAATGTATAAAGAAAATGTGATGCACACATACAATGAAGTATTATTCAGCTACGAAAAGAAGGAAATCCTGCCATTTGCGACAATGTGTATGAATTTTGTGGGCATTATGCTAAGAGAAGTAAGTCACACAGAGAAAGACAAATACTTTATGCTTTCACTTACATATGGAATCTAAAAATACCAAATGTATAGAAATAGAGTAGCTTCGGTGGCTGCCAGGGGCTGGGTGGGTGAGGGAAATGGGTGAAGGTGGTCAAAGGACACAAACGTCCAGTTATAAAATGAATACATTCTGGGGGTATCATGTACAGCATGGTGACTATAGTTAACAATACTGTAATTTATACTTGCAAATTGCTAAGAGAGTTGACCTCAAATGCTCTCACTACAAGAAAAAATGGCAATTATGTGAGGTGATGGATGTGTTAAGTAACCTTACTGTGGCAATTATTTTGAAATACACACATATATCAAATCATGAAGTCGTACCCTTAAAGTTACACAATGTTATATGTCAAATATATCTCAATAAAGCTGGGGAGCAAAAAGAAATAGCCTATAGTTTTTGTTAGTGAGGTTCCTCTACCTGTATTTCTTCAAGAGAAGCTTCTAGATTGCAGGAGTGTGGGGCTAAATCTAAGGGTGGCACTTCAGAGTTTTAACAGAAAAGTTTCCACTGTAACATGGAGAAATATAACACAGCAACATCCAAGAATTATACAACTCAAGCTCTGAACTCAGATGCTCATTTAAAACTTTATATCCCATAGAGAACAGACTTGTGGTTGCCAAGGGCTGGGGTGGGGAGGGATGGTCTGGGGATGAGCAGATGCAAACTATTATGTATAGAATGGATAAACAGCAAGGTCCTACTGTACAGCACAGGGGACTATATTCAATATCCTGAGATAAACCATAACGGAAAAGAATATGAAAAAGAATGTATATATGTATAACTGAATCACTTTGCTGAACAGCAAAAATTAACACAACATTGTAAATCAACTATACTTCAAAAAAATAAATATTAAAAAACCTTATATCCCCACAGAAACTTGAAAGAAAATAGTCGATCATCTGTGTCTCCCCAGCATTCCCACCACTCCCATTCAAACACAATTAGGGACAAGATTCCTGATCTTCTGGCTCTGCTTTATGTCCTTATGCTTACTTTCTCCCCAGCCTAACTCTAACTTGTGTCACGTTGCCATCTTCTGCATTTTCCCACGAGCAACCTTAGTCACAATTTGAAAAAAGATGGGGTATAACTCGAGGGTGGTCATCTGACAAAGGGAAGGAAACTTCAAGGGCCTCTTCTGAAAGGACCGTCTGTGTTCTGGTTATTAGTGGTGGTCACTGGAGCTTCTGCAAATGGCACACACTTCTGCAAGCTCCCAGGTGTTAACTCTGTTCCCCTTCTATAATTACCACGTCTGCATGTAAATGTATTTTAAAAAATTCAGTGAGGACTTATATAGCAACATTCTTTCCAACAGTTATCGGTGATCTTTAAAAATATTTCAATAATATGCCTGAGTTTCATACCTATTTATAACAAAATTAAAAAAAATACAACGAAGCTTGCTTAACAGTTTCCCCAGGGTAAGATAATCAGTCCTTCTGGAATTTAGGCCAGTCCTACTAAAGGTAGGACGTGGGAATTTTGAGTTTCAGAGCTCACCCCCACCCCTGGTCTGCATCTCCAGCTGTGTCAAGACACCTTGCCCCCAAGTCCAAAAGCGCCCCATTCACACCTTCTGGATACACAGTGCAGCAGTCCCCACGTCTGCTACTCTCTCGCCCAGTAACCTGGCTTGCTTTGCTCTGTATTCTTGAAGATAGATTTGCTTCATGAACATGGCTCTTAGGCGCCCTTGCCGTGCCCTCTCGGCGACCTGGATTAGTTTAACAGCCTCTTCTAGGGGGATAGGCTTTACGGGGTATTTCTGCAAAAACATTTAAGATAAATCAATGTTTAAACATGTTCATGACGTCAGCTGATTCCAGAAACATCACATGCTAACTTCTGACACCACCTTGCTGAGAGTCTCCAAACTGCTGATAGTATGATAGCCATTCGATATGAATCATTTTTTCCCATGAATACGTATATTTTGATACTATGCCACATTCACGCCATGGGCCCATACTTAAGGACCCCTTAAGCTCTCCTCTACCGTTTTGAACAAAATACTAATTAGCTCCACAAGGTTTTAGGTTGGCAGCAAATTATACGAGGAATGTCAATAAAATGGATTGAAATAAACTTGAAATTGCTGTCACTGTTTCATTAACTTAATAGTAGAAATGTACAAATTCAAAACATATCTACTATGAGAATTTGAAATGTGAAATATAGATGAAGTCAAATGCTGACTTTAAAATCAATTACAGGATGATCTAGTGAATATGACTAATATTAGAATCATTTTAGGAGTATTTAATTTTATCGCATATTAACGCATATATGTGGAATCTAGAAAAATGGTATAGATGAACTTATTGGCAAAGCAGAAGTAGAGACACAGACGTAGAGAAGTGATGTATGGATACCAAGGGGGAAAAGGGGGGGGTGGGAGGAATTGGGAGATTGGGATTGATATATATACACTACTGATACTATATATAAATGAGAACATACTGTATAGCACAGGGAACTCTACTTAATGCACTGTGGTGACCTAAATGGGAGGGAGATCCAAAAGGGAGGGGATAGATGTATATGCATGGCTGATTCATTTTGCTGTACAGTAGAGGCTAACACAACCTTGTAAATCAACTATACTCCAATAAAAATTAATTAATAAAAAAACCCTTTATATGGGAAATGTGTGCCAGTACCTGCACACTTGCACTTTAAAACATCTGAATGTGATGGTTACTATTAAGACTGAGAAAATCAGGCTCATGCAATAGGATGTTGTCTTTGGAGATCTCAAGTGGGGCGTGTTTAGGCAAGGTCTGGCGAGGCGCGGTGCTGTTTTCTGAGGAGAGGGACAAGAGCAAGGCTGCTGGGGGCGTCCTGGGCCCTGCATGAGCTCAGGCGTTGTTCCTGGAAGGAGGGAAAAGCTGTGGACCTGGCCTGGTTTCACCCAAGCCTCCTGAGTGGATAGAGGCAGAAGGGAGAGGCCTTCTGAATTCGAAAAACACTCAATCATGGGCTGAGTCTTTTCCCAGGCCTCAGAGGACAGTGATGGCCACCCCATCAGGGTCCAGGGCAAGACACTGTGGGACCAGGTAGAGGTGCTCCAATTCATCCCCTGGACCATAGTTTCCCGGGACGGTCACTTCTCTGTGCAACAGGGGGCGGTGCAGAGAAAGGGGCAAGTAGGGGAGAAATGGGACATTTACTGAGGACCTACAGATGCCAGATGCTTCTCACATGCGTTCTCATCCAGTTCACAGAGCAACTGCCAAGACAGGTATTACTGTGACCACTTAAGAAGACCAAGGCTGAAAAAAGTAAAAGAATTTACGCAAGTTCCCATGGTTAGTCAGGGGTGGAGCCCCCTGGGACCGAGACGGACCACCCTCTTTCCACGAAAGCACCCACTGCCCCTCAGCATGGGGACACCTAGAGCCTTATAGGAGGAAGCTCTTTCACACAACAATTGCTCAGGGTTTGGTTTTCAGGGGGATCTTGTTGCTTCAAATTTGCAGTGAGCACTCCTTTTCAATAATGCGTTTTGCGCATGAGGGTAAAATGAATATTATGGTGGCATTAAAGCAGCTGATGTATGTAAAAACCCTTAAGCCCAGAGCAGGTGCCTGGCAAACATTAGTTATTATTGTCTATTTCCTTTAGATTCCATACTGTCATTCTAAAAATAATTTCAGCTTCTATGGGATACTTGTGAGGGATTTTGTGTCATCTACTCAGTCCGACAAGGATTTTTTGAACATCAGTGAAATATTCAGCATGACCACTGTAGGAGGGGGCAGTAATTTTCCCTTATCAAAATTCTTCTTGGGGTATACACTGCATATATCTGCAAGAAATAAGCAGCTTAAGGTGAGAGCGGGGGTCCAGTGAGACACTGAAGGGCATGGGAAAGTCACACAGATGGCTGGGTGTTGCTCAGAAGCCCCGTGTTCTGCGGGGCATTAGGCACCCCTGAAACGGGGCCTGGAGCAGAGATGAACAGCTCGACCTAACGAGCAGAAAGGAGCCACCAGGGCTGGATGCGGAGTGAGGGAGGAGAGAAGCCTTCCTGCTGCTGACCCCGCACAAACCGAGAGGGACAGTGGGGCGGAGAAACGGCAGAGAGGGCATCTTCGGGTTTGACTGCGGCGTGTGCCAGGTAACCTCCCTTCTCTGTCTTCCCTGGGAGACCTTCCGCGGGTTCTGCACTGCCTGTCGCCGCTTTGGGCCAGGGCCTCTTTGGGGTGGATTCCTGGGGAGGGAGGGCTCCATTCTGGTGATGATGCGGTGACAGACGGCACAGGCCCAGGAGCCTGTGGTGAAGGAACGGCTGGACAACCCCCAGGCCAGATTCCCAGGAATCCACTTCGAGGAATGCAGAATGTAGAAGGGGGGCCGGCCGTTTGGAGAAGGGGCACAGGAAGGAGGGGCGGTCGTGAGTGAGGCGGGTCAAGAAAGGTTTCTGCAGGGATGTTGTGCCCCATTGGGCTCTGCAGAATTAGCATCACGTTGACAGGGATACAGCGAGGAGACCAAACCCTCTATGCAGCGAAACGCTGCCTGTGCGAAAGGACAGACAGCTCGGGCCGTGGCGTGTGTGCTGATCTGGTGCATGTCCCTCGGCAGGCAGACAGGGCACACGCTTCCCCCTCCCCCCTGCCATCCTGGGTGCGCCTGGACTCTTCCTTCACACCATGGCCCAGGCTGGCACTACCCCACGGGGCCCACCTGCCCGAAGACCACAGGTGTCGGTTTGCCCTCTGCGCCCAGGCTGCACACACAGTCTCAGCATAGCTACTAACAGTGTCCCTGTCACTCTGAACTGTCCCCGCGTGAATGCTCAGCTGCCGCCTTAATGCTTGGGCCATGAAGACCAGCCAGAGGCGGGAGGCACTGCTTTGCAGGCAGTGAGGGGTTGATCAGGTTGATCTGGCAGTGCCCTGTGGAGAGGGCTGCCCGCCATAAGGCTGAACGGAGATGACCACAGAATCCACGAGAAGGCAGTGAGGGTCAGAGCGAAGACAGCTGCGGAAACAGGGAAGGGTGCAGCCGCGCACATCCTGGGGATAAAGGAGGAATGGGGCCAGAGCACCCACTGGGTTCTGCCCTTGACTTTCCACGGGAGTCTCTAAGGGTTTTCCCCGCTTTCCCCAGAGAGAGTCCATTCGAGGTGATCTAAGTGCCACTCAGCTGGAAGTTATAAGAGGTCAATCGGCATTTTCAGAGAGTGTCGTAATTTTTTAGCTCCTAGTTATCTCAGCACTTAATTATTTTATACGAACAACATTCTGCTTCTGACTGTAGGCTGGCTGACTTTGAGATGAACCAGTAAACTGAGTCAATAACCTACTCAATCTTAGAGATGCTGATTTAACCAACGAAGTACTATGTTTTGATCTTAAAAAAGAATGGTTATGACTCGTTCTAAACACATCCAAAGGTTATGCAACTTCTTAGTGACTGAATAACACGGGAGAAAAGGTGCCACGCTCCTCGCATTGAAAAGTCTTCTTGTTTCTCGCACAATTAGGGGCAGCAGAAAAGGAGGTTTTACAGATTATGGAATAATGTTTGTTAAAATGATATACAAACCTTTTCAGTCATGCCTAATCCACTGTCGGCTAATAGTTGAGCAAGGATTTTCTCTCTTCCTTTTATTACTTCCAACTTCTCCTTCAGAAAATACTTTGGTATGGGGATATCTAACTGTTGCTAGAGAAGAGAAAGAAGAAGCAAAAGAGCATTTTGGTCATGATTCCAGGACTCAAATCCATTTAAAATATACAGTTAGGACAAGGGCATCAGAGACTCGCTTTACTTCCCATCCTCACTTAAGAGGTGATGAAGCCAGTGGTGTGAAGATAGTTCCTTCCCGCTAAGGAGACATAAATAAAGTCAAAAGGAGAAAGTGTAACCATATCCCATTTTGATCATTACTGTAAAATTCCAGTAATTCGTATCGATTAGGCTTCAATTAACCAATGATAGCTTAACAAATTTTCTTTAAAGAAATATTATCTGAGCTTACCTAAAATAATGCAAATTAGGATAGCATAGAATTGAGCTATAGAGATCTTTGAATTAAACCTAATAATTTATCATTAGCACCATTGACCATGTGTACGTGAACAGTCACAATTAAAAAAAATAATTTGGTTTTATTTCGACCTAAATTACCCCATTACAAAAATCATTTACAAAATTAATTTGCTTTATTAGGAAACTTGTTTTTATACACTAATATAAACTTCATTTGTGTACAGATATTTCAAATCAGTGGAGGTCAAATGAATGTTTACCATTCCAAGGTCAATAATCAAGATTGTAGAAGTGTTATTCAAGAATATGGGTGGGCCTTTGGTCCTAGTATCTATAAACACTGTCCTAGATACTCTATGAGAACACTCATGGCTGCCTTCTGGTAGACCAGTTGACTGGGGGGAAGCTAAGTTCTGGTCCTTGGGATCAGTTCTGCCTTTTCCCATTCTGGTGTGACTCCCCACATCTCCCCAATCCAGGGAATTCTGAATAGGCCTTCCCTTGAAAAAGCATTTTAGCATACAGGAATGTCTCTTTAGGACTTGGTGGAATAGCGTACCCAGGAAGTGGCAGCAGTTTTTGAAAACCAAAACTTTCCTAGGCTAATGGAGTGTTTGGGGTGAACTAAGACTGAGCTTCTAGGGTCCAGTGGGTGAGTGTGGACAGTCAGTGGAGAATGATGACACTTTTATCTAATGTTATGATTTTTGTTTATTAATAAGCATGTTCAAGTGTTGTGCTTTTCTAAATTTTAAGACGAAACTTTATTGACGTGGCTCTGTCTGGTCCATGTAGGACCAATAAAGTTACAGTTAGGATTTTGAAGGTGAGGAAACAGAGCACTTGAGAATGCAAGAGAGGGGAATGTAGGTATCCCTTGCTTCAGGCTTGCTGCTGCATCCCATCCGTGATATATTTTATGCCCATCACAGATGCCTTGGGGTTTCCATTCTCCATGGGGTGGAATCAAAGTAAATTTGTTTGAACAGAGAATCTCTCTCTCTCCTCTACGTGTTTCTCTATGTTATGGGGACCTAAAGAAACAGTCTTCTGGCTAGTTTAGCCAAAGGGGACATTGATGGAAGGATTTGGGACCTCTTGGAACAAGGGCAGGAACAAAGCTGGGTGTCTGCCAGCAATAGGGATGTGTCCAGGGGAGACGACACCTTCAGGAATCTGCCATTTCCTTCTACTCCTCTTGGTGATCCTGCTTTGTTCTCCCCTCTATTTGTCTCACTCTTTCTCTCTGAAGCTTCTTCCTTTGGAGCATTGGGTGAACAAAGGCTCCAACTACTTAAAAGTTTGGGAGACTACAGTTCAGAATTGGAGACAGAAAGTAGTCTCTCTCTGTCCCAGTTTCAGAACCTCTCAAGGAAGGACTGGCTAGTGCAGCCACCAAGGTCTCCGTCCCTGAGCCAATAAGCTATGGTCAGGGGTGGTCATGCTGTACGAGTATCTGCGTGCTGGCCCGACAGAACACACAGGAGCTGTGGGCTGTGTGGGTGATAGCCACAGAGGCCCAGCCACAGAGGATGCTAGTTGGTCAAGCTTTCACCCTGAAATGCACAACTGGGCCACACAGGTATCCCCAGAGGCTGGTCCATGTGTGTCTCGCTGGCAAGGGCACTGATCCTGGAGCCCGTGCTGAGGCTGTGTGATGCGCCCCCTAACCACCTGGAGCTCAGCGTCATCGTACGGCTCCATCAACACCCTCCAGGGCTGGCAGAACACATAGTTCATGGTCTCCTATCAGGAAGGCTGCCTGGATGATGTCACTCGGTCATCATCCTTCTCAACGGTCACGACCTTCAAGAAGATGAACCAGCCAGCACAGAGGTGCTGAGGCAGGATGAAGAGCAGGGAGAAAACTGAAGGAGCCCACCGTATAAATTTCATAAACTGCGTATTCCTTAAATTTAGGAGTATTACTTAATATTCTTGGAATTAAATTAATAAATTGAATATTACCTTATTAACTAAATTTATTATTATGACTTAATGACTATTTATTTCATGTTTGTCCTGAGTTGTTCTTGATATTTTCACACTGGGGGTGGGTAAAGTACTCCCGACCTAAAAAAATCTACTGCTTTAACCCATGCTCTTATACATGAATGCAAGAAACATGAACATTTTGAGATGATCTTCAACATCTTCACTCATTCCAGGTATTCTCTTTAGTCCATTCTGATTAAATGCAGTAATAATGCTAGGAAAGTTTATCCCAGAGAGGGACATCCTTTTATAGAAGCCTGAATAGTTTCCAAAGGAAGAAATATTAAACCCCGTGTAGAAAACTAAACACTTTCTCTTCCTAATTTTATTTTAGGGAAACGGTCTTTTCAAAATGAAGACTGAACTCACATGACTCCTGCCACTGAAGCGGAGTGTCCACCAGCCCCTACAGACCCAGCCAGAAGAGATCCCGGGCATCAGGCAGTGGTCATAAGGGCAGCTGCAGGACAGAATGCTCACAGGAGGGCACTGTGGTTACAGGTACCGGCAGGGAGTGCTCAGGGCATCAGAGAGAAGGGGAGGGAGCCCTTCTTTGGTGTCGGAGGCTCAGAGGCCCATTGTCATACACCTCCTGAGTCACCATTGACCCAAAGCAAAGGAGAAGATGCATCCTCCTGGGAATTAGGAACCAGCAACCAACCGGCTGCTCATCGAGAAGACGATGGGAAACAAAGGCCAGAGAGAGATTTCCTTTGGAAACAGAAGTAGGGGCATGGCTATTGGAAATTGGGAGGATATTTGTGAAAGGCTCATCCTACTCCATTCCAACCTACCTGGGCAGACACCATGGTGACAGGTAAGACCACAACAACGGTGTCCAGCAGACCCCAGGACCGTGCAAAGATCTGTCTGCGCCAAAAACTGAGCAAACCCAATCCTCGTCCACGGCAGTATAGTTTCATTGAAGGGCTATGCTTCGACTTTCAATACAACATGCAACTAATAAATACGACCAGGAAGTCTGCAGGGTATTGGTTACAGGCCTATGTATCTTATTTATAACAAGAAGAAACTAATATGAAAAGAACCCTGAGTACTTACAGGAATCAACTTTAGATCCTGTAAGATATCATCAAAATAATGAAACTCGGTTAATTCCAATTCAACCATCTCATTCTTCAGCTCCAGGATGCGACCCATCACCCCATCCAGGATTTTTCGGATCAGCATGCGTTTCTGTGGATGGACTATCTGGTCATAGACGTTCTCCAAGTTTCTAAAGATCTGCACGTATTTTATGTAGAAGGTGGCTAACATCTGGAAGATGAAAACTTGATTTCTTTGTGGTTTCATCATCTTCTGAGATTCGTTATCAAGCAGAGAACTGAGGGCTTCTTGGGTCTGATGCCACATCTTATTATACATTCTGAGGGACGACAGGGTCAACAATACAAGAAGAAAAAATTACTTTGCAAGGCATACATACTGGGCATCTGGTATAACAAAAATGTAACACACCATAAATGTGAGCTAAGAACACTGTGTATAGTTGCAAGGCTCTTTAGACCACTTATGTCCTGTTTTGTTATGCATGTGATTTTTGGATATGACCACGGCTATTATCATCAAATAAATAGTTAAAAAAGCCTTTTGCCTAAATGGTATAAAGTGATTCCTCACTCTACTGGTAAAGCCAGTATTATTATACCCATTTAAAAGATGAGGAAGTTGATAACCAGAATAGTTACCTGATTTGTCCATATACACAGCTGGTGGAGTACGAATTGGAACAAATACTTTGGAAAATACCTTGTAAAGTTGAACATGGGCATAACTACGAATGAACAATTATACCCTGGAGAGACTCTTGTAAATCTGCATTAAGAATGATCACAGTAGCATTTCTTGATAAAAGTAAAGACCTGGAGATATCCCAAATGTCCATCAGTAAGAGAACGGATAAATAAATTGTAGTATAGTCACCAACAGACTAATACACAGCAGTGAGAAATGAATGACTTACAGCTCTAAGCACCACCTACGAACCCCGGAACCATAACACTGAGTGTGGGAAGTAAGGTGCAGACTGTGGCTGGGGAGGCCAGCTCCCCGCTCTTGTTTGAGCCATTCAGTGGAGGGTGCAGCCGGGAGCCCGGGGAGTGGGAGAGTGAGATGGGGATGTGCCCTCTCTCGCGGTCCCCCAGTGAGTCAACAAACGATCCTCCTCCTAGCAAAGACTTAGAGTGGTGACAGCCCTGCCACCCCCAGGACACCACCCCACCCCTTGTTGGTTTCCCGAGATTCAGCTCACACCTTTGTCACCGGTCCCTTTATTAGCCACCCTGCTGAGTATGCCCTCTTTTTCCTGCTGGGACTCTGATCAATACACTCATGGCAGAGACTTTTATTTTCTTTCAAAATTTGGCTGATTTTTGGCTCCTATTTTATATCCAAGACCCAGTTCTGAAAAGCTAAACGGAAGTTCATTGTGTCTGGGAAGGGGCTTCTTAACCAGTGGGCTTAACCGGGGGTGATGGGGTGGGTAGGATCCTGGCCATCTCCCTGGGATGAGGGCGAAACCCGCCAATGCCCGTCTCTGTCTGTAGGGTCTTCCCAGGATGCACTGGCGAGGGCGGCTCCAACCTCCAGCCTGAGAAGCAAGCGGGTCCAGGGGGCTGCGGGCTCTCACTGCCTTTCTGCTGTCAGCCCGGCCTCCCGTTCCCACGCCCACCTGCGTCCTGCATCCTGGGTCCAGGCTGCTGCACCGGCCTCTTCCACCAGGATGGGAGCAGCGTAGCACCTGCTCTCCGGGGTTGCCCCTCTGCTGATCTCTGACCAGTGCCCCCCAACCTCTGAAAGACCTTCCCAGGGCTCTGCTGGCCTGCAGGCCACGCTCTCTACCCCACCTCTCCCCTCTCATCCAAGTCTGCTTTCCCTCCTCCTCCATTTTCCTGATGTCTCTTGTCAAATGCTCAAATGTTCTCTTGGCCCTCGTGTGTTTACAGCGTCTTAAATCCCTTACTGCCATTTCAGAGGCCATTCGGAGACAAATATGCTGGTCAATCCACCTTGTTCCACTGGGGATCCCTCACCTCCGCCCCGAGGTCATTCCCAGGCACCCCCTCTGGCCCTCGGCTCCACTATCTGCCCTTCCTCAAGCATGCCCCCCACTTTCCCGTGGGGAAGAAAGTGTGAACATCTCGCGCTGAAACTGACCACCTGCCGCGTTCCATGCTGCGTGTCATCCTCGAAGCATCCCTGGGGAAGGCTCCCATCGCTCCACTGGGGTGGGAGGGAGATGATGTCCCTCAGAGGCGGGGTCAGCGTCTGAACCCGGGTCTACACGATTCTGAGCTGAAACCACGATTCAAACCACGCTGCCGCCTCCACCTCTCCCCAGAATAAAAGAGCCCCTGCCACCGCCCTGAGATACACAACCATAATGTTTGCCACGATGACAGGTAAGAAATAGGATCTCTGTGTCCATTTTCCCGGTTGCTACCGAGACAGTATCTTTCCACGTGCAACTGGTCACCTGCAATTTCTCTTCCTTAAATTGTTCATCCATTTGTTTTACCTGTTTTCACATGGGATTGTTTTTCTACTAAATTGTGGGGCTTCTTTACGTATTCTGAGTTTATGTGTTCCACAGCTTGCCTTCTGGCTGAAAAGCTGGTTTCCCACTATGACCCAGAATGGGCTGTGGCCCTTCCCTCTGCCTCTGACCCAGCTGGGAAGGGCGGTCCTGCCCCGGATTCCATGGGAGTCCAGCTCAAGTCCTCCTGGACGGTCTGGTCCCAGGCCTTTCAGGAACTGAAATCCCAGAGTGCACTGCCCACCCCTGTGCCAGAACCGACTAGGCCTCCTGGTCTGGCCTGCTCACTGCCCTGGATTTCCACTCTGCTCCTGGTGCAGAGATTTTCAACTTGGATTAAAAAAAAAAAAAGTTTTTTATTTTCAATTTTAAATATTTTAGTTTTATTTTACAATTTAATATTATACTATTAAATATATACTAATATATAAAAATATATATATATATTAAATATATATAATAAAAATAAATATATATATATAAATATAAACTAATATACTGATATTAGTATATTATAAATATAAATTTAAAATATAAATAAAAATATTAAAAAATAAAAGTTTTAGATAAAAAATGAAAATAATACTTAAAAATATTTTTCTATCTTTTTTTATAATTTGATTTTTGTTTTATTGATCAAAATTCCAAATTAAAAATAAAAATAATTAACATTTACTAACTAGATGTCATACACTACGCTATTTAAATATGGAAAGCCACTTAGCTATACTCTGAACATTTTTCAAAATTAAGTATCGTGTTGTCACTTCATTTTTTGTGCTGGACTCTACTGAGCTACCTCTGCTCTCTAAATAAATCACCTTAAATTCAAAAGAAACATTTCCTTTGTCAATTCTGAGTACTTGGAATAATTTAAGAACAAAGCAACATCCTTAATTTTAGAGAAAGATAAATATGGAAATCATAGTATTAACAAAACCTCAGTTCGTTGGACTTTTGTTTATTTCTAAACCTATTGACATGCTGGTGCTCATAAAACAAGAAAGGAACTTAAATTTGTTACTGTTTCTATACTAATTTCTATACTTTAAAAAAAATTATTTTATTCAAGTATAGCTGATATACAACGTTGTATTAATTTCTGCTGTTTCTATCATTTTTATGTGCTTAGAGCAGAGATGGGAGATTTTTATCTTCCTGGCCAAAAGTGGAAAGCTTCTCTTGATGTGAAAAGTCTTTAGGGTTTTGGTGATGATGACGGACATCATATCAGTCACTGTTCTAAGTACTTCACATATATTAACTCATGTAATTCTCAAAACCCTATGAGGTGGGTATTATTATCACTCCAGTTTACAGATGAGGAAACCAAGGCACAGAGGAGTTACTGCCCGAAGTTGTGTGATTTGAACGCAGGATTTGCACCCAAGCAGCCAGGCTCCAGAGTTCAGGCTCTGAACCTTTACTGCCTCCAGTTTGTCAGGACAAATCCCGGGGCAGAGGAGTGCTGGACACCACAAGGAAACAAAGATGTACAGCTAAAAACGAAACTCTTCCTCCCTCCCAGCACCCCACTGAGGTTGGATGCTAGATATTGGCCCTGGCACTGCATCCCTCGGGTTCAAGTACCAGATTTCTCCCAACTTGGCAATATTTAAAAAATACTGCTAGTGAAAGAGCACTCTGATAGACAACTTCATTATAACAGAGAAAAGGTACTATCAAAAGTTAGAATTCCACTTAGCCCAGGACATCTCACTCGTTGCATGATAAATGGGTACAAAGCAGCTGAGCAGGTTCTTAGTTTACCAAAGCCCAGACTTCCAGCATCTGAGAGGGGGCCGGGGACCCCAGGCGTTCACTGACCTGACGGGTGACACAGGCCCCACGTGCCACCAGGCTCGACACCTGTTCCCATAAAACAGAATATCCGCTCGTTCTGCAGAGTAAATAGGGCTCAGGGCCTAGACCTGGCAGGACAACATTACAGAAGAAAATTACAAGCTAATTTTGTTTGGAACTCGGATCTGAAATTCCACTCAGCAAACAAAACACAGCGCCAGATCAAAAGCATTGTTCCCGCTGACCAAGGAGGGGGGTGGGGGGGGGGTCACCTGGGAAATTCACAAGAGTTCAACATTAAGGAAAGCTGAATGAAATACCGCACAAGACAGTAAAAACTGTGGATTATTTTCACAGATGCCAGGAAGATGCTCAATAAATTTAATTTATGGCATATACCTGATTAAGAATACTGTCCAAAGAGGCTGATGATGACAACCTCTTCAAAATGCTGAAAACCAGAGACCATAAATATTTTCAATAGAGAAACACCAGAAAGCTAAAAAACACAAGTACAAAAAGGATGAAACAGATGGAAAAGGGATCAATACAAAAGATGAAAAAAACTGCTTGTAAATGACACCGCTTCAAAATCCAAGGAAATCAGTAACAAAATGTAAGAAGTCAATTAATACAAAGTTGCAAGACATAGATAAAAGGCCCAAAAACTAAATGCAGAGAAAAAATATGAAAAACAAAACCCGATTCACAGTGCTGATCAAGAACATTAAACATTCAAGAATAAATATGGCGAGAGCCACACAAGGCGTAGCTGAAGAAAATTCTGGAATGCTAGCTGCAGAGGTCTGGAACAGGCAGAAGGCGGTCTCTGTTCCCGCCTGGAGAGACCAGATAAAAAAAAAGCAGATTCTTGAGACTGACAGGCAGATTTAATATTACCAAGAATTTGGTAATAATATCCAGGAGACTCTGTAAATAAATCTAGTCATAATTTCTATATGCAGGGGTGGAGTTGATAATAAGAGATAAAGGGTATTTATCAGACTTCAAAGCATTTAACGCACCAGCAAGCATTAAGGTGTGTTATGCCACCCATGGCGGCTTTTTCCATAGGGTGCAGGGGGGTGACTTGAATCCCATAAAGACCCACACCAATCATTAGCAAGGGATCTTGGGTAAAGGAGGCTTCCACCAGGGGAAACAAAAGCCAAATTAATGGATGGGACACACCTAGAATTTAAGACTTTGCTTTGGGGCAGATCCGGCCTGGGGAAGCCTTGTTGCCCTAGTTCAGTGCACTCCCGGGCTTCTACCCAGGGTCAAAGAGGCAGGAATCCCTCCAGAGCCAGGGCAGAGCTGACTCCTGAACTGGAACTTTTGGCCGAAGACCATCCTGGTGGCTTGATCCTTCCAAGTCCTGACATTTGGGCTGCAGCCTCTTTCTTCCTCACCTGCTGTCTTTCGGGGGACCCTTGTGGGAGAGACCAGGCAAGGTTGTTGGTTGACGGGGAGATATTAAGTAGCTGTGTGAGCACGCAACCCTGCATTGCTACCCTTTCCCCTGGAGACTGGCTCCAGCTTTCCAGTTTCCCCGCTGCCTTGCTGCCCCTCCACGTGTGTCCACTGGTTACAACCCTGTCACTCCCTGGACCCCCAGCCAGTGCAGCCTCCGCGCCCCTCGAAGCCTCAGTCCAGCCTGAGCCCCACCTCGCCTCGAAGCCAAGGTCTCAGCATCCTTCCGCTGAGCTGGTGCCCATGAAGATGATCTGAGACACGGAATGTGGCAAGATGATGTTTTAAGAGAACCATTATGGAGATGTAACTCACATACATAAACTCACCCTCTTTAAGTGCACAGTTCAGTGGGTTTTGTTTTTTTTTTTAGCATATTCACAGAGTTGTGCAACCTTCACCTTTCTCTGATTTCAGTACATTTTCATCACTCTAAAGAGAAACCCTACACCTGCTAGCCCGTCACTCCCTATTTGCCCTTATCCGCCTTCCGCCCAGCCCCTGGCAACCACTCATCTAATGTGTCTCTATTTATTTGCCTATTCTGGACATTTCACATAAGTGGGATCATATAACAGGTGGCCCTTTGTGACTGGATCCTTTCACTCAGTATAACTTTTCCAAAGCCCACTGTGTTGTGGTGTGTATCGCTATCTCATTTCTTTTTATTGCCTAATAATGTTCCACTGCATGTATATACCACACTTTGTTTATCCGCTCATCAGTGAATGGACACATGGGGTGCTTCTGCCTTTTGGCTCTTGTAAATGATGCTGCTATGAGCATTCCAATACACGTTTTTGTGTGGACCTATGTTTTTATTTCTCTGGGGTATGGCAAGGTGGTTTTTAAGGCTGTAAGTGCTCCAAGCTTAAAATCAGAACCCGTCTCTTGAGGTAGTCAGTCTCAGGAGGGTCACTTAACCTTGTGCCTTCACTTCCTCAAGTGGCAAATCTGGATAATGACACCTACCCTGGACACCCCACAGGATTACTGAGGAATGGGATAACAGATGTGAAAGTGTTCTTGAAATTTGAAATGTGCCTTGTAAAGAGAAGGTAGTATTTTATCCATGAGACCACTTAGAATTTTTTTTAAGTACATGATTGGTTTCAGACTTCAGCACATGACCCAGAAATGTTACAGATATTGAAGTTAGGAGGATTGTGGGCGCAGAAGACTGAATATGACAGTTGAAAAACACCAGATTGTTATTTCTACAGCTTGGCAGTTTTCCTGTAACTGGGGGATGGAGGGATGATGCATAGGTGGGCGGAGGGGGAAAAAAAGACTTAAATATTCAGACATAAACATGTACTTCGATACAAAATCTTGCAAAATGGGAATTCTCCTCAAGTTATTTTATATATGATAAACCTTCAAATTCTTCCAATACTATCTAGGTGTTTGTACTGTTTCTGGAATATTCCTTGGCATTCTTGCTCTAAGGGAGGTCTGGCTCTCCCCTAAGAACACAGCCTCTCCTGCAGCCCTCCCTCCGTCTCAGAGCCCTCTGACCACAGCACGGAGCGGGGCCAGATCCTGGCTCCTCACTCCAGCTCCAGACCATTCTCCCTCCCACCCACGACACCCCCTAGTTTGGAACCTCATTTCATCAGAGGGTATCGCCCTCGGCCCCTCAGTGTCACCACCATCTACCATCTACATCATCTTTCCAGGCCCCACCAGGACATCGACCCACTGAACAGCATCTTTATCAAACAGCCTCTACCCTGCCTCATCTTCCCGCCATAAACCACCTGAGCTCCTTTCTCTGTCTGCTGGGGCCCGTGCCCCCACTAGCAAGGATGTCACCCCACTTCTCCTTCCTCCTCCCATGTCATCCCGCTTCCTTTATACTGGCCATTCCCTTCAGCAAACAAATAGGCTACTGTTTCCTATCTTAAAAAAATCTGTCTCTGGACCCCATTTCCCTTGCCACCAGCTACAGCGAAATGCCTTTAAAAAGCCAGTGCTGCACTGTCTATGATTTCTCTCCTCTTTCTCTCTCCTACATTCATTCTAGTCCATCTTTCCACTCCATCACCCCCCTGAAGGTCAAGGTCACCGCTGGACTCCACAGGGCTAAATCCATGGTCAATTCTCAGCTCTCCCGTGGCTTGTTCTGCAGCATTTGACAGAGTCTGTTACCCCCTCCTCCAAGAAACTCTACTTTTTCTCCTGGCTTCCAAGGCACCACAATCTTGTTTCCTTCTCAATGATCACACCTTTGATTCCTTTGCTGGTCTCTCCTCCTCCATCTCTTGCCATTGGATAACTGAGTCTTAGTCCTTGGACCTGTTCTCTCCTCTGTCTACACTCATCCCATGTCTCATAAAGACCGTCTATGCCAACAGCTGTCGAATTTATATTTCATACACAGCCTTCTCATCTGAATTCAAGTCAATTGTCTACTTATGTCCACTTGATGTCCAATAGGCACTTCAAACTCAACACGTCCAAAACTGAACTCCTGATCTCCCCCACCTGCAAAACCTGGCAAGCCCTTAGCCTCACTGCTCTTATTTCCTGGCCTGGAAAACAGGGTTACTGAGAGCTGGAATGCAGGTTGGAGCTGCAGTGCCTGGTTGACACCGTGTCCTTGCTGTATATGAACTATTTAGCTTCTTTGTGCCTAAGTCCTCATCTGTAAAATGGAAATAATATTAACAGCTCTTACATTACAGAGGAGTCATGAGTTATTATATTCAAGCACTCAGAACAGCGCCTGCAGAGTCAGCACTAGATGTTCGAGATGACCATTATGAAATAACTGCTGGGCTGGTGCTGTGTAAATGGCACAGTGCTGGGTGAATACTCCTTGGTGCTACTGCCACCTGACTGGCGTTTCTTGGTGAAAAGCAAGGTGGTACAATAAAGCTTCCTCAAGATCTTTCTTAACTTAAATATCGGGACCTGGGTGTTTTCACAAAGCACTGTATGTTACTGGGTTAGATTAACAAAAAAGCAGGCAGGAACTGAACATAGACACTGCTTCCTCAAAAATACATCCACAAGGGCTCAGCGGGCACAAGCACTGGGTCTGGAGGAGCTCATCTCTATGCGGGGCAGAGACAGCACCAGGGGAGTTGGCAGGTCTAAGCGTACGGCATTCCCTGTCCACAGAAGCTGACGCTCTCTGCTGACGTGTATCTTTACTTGCTAAAACTGCAAAAAGAAGAGGTGGGGGAGAAAAGAAACGGAAAAGAAGCAGAGCAGGCTATCTTTCTGTCTGGAGGAGCCCACCCCATGGCTATGGCCCGGCAGCCCATCACTTACGCGTTCGACATGCTGGCTACTTTCCCTCTTCCCCTCGCCCGCTGGGAAGCTGTTCTGTCGTCCTCTGAAGGGCGGCTGGCTGCAGGGGTCGGGACACCGCCAGAGGGCGTTGGGGTGAGTTCCTTCTGGAGGGAGGGACTGGGGTTGGGGATATCTTTTCACTTCGGGAAGGGAAAGGCGATAGGCAGGGATGCGCGCAGCCGCCGAGAGGGGGATTCGAGCCTTCTCGCCTAGACCCCAGGCTCCGGAACCTTCCTGTGGCCCCGCAGTGAGAAGGCGCGAGGCGGAGCCTAGCTACGGACGCTACGCCTGAGCGGTGCGTGTCCGCTCGGCCGGCGCGCTCCCGCCCCCTTCGCGCTAGGCGCCTGCGCCGCCTCCTGCTGTTTCCCTGGCAACCGCGCCGAACGCCGAAGGCCGCGGTTCCTCGCAGGAACCACGCTTAGTACCCGCCTCCCGGAGGACCCGCCCAGCGTTCCCTGGGATCGGCCCCAGGTCCTGTCCACCCGCTCGTTGTCCTCCACGCCGTTGTTCCGCTTTCCCGTTTGCCCATTTTCATCCACCTTCAGATATGTAGCCTTGGGCGAGGTCCTTAATGATGGTAGCCCCAGTCTTCCCATCTGTAAAGTGGGGTAACAGTCATTCGTTCCTTCGAAACCTTACTGGGTATCTACTCTGGGCTAGCGCAGACTTAGGTTCTGGGGGTGCAGGGCAGATGCAGATGCTGCCCTTCTGGGGCTAAATGCAAATGAAATACGGCGACAGTGCGTTGTAAATGTAAGATGCCGTGTGGGTGTTAGTTATTAGCAAGTCACTGTGTTTGTGTGCATTGTTCTTTCATCATCTTTGGTAACTGTTGCAAATTTTATAATTTTATAATCTGCAATTTCTAGTGGAACATTTTTCAGAACTAATGCATTTGAAAAAGTATATAGAGGGCAAACACGTAAAAAGGACAGAATAAATCTGGATCACACAACCCTTCTCCCACAATTACTAATGAAATGAACAAAAGAATAGAAAAAAAAAAAGGAAAAGAAAAGGAGAGCCAAACAAAAAATTAAGTACAACTTCATGCCATAAACTTCAAAAGCTACTCAATGAAATAGAAACCTGCAGTGGAGAATGGTGTCTAATCTCATCCCCACTCCCCCCAAAAATCCCTACTAGGGAGAGAAAGTACCAAGTAGGCAAAGTACCAAGAATTCTCACTAATACTTTTCAATACAAGGAAGACAGGAATCTGAGAATTGAGATGAAAGGTGAGTAGGGTAAGTGAGCCACCTGGGGAAATCCAGGTGAGATAAAACTATCACTAGTCGAAACAATCACTACCACCCACAGGGCCCTTCCGGAACTAGAAAAAATCACTAGGGCTTGCCACTTTTTAGGACTTTGCACTGAACTGAGGCAAAGATTCAAAGTCAAAGGACATTTTGTCACAGGAATAGGATATACTCCCAAGAAGGGTGAGGGATGGTGGTAAAAGAGTTTACCAAAATCTCGGAAGAGAAAGCAGAGCCCAGACCTTGCAAAGATTCAGTGGATCAGCCCTTATCCTTACCGTGTATCCAGGCTATAGAAAGGTGGATAAAAATAAAATTTTCCAGCTCTCAAACTCAGATACAGTGAGAAAGCAGTCAAGGAGAATTTGCTCACATTATATTTGAGGAACTGGAAGATATACAAAGAGCAATCCATATTAAATACGAATAAGAAGCCGCATATCCACTATCCAAATCCAAGACTTCAATAAAAGGGGAAGGAAAAAAAGGATTACAGCATGGGTGAGAACAGGTGAAGAACCTAGCCTGGAGAAAAGGTAACCAAACAGAAGAAAATTCTTTACAAGTGTTTTATACTATAGAATAAGTTGATAAGAATAGAAGTTTAATAGAATAAGTGCTGGGAGAGAATATAAAACAACATAATTAGAAGGAAAAGAAGATTGCATAGCTAACGAAACAAATGAAAATCAGAAATAGTCCAATATAGGAACTAAATTAGAAAAACCAAGGAATGGACTGGGCATAATTCATCTGAATTACTGACTTAGAGGAAAAGCTTAAATCAATTGCAGTGAAGGTAAAAGGAAAAGACAGATGTTTAAGCAATTAGAAAGGTTTAGTTGATATTCCTGGAAAAGAAAGCTCCAATTAAGTTTTTCAAATATCTAAAGAAACATTTCTGAAATAAAAGAGTGAAACTTACAGATCAAAAGTTCTCATTGTGTTCCAGGAAAAACTGACATAGAACAACCAACACCTAAGATATCCTGGATATGTTATTGAACTTCAGGGAGAAGTGGTACAGAGAATTTGGTTGGCCTCGAATTTCTCCGCAGTAGCTTTCAATGTCAGATGAAAAGCTAGAGGTATTTAAAAAGTTCTTGGGGGAAAATGTGAATCAGGATATTTCTACTCATTGCAGTTAATATTCCAGAATATGAAAGCTCTCAGGAAATACAGCACTCACGTAAATTGGCATGTTTTCAAGTGCAAGTAATAGAAAACCCAGTGTCCAATGTCTTAAACAATAAGAGGATTTATAATCTCCCTTAACAAGAATAGAGGAGAGGCTATTTTGGAGCCAATTATTTCAGTGGCTCAGTGACATCATCAACCTTTGATGGTCTTTCTATCTTTTGGAGCTGTCATCCCTGGGATGTCAGATGGCTTCCCTCTACAGTGGCTCTAGATGTTACAGCCTCACTCTGTAACATCTCAAGATAGAAAAAGGACCAGCTGAGAAATGTGACTGCCATTATTGTCATAATCAGCATTTACCTGCATTAAGAGAGAGAGAGGTAGATAAAAGAACCGCATCAGGCAGTATGGGCTGTCGTGTAGGCAACGTTCCATATGAGCCAAATCCCGTGAGCTCTTCTGGAAAATAAAACACTTGATGATGAAATCCAGTGATCGAAAGATACAAGTCATGTGAAAAGGAAGAGCAGGTACTCAGTATAAGACAGTGAAACAAGGTCTCCCAACTCTGCATACCAGGAGAACAAACATAGTTGTTCTCTGATTATATCCCATGAGCTCTGCCAGTTGCTACACTTATTGACCACATTTTCTATGCCAGGGACAGTTTAGGACCTGATATATATTCATTCATTAAATCTTCCCACTAACTTTATGAGTTGAGTAATATTTTCATGCTCATTTTACACACGTGGAAACTGAGACTCAGAGAGGTTAAGTAACTGTGTATCCAAGGCCATCCTCCAATTGACGGTGGAGTTGGTATTCGGACCACCTGCTAGTCTCCCTTTAAAGACCACACCCCTAATCATTATCTTTGTGTTGGTAGCAACACCTACCTTAACTGATATTTGTTTAAAAATTGGTTTCCTGTGAGACAAATGTTACTAAGAAGAGTATTCCCCAAACTACTTTTCCTTTACGAAAAAAACATTGCTACTTAATTATGTAGATACAGTAGAAAAGGTGACTTTGTCCTCAGTATTTAATAATTTATGCAGCTTACAATCAGACTGCCAGGTCTCTGGGCAAATTCATCTTCTCGGTCCTCTGGATATATGTGAAGTCATTTGGGCAAATATTAAATGATGCCTGTTATATGCAAAGCACAATGGTTCCCACTGTGCAAGAGGAAAAGATGAGTCTGGCATGAACGGATCTTGCCTTCCAGGAGTAGAGGAGGTAAGCATCCAGGACAATGATGATCTCAGGCTTCATTATCCCATTCCTGGAGGAATGACAGGCCTGGAAGAGCCATCAGAGGTTGTCTGATTTACTCCTGTCTCAGATGCTTCAAGCCCCCAGGACATTCCTGTTTCTTGAGCATCCCTTCTTGCCCACACTCTGGCAGCGGGAGGGACCACCTGGCCCCTTTACGAAGTCCATCTGGTTTTGGACAGCTCTCACTATTAGTCTCGGCTTTTCCATCAAAGCTCCAGGGCAAAACAGAACAACCCTCTTCTACAGGAGCAGACTTTTACACATTTAAACCCATGTATCCCCTCCCCGCCAGTCTTCTTAATTACAGAGTAAGCACGACCACGTTCTTCAACACCGGATTTCAAGTTCCCGTGCCATCAGTCCCTCTGTATCTCTGTTCACTGGTGTCCTTTAGACATAGACCGATGAAACAGAACCTTCCACGTGGGGGCTGGTAGGCACTCCATCAGGGGCCATACCTTGGCTCCCACCCCTTCCATCTACTGTTGGGCGGCCACAGTCAACCACAGTCAACCTGCTGAGCCCTCTGTAATCCCGTGTGCTCACCTTTCCATCCAATTCCATGTCATCCCTCAAATCTGGTCCAGGCCATCGATGAAAACATTCTCTATGAGAAAGCTGAGCAGACTGACAGAACAGCACTAGTAATGTGTCCAAGGTAGCATCAGTTGACAAGTTATCAACCTCCCCAGCCACCCTGTCTCCTCTTTGTCCTCAACAAGTCCATGAGCTAAGGATGCTGTCACGTTTGTCGCTAGTATACAGCCCTCTTACACCTGCAGCGTTGTCCTTTTCTACTAGGCTAGTCACTATGGAAACTGAAACTTAGGGTCATCTGGTGTGCCTTGTTTTAGAGAACCCACTTGTCTCTGCTTCCTTTTCTAAGAACCCACAAATCGTTTTAATGATCTGTTCTGGATCTGCATGAAGTTCACTAGACCAGAACCTGACCTTCTTTTCTTTTCTGAGTCACCAGTCACTGAGAACCTCTTCACCAGACCCTGCTTTCCCGTGAAGCGTGGTAATTCAGCCAGCCCCAGGGACCTGGGTCCTCACTCACACCTGAGTCTCCGGAAAGGCCTGCACCAGAGTTAAAACACCCCAGAGCTGCTCATCTGTCCAAACCTCAGCGCAGGACAACTCCAGCTGCCACCAGGAGCAGGGCCTTTTCATACCACCAGGTGGCGGGCAAGCCACTAGCCAATCAGAATGGGGCACTGCTTCCCGCTTCACAGGGCCGCCTTCTCACTTGAGGACCCAGCCTCCTTGCCCTCCTCCTCTGCCAGCCAACCCCCTTCTGCTCTTCCCACTGACAGCAAGACTAGAACATAAGGCAGGAAGGCACTCTACCCTATGATCGGACTCTACAGCTGGACCAAGCACCTGGTCCAGGAAAGGCTCCAACTCTCAGTCAGGCAGTGCTGGTGGGGGCCTGACCAGACACAGCAACATGGCCCTGGGGGTTAGTTCCCTGAAAGACTCAGAGCAGTCCTGGGCTTCCTGGGAGACCCGTGCTCTGCTCCACCCTCCCTGACCTCTCTCTGTCCTGCCGAGTCTATCCCAGAGTCCCTTCCTGCCATGCCCAGGTGTGTTAGATTCTCTCTCTTCTGGCAGGAAAGTACCAAGTTCATTTTGTTTAGTGACCATACTCTATGCTTCCCTGGACATCTGAGGCCCCAATCATTATTCTGACTCACCTTTCTGTAATTTCCTCTAAATTGATCAGTATCTTTTCCACAGTGACTATGCTTTGTCCTAATAATTGGTGTTTTGTTTCATTTAAAATGTTCATATCTTTTTACACAGCCTCGTAATCCAACTGCCGGCTCTCTGGGAAAACTCATCGTCCCCTTGATATGTGTGACCTCAACTGGGCAGATGTTGATTGATGCCCCTTCTCTACAGAGCCCAGTACTCAACACTGGGCAGTAAAAAAAAGATGACCCTGGTGACTTCTGCCTTCAAAGAGGAGAGGAGAAGAGAGATAGGTCCAAGGTGATTAAATGCCACGGTGCCAAGTCCCCTGGGAGTTTAGAAGAGCGAGAGGGGTCACCGTGCCCTTGGGAAAGTAGAAGGGGTTATGCAGCAGGTGGGATTTGAAGTGGCTTTGACCTGAGGAAACAGAAGGAGAACATTCCAGGCAGGGGAAGCAACATGGGCAAAGGCTTAAAGGCAGAAGTGTGGGGAGCTATTCATCTGATGGTGGATATTTCGATCTGATCTGGGAATAGGTTTGGCATCCTAGCCCTCGGCCAGATGGTGTGTGTGCTCAGGGGGAGGCAGAGGAGTTGGACTGAACTCTATAGACCATGGAGGTGCACTTGAGCAGAGGATTCACATGATCGTGGGGCAGGGAGACCAATTAAAAGTCAAGAAGTACAGATGAGTGGGTAAAGGCAATGAGGGGTAAATACAGTGGGATAGCATTCAGCCATAAAAAGAATAACGTTCTGAAATGTGCCTCAACAGGGATGAACCTTGACATAAGCCAGATACAAAAGGACAGACATCGTATGATTTCATTTAATATGAAATATCTAGAATAGGCAAAGTTATAGAGACAGAAAATAGATTAGCGGTTCCCAGGGGCTGGGGCAGGGGAGGAGGGAGTGGAGAGTTATTGCTTAACGATTACAGAATTTCTATCTGGGGTGATGAACAATTTTGGAAATAGTGCTGATGTTTGTGGAACATTGTCAGTGTAGTTAAGGCCACCGAATTGTATACTTAAAATTGGTTAAAATAGCAAATTTTGTGCCATATATACAATGGAATTTGGCCTTTGAAGCGTGAGTGGAGTCAGCAGCACAATGCAGTTTGGCTAAATCTCTGAGGGTTTTCTGTAACCCCCAGCACCCCAGATGTACCCAGAAAACAGCACATCCATCTCTAGGGACCAGCACACGTGTGTTCCTCTCAGCGGGGACCTGCCCAGCGTCACGCTGCGTCTCTTCCATCCTTTGCCCAGTTACAGATTTCCTGAAACACCACCAGTGTGAGGATCATGCTTATTAGTCTGTAGAGCACAGGAGGTCGCTTATTCTCCTTTAATACTTTAATTGCTCCACTGATGCTCAAAAATAGGTTACAGGGGCTTCCCTGGTGGCGCAGTGGTTAAGAATCCACCTGCCAATGCAGGGGACACGGGTTCGAGCCCTGGTCTGGGAAGATCCCACATGCCGCGGAGCAACTGGGCCCGTGAGCCACAACTACTGAGCCTGCGCGTCTGGAGCCTGTGCTCCGCAACGGGAGGGGCCGCGACAGTGAGAGGCCCGCGCACCGCGATGAAGAGTGGCCCCCGCTCGCTGCAACTAGAGAAAGCCCTCGCACAGAAACGAAGACTCAACACAGCCAAAAATTAATTAATTAATTAATTTTAAAAAAAAAGGTTACAGTGTAATCAGGCAAATTGTAAGCCCATAGTTCATTTGAAAATAAAAACTGGGGGCTTTATTACTACAAATGGAATAGCGGACAATCGGAACCCTTAGACACCTCGTCCCAATCCTTCCATTTTCTAACAGGGTGACTTGAAGCAGCTCGCGTACCATTTCTGAGCCTCGGTGAGAACAGACCCCGCATCACTCAAAGCCCGTGGTGAGCCTCTTCCTCTAGTGGTCTTTGAATTGCCCTGCGCTGGAATACTGGATGTTACGACTCTGTGTACTTAGGATTCTGGAGGTTTAGTTCATGATGTTTTTCTGAAAACTCGGTGCTTGAGCACTGTTGGCAGTTTTCCCCACTCCCCTCACTGAGCGCCTGGGACAGGAATCATCTTTCAGAGGCGAGTTCCCTTAGCCTGGGAGGAGGCTGGCATGCAGGTGTCCACGGAGTTTGGGGAGTGATGGCTGTGGTCCCTCCCTGGCCTGATGAGCCTTGATGGCACCTTGAGAAGGAAGCAGAGTGGACCTTGGTTCAGTTCCAACGTGTTCCTCAGGTGGGCCTGCAGGGCTGCAGGCAGAGGAAGCAGGATGGATAAACGTGAAAAGGTCTCAAGTTCAAATCGAATTTGAAGGACTTCTCTCAACTTAGCTGTAAGAAGCATTTTCTATGCTTCTAAGTATAAAATGTCATTCTACAGAAGAGGCGTATTTTAAAATGTCAGATATTAAACTCTCTGCTTTAACACGCCAGCTTTTGTGTCTGATATTATGTCTGCACCAAAGCAAATCGATAAAATGCTAACTTGTTATGTTTGCATACGCAACTGGAAATGAATCAAGAATGGATTTCATTAATTCATAATTATTAAAGTAAGCGTTGGTAGACTTCTGGTGTTGAAATATTTCCTATCTTGACTCTCCATGACCAACCCCCAATGTCCATGAATGTTATAATTTGTAAGAGGGACAGTTCCACTTACCTCCAAGGATTATGAAAAGGACTAGGTGAATAATGTAGGTAAAGCACTTGGCACAAATTAGAACCACATGCTGTTGTGTGGCAGCTTGTTCCTTAAGCTCCTGGGAGAGCCTAGGTGTCTGCTCAAAATCCCCAACTCAGCTAGCAGTATTCCTAATTTGGGGGTTCACAGAAATCTTGGGTGTCAAAGACCTGCTCCATAGGTGGGGTTCAATGAATACCGCCTTCACCACGGTGATAGTTGCAAACTCCTCCAGCAGATGGAATCGACATTCCCAAACAGCAAGAAGTTTTGATTGTGAATCTTGGCTTCTCTCTAGTCCATTATAATCACATATCAAAGGATGTTTTGGACTGGAAATAAATCTTATTTGGTAGAGTTTGTTGAGAATATGCTAGTAAACTGATTTAAAAGGGATATGAGCAATCTGAACATTGCATTCTGGATGGGATTCCAAAGATAACAGAGTCTACAAACACCAAAGCTATTTTACGTCACATAAACATCACTTCCACTGGGAAATGAGTGTAAGAGTGTGTGTGTATGTGTGTGTGATTCTTATAAGCTGCCTTTATTATCTATAAATAAAACTCTCCAGTGTGAGAAAAAAATAAAAAGGAACTAGCCGGAGGCAGGATGTTTTTCAAATTATTATTATCCTGTTTTTTCACACACATTGGGGCAGCTTTTGTAACCCAGGTGCAAAGGAGGTCACTTCTCATTGTTTTAACACCTGCTGTCTTTAAAAATGAATACGATTTCCACAGGCCATTGATAAATTCAGCCTTAAACCTTCCCCAAAGACGACAGTCTCCCATATTTTGATACTACTTCTGAATAACCAGCATGTGTCTGTCCAATTTCTGTTTTGTTTTGTTTTGTTTTGTTTCCATTTGACTCTCATACGTGTTCCCTCCTCTTTTGCTATTTTATTCTCACAATGCTTATAATGAAACAATAGTTCTTGGGTAGCCAGGGTAGAGAGCCAATTACAAATAGCAGCTGCATTGTTCATAAAACAAAAGTGGTACATTCATGAGGCTTATTTAGGGACTTGCATTGCCAATGGCCCTGACTACAGCAGTAAGATGAAGTTTAACAGCAGAGAAAACGCCTACTTAATCAATTAATTTACACTGCCAGACTTAATAGAAATATAATCTTGCTTTTAAAAAATCAAGCAGGAGGCTAGTAAGAATTTTTATATGCACATTCCTTCCACCATCCGTCTTCCAGACTCACAGATGTAGAGAACAAACTAGGGGTTACCAGTGAGGAGAGGGAAGCAGGGAGGGGAGTAAGAGGTAGAAACTATTATGTATCAAGTAAGCTACAAGGATATATTGTACAACACAGGGAACATAGACCAATATTTTATAACAACTATAAATGGAGTATAGTTTTTAAAAATTGTGAATCTCTATATTGTACAGCTGTAACTTATATAATATTGAATATCAGCTGTACTTCAAAAAAAAAAATGAGGCAGAAGGCTAGTAAGAATTTTTATATGCATTTCTTCATCTGTCTTCCTGTTGTCTCTCTGCTTGCCCTTCTCGATTTATCCTTTCTCCCTAGAAGTGCGGTCCTCCTGAGATGTGGGATTGCCCTGTACCAGGGCTCGGACACGAGAGGCCCCACAGCATTCAGGATGGAGTCCTCTTCCTTGAGGCATCTTACTGGTTCAGATAACCAGCGCAGCCTTAGATGAGCTTAAGGCTTAAATATTAATGTCATCTTGGGCATGTGCCTGCCTGAGATACCCCCAGGGAGTTGTTTCCATATGCTTTTTATGCTAAGAAAAATATTTCATACTTCTCTTTTGTCTTGACAGGTGAAATGCAGATAAAAAATAATAGTTACAATCTAAAAAATACTTTAAAGTATACTAAGTGCTGAAAACTGTGAAACTCTTAAGCATCCAGCTCAGTGAATTTTCTCAGCTTGCAAACACTTGTATAGATCGAGACACAGAAGAAAAGGCAAATTCCAGAGCTCCCCTGAGCCCTTCCTAATCTCATCCTGGCTCTGCTTCCCAAAGGCAAACACTGCCGAACACCGAAGATTAATTTTTCCCTTTAAAAGGAAGACTTTACATTTTGTAAGAGGGAATGATAAGATGATGTGCATTATTTTGAACGTAGCTTTGACCTACTTATGAGTGTGAGGTTCATCCACATTGTTGCACGGAGACGCAATTTGTTTCCACTGCTGTGCCGGCTTCCCTCGTATGAACAGACTGCAGTTTGGTTATCCATTCTACTGTGAGGGACGGTTGGGTTGCTCCCAGGCTGAGGTTATTATGAACAATGCTGCTGTGATCAATCTCCTACGTATCTCTTAGTGCACACATCCTGTGCTGGATCATAGAGTATGCGTATGTCTAACCTCAGCAGATACTGCCAAAAAGTTTTCCAAAGTCGTTGTAGCATTTTCTTCAATTTTACCAATAAGAATTTTTTTTTTAAAATTATTAGCACCTTTAATTATTATTTATTTGGCTGTGTTGGGTCTTCGTTTCTGCGCGAGGGCTTCCTCCAGTTGTAGCAAGCGGGGGCCACTCTTCATCGCGGTGCGCCGGCCTCTCACCATCGTGGCCTCTCTCGTTGCGGAGCACAGGCTCCAGACGCGCAGGCTCAGCAGTTGTGGCTCACGGGCCCAGCTGCTCCGTGGCACGTGGGATCCTCCCAGACCAGGGCTCGAACCCATGTCCCCTGCATTAGCAAGCAGACTCTCAACCACTGCGCCACCAGGGAAGCCCCCAATAAGAATTTTGATCACTTTACACGTTTACCAATACTTGGTATTTTCTGTCTTTTTCTTTTTCTTTGAAAATGTGGTATTATTATTTTATTGTGGTTTTAATTTGCATTTCCCTGATAAATAAAGGTCCCGAGAACCCTTTCATAAGCCTCTTTGGCCATTTGAGCATTTGCCTATGGAAATCTTTGACCGCTTTTTATTGAATTTTCTGTCTTTTTCTTATTAATTTGTAGATGATGTTGATGTATTCTGACAAGTCTATGTTGAATATATTTATTGAAAATAAATAATATATTTATTGAGTATATTTATTGAAAATTAATCGAAATACAAATCTGAGGGCTCGGCTGGGGCAGGGTTGGCTTAGCTTAGTCGCATGGTTGTCGGCAGGATCAAGTTCCTCTTGGGCTTTTGGACGGAGGGATTCAGTTCCGTGTTGGCTCTTGGGTTTTCCATATGGGCCTCTCCATAGGGCGGCTCACAGAAGGGGCCTGGACTCCATCGGAGCGAGTGAGCCAGAGAGGGTGAGTAAGACTTTCTTTAACCTAATCTTGGAGGTGATTCCCACCACTCTTGCTTTTCCCTTCTCTCCGATTCTTCACTACCTAGTGTCTGAAAAACAGTTTACCCCCAACTTTTATCCAGTTGTATGGTTGTTTATGGCAGGAGGGCTGGTGCAGTACCAATGAATTCAACAGGGCTGGACAGAATTATTATGTTTATTTTAACAAATAATTGTGTTTAGCTTCCTCTTCCAGTGAACTGAGAGACTGCTTCTTTGCCAAATATTTTTCCTTTATAGTTTCTGCTTCAGGACTATTTTCTTAACATCTGTTCTTTTTATGCTTTAGCTACATCTAGATTTAATGGCACAGACAGTAACTATAAGAGGAAGTTAACAAGAAACGGCAGCACCTCCGTTTGCAGTGCTGATAACCTTCCCATGACTGTAACTGATTGAACTGATAATCATTTCAGAAAAGCGGTGGATCACATGATATTACACTATGAAATCATAATCATCTAGAATTTAAGTGAATGATATGCAGTCAAAATTATTTTCAGTTATTTCCTTGAACTTTTAAAATGTTTCATCTATGTATTACTGTCACTGTTCACGAATACTCCTTCCAATCTTCCGTTTCAAATCCAGAAGTTATTTGAAATGTGTGTCCATCTCTAGTTTCCTTGTGCAGAAGGGTTTGGCATTAGAATATCCAGACTTTTAACCTTCGGCTCCTCCCAGAAAGGGCTTCCCCTCCCAAGCCTCTTGAGTTTGAAGCCATCACCCATATTCCTCTAAAAAGGCATTAGGATGAACAAGAAAAAATCAAAGCGCCCCAGAGGCCTGAATTTATGGCTCAAAGGATAAAAGGGTGCGGTGGCCTGGATGAGGCCAGGTCTGTTGTTATTATTTTCGTGTTTCGACAGACCCGCATCTCCCTGGCTGGCGGTGGGATGTTGAAGGTCTCCAGACTCTGAAAGAGGTTCTGGTTTCCTCAGAGTCAGGGCTGAGCACAAAGGCCTTGCCCCCGTCCTCCTGCACCGGACGGTGCCTGCATCTCGACAATTGCTTAAGTTCATCTGCAGAGAGATGCAGAGATCTCTGGTGAGGATAAAATTCTGTTTGCTACACAACCAGAAGTCATCGAGGGATTGTCTTTATTTCTGCTTGTTTCAAGGCCTGGATGAATTAGAAAAGGAGCTGGACTCGGGTCACCTTTCCTTTTTTGTGTGATTTGGAGGCTGTATTACTATTAAACAATACAATGGGTGTCGAATTCAGGGAGAAGCAAATGGAGAAAAAAAATGACCAGATGGGAAGAAAAGGCAAAAAGAAATAGAAGAAGAGGATACAAATCACAGAAGATGTGCTCTCCATGCACTTTCTATTGTTGTGGAATGATGATCACACACCGGGTGGCTTTGAACAGCATCCGTTTTGTATCTCACCATTTCTATTGGTCAGAGATCCCGCACGGCTTAGCTGGGGTCTCTGCTCAGGCTCATGCAAGGCTGAAGGTGAGTGCTGGCTGGGCTGCGTTCCCTGCTGGAGCTCTGGGTCCCCCTGCAAGCTCATTCAGCTTGTTATAGAATTCACTTCCCTGCTGTGTGGACTGAGGCCCCAGGACTCAGCTCCTGGAAGGCACCTTCAGGTCCCAGCCCCAGGGCCCTCTTACAGCACAGGCAGCTCAACTCTCCAAAGCCAGCCAGAGAGGTTCTCTCTTGTGGGAGCCGCAAGGGAGTCTTATAGCTTCTAACCTGATCAAGGGGGCGCCTCTCCCATCCCAGGCACCGGCCTGCCCCCTCTCAGGGGAGGGGCTTATAAGGGGGCGTGACTATTGAAGTCCTTAGAATTCTACCTGCCACAGGCTATGAAATCAGGTGATTTTTAAAAAACCATTCTGACAACAAGGACCTACTATATAGCACGGGGAACTATATTCAATATCTTATAATAACCTATAATGGAAAAGAATCTGAAAAAGAATAGACAGATATACACATATATGTATTCATACATATATATATGTATGTATATATATCTGAATCATTTGCTGTACCCCTGAAAGTAATACAACATTGTAAATAAACTCTACTTCAATTACAAAAGAACAACCCACCACTTTGGCTAATAAAGAAAACAATTAGTAGACATTATTAGGAGTTAGGTCTTTTAATTGCAGCCTCTGTAAAATGCAGATGCTACTCCAAACCTTGGTCCTACGTGTGGTTGTTACACGACTGACCGGACTCCTGCACGTGCAAAGCTTCCACAAGTAGAAGAGAATTGGGACTCGTGTGTGCCTTCGCGCATGCGCCTGCAGTGAGACCATCTACGTCACCTGCCTCCTCGTCCCCATCCACCTTTTCAGCTTCTTATAGGAAGTTAACACATGCCACCTTCTCTTGTCATTTCTTTTGCACTTTATATCTGTTCCTTACCAATTTGGAACCTTTCCAACCGTAGAGTTTGCACCTTAATCATTTTTGCATCCACTTTAGTGCCACCAAAAAATAAAGGGACAATAATCCACCATAAAAGCAGCACGTTGTGAGGCTGAGTGCAGGCATCATGCAGGGGGGCGAGGCTGCCACGGTCCTGGAGGGTCCTCCTCAGCCGATCTCACTGGCTTCCTTTACGGAGCATTTACTGAGTGCCCGCAGTCAGCAGGAAAAGTGTCACCAAAGGCAGTGACTCTTCAGGGTCTCTGCCTTCTTAGAGACGCTTCTGTGTTAAAACAAAACAAAACAATATACTCTGAGCAGGAGTAAGTGAGGCTTTCATCATGGCACGAAATACCATTTTGAACTACTCTTGCCTTACTGTGAGAAAAAAAAGAAACTGAACACAGACATACTTTAAAAGTTCACAGTAGTAACCAGTGGCCTTTAGGGTGAGCTGCACTAGCCTGGAGCTGCCAACCTCCCAAGTGGAGGTGAAGCTGGTTTACAGGGAAATCTGGTGGTGTGGTGGGCTTTTGACAGTCATGTGGTGTAAGGCACAGATACCATCAGCATCCCCATGGCTGCTGAAATCAGCTCGCTGAGGGTTGGCAACAAGGCTATTGCTCGTGGCATAAAATAAATACCGGTGGTGGAGCCACGTAATCTGCAGAATGAAGGAATTATGAGTGACGTGTGGACCTGGTTTGAACTTGTAGCAAGTTAGGAGGCATTATTGAAAGCCTTTCTCCTTTTCCAGGCTCAGAGAGAGTTACCTTTCTCTTAAATATAGGCATACAAGGCGTGTTTTCCATGACAATCATCAACCACTTCTCAGCTTAGACTAGAAGTTCCCACTGGGTAGGTTTTTTTTTTTTTTTTTTTTTGACATTTTATTAAAACATATTTTATGCAACTAAAAAGGTGTAAAGAATTACATAACGAGCACATAGATTCCCACTCCAGAGATTTAAAATATCATCGCTAATTCAGTTGAAGACCCCAATGTATCCTCCCCAATCATCTTCTTTTCCTTCCTTTCCCCCAAGGTGACCATGAACCTATTCTTTCTATTCTTTTCCTTTTCTTTACAGTATCGACAAACTTTAGTTTCTCATGAGTTTGGATTTTTTTTGAAAGGATATCATAATGTAAGTATTCTTCTGTGACTTCCCTTTATCACTCAGCATTATATTGTGAGCTTCATCCAATATTCATAGCTCTAGTTCATTCATTTTTACTGCTATATAGTTACTGTAAAAATATATCTGGCCATTCTTTCTTTGTGGGACATTTGGATCGTTTCCAAGTTTTTCTAATACAGGCAATGCTCCTACCGACACTGTGGCCCACGATCCTTTGTGTATGTGTACAAGAATTTTTTTCTGATTGAATGAATATATCCTAGTGGAGCGGAGTGGAATTGAAGGATATCTCTCTCTTCAACTTAAGAGAGAATGCTCAGTCGCTCTACAGAGTAGCCGCACTGGGTGGGTGTTTTATGCTGTGCTTAAGACTAAGCTTATGCCATGAATTCTCACAATGCTGAGTATTTGGAATCTCAAGCTGTTTATCAGACGAGGGCTGCTTCTCATCTCCTCAGTGAAAGAGTAACCAAACCATCCACCAGAACATCCACGTTTGTTTTCTTAATATTGAAGCCTTCTGAAGAACAAAATTTTAATTCTCTTTCTTCTCCACCAAGTTGAGACCTTTTACTGAATGACGCCTTCCTGGCCACCGTCACAAATGATCTCACCCTCCCCTTTCTTCACTTAACCTCATTCTTCCGTGACCTTCAAAGACCAGATGAATCCCACCAGCACTTGCCACAGACCTTTACTACCAGCCCAGCCACAGCAATCTCTCTTTCATCTAAACTCCCGCGAGGCTGTTGTTTATTTTTTAAGGTTGTAAATGGCAGAGAAGCCAACTCCAGTGGGCTTAGCGACAAGCACTGTTTATTGGCTGCAAACCTGAAAAGCCTTGGGGTTAACGCAGCCTTCACACAAAGCTGAAATTGGGGTTTGCTTTCCTTTTTGCAAACTCTAGCATCTCATTGTCTCCCACTGAATTCTTAGTCCCTGCCTGGTGGCCTGGGATGGATCACTTCTCTAGCTGATCCCGAGTCAGCCGTGCTTCTGCCCCCATCATTAATTTAAAGAGTTATGGGGCCTGTAATATTTCCCTCTGGATCACTTCTTCATTTCTTTCTTTTTGTTTGTATATGAATGAACAGATCTCGCCCCACGTGTGATTAGAAGGTCTGACTATTGGAGTATCGTTTCTGTTTTTCTGGGCCCTGGGAAATGCAGTAATGATTTATGTTGTTAATGACGGAAAGTAATATTAATGGATAGACAATGAGAACTTTTTTCTTTTACGACTTATGGCAAATGAAAATGTTTTGCTTTAAAGTTATTGTTGCATTTCTTTGAGGAGGGGCTAATCTTTACTGAATTGACTTATTAGCACAAGAATATGCTTCGTGCTTCTTACCTCAGAATCATCCTGAAGCAGCGTCACCTATTCACACGTGCCTGGTGTTCTTAACAAATATTAGCGTGATGACTGCCCAACAACAGACTGGGGAAAAGCTGCAACAGAAAAGACACAAAATCTGTGCTTGAATTTTAAAGTCTTCTGTGTCACCGTCATTCAAAACCGAAGACATGTGCGATATTTTCATATACTATTCGCACTGCAGCCTCTGATCTGTGGTGATGATTGCCTGTCTTTTTCCAGTTTACAAGAAGGAGATAATCCATTTTGCTAAATGTTTATAAATATTGTTTGAAGAAATGAGTTCAAAGCATTTGCCAAAATAATGTTTTCTCGTGCCACCAGAAAAATAGAACTGACAGCCGCAATTCGAATAACAAAAACCATCATTTTTTACTCAAGTCAAAAATATGTCTTTAACTTTATCAGATAAACTTGGTTTGAGTGGCAAAGGACAGGATGGTGGGTGTTCTGTGTTTCCTTGGAGCCCAAAAAATCTGAGGGTGTGTCAGCCCTTCCCATCCTCCCTTCTTGAGACGGGGCCTCTTTCCTGGGGCAGCTCCATCATGGAGCCTGTTCTGCTTTTGGCCTTTGGACCTCTCCAAGATGAGAGGAAAAAGGAAGGAAAAGTGAATAAAGAACAAGATGGCAGACTCAACCCAACCATGTCAATAATCGCACTGAATGCCAATAGTCTAAATACCCTGGCTGGGGACTCAGCGAGGGATTCCTGGAAATGCCTTGGCTCTCTGCCTGGAAGGGTCTGATGAGGGAGTCTTGCCATGTCTAAAACCTACTGTTTAGATTTGTATTTTCTCCAGAAAGAAAAGCTCCAAATCACTTCAGACATACTCATTTTCTGCCTTACCTCCCCAGGTCCTCACCACTGTGGGCCTGTAGGAGTAGCCTGGACCAGGGCCCAGCCTGGGGTTCAGCCCTGATTCTGTGCCCAAGCTTTAGTGGATCAAGCTCTGGGCGGGGCCTCCTGCTCCACATCACTTGGGTCCTCACCCAGAAAACAGCTGTGATGGTATTTTCCTTACAAAACACTCAGGATTGTTTTGAAGACAAAATAATATCAAAGGGTTATGTAGCATTTTATAGCTTACGAGCACTCTTCATGTATATCTCAGGCTTCATACCAGTGAGGCAAGCTTATTATTATTATTGTATAAATATGGAAATGAAAGTCATATGACTTTCTCAAGGTCACACAGCTAGCGAGGAGTGGAGTTAGCCTAAGGCTTTCATACTCCAGAGCCTCCCACGATAAGAAATGGCATTTGACAAAGCCTTGGAAAGTACATTCCTATTGGAACCGCATGGTAAAAGGAAAAGAATCCCGCACAAACTAACTTACACAAAAAGAGGGGTTTGATAAAAAGGTTCAGTGGTGGCCCATTTGAAGAAGACTGATCATGAACTAACAGTGCAATAAAAATTACAGTCTAAAGTTACCTATGTACATGCCACCACAAGTTATTTCGGACTGTCCAACTAGGATTTAAAATAAGAGACTTGGCTTTTATTTCCTTAAACATTTTTCTATTTGTGTGACGCAGTGTCTGGCAGAGACTGGGCCCTTCACGTTGGTTTGGATTTGTATTTGATAGTTTGCTGAATATGATCACAAAGTTTTAAGGACCATGAGTGCTGGGAGTTAGGGAGAGACCAGAATAAACAATTTTTCCTGAAAAAAAAAAGAAGATTCAAGGACATAACCAGAATCCGAGGTTAGTTGGACCTGACGAGGGCCAGAGTTCCAGAAAAACTGCCAGAGTAAGGTCGGCTGCCCTCCCCACCTGCTCCCTCCCCATGGAGCTGCTCCCCTCTGCTCATCTGTTCTGTGCTTCACTCTCTTCTCTTTTGTCAGGTTTCAGATTGTAAACTCTGAGCTTCCCAGTCCAGAGCTTTTCACAAGCAGGAAGCACAGGTTTGATAAAATATAGTATACATTCTAATAGATTCTTTACTCAAGAACAAGAAAGGCTATCAGAAAGGCCAATATTATATATTAAGTTTAAACTGCAAATCATTTTCAACAAGGTGAAATTGTTCTTCACAAAGTGCGTCAGATTAATTTCATGTATACGCTGCCATCTGTATTCAACATTTCTGGCTCGTTCATTTTTCTAATGGAATCTTCTCAATATAGGAATTTCAGTACAGAGAATTATTACTGATCCTCAACATTGAATACGAAATTTAACCCACACATTAAAAATGGGTAGATCATGGGTTTTTTTAAATATGAGAAAACATAATTAGTAAATAAAAATGAGGCTATAAAACAGTAATGATGTTGTTTAGAAAGTTTCACGATGGGCATCTGAGAAGATGGTGGAACAGACATCAGTACCAGGAGACTCCGTCTCCCAACTTTCTCCGTTGTATGGATAAGAACATCTGAACTCAGTCAGGAAATGATGAACTTGACTTGCTTCAGGCCTTCACGGGATGCTCTTATGCAATGCTCACCGCAGAGATGGATCCAGAAATAGCTCCCAAACTGGAAAGTCAAGGCAGGTCTACAATCATAACTTACACGAGGGAAAGGAAAAATGAAAAATAACAGTAAATATCCATATTACATTGACATCTACACAAATTGATAGGAGTCGCATCAAGTAGTTGGTGAACAAATGCACAGGATTATGAGTATTATTCACAAGAATAAATACAATTAGTAAATAAGAAAGAAAAATGTTCCCTCCCATGAGTAACCAAAGGACATAATTATATCTCCCATCCCCCAAGGGAAGTGATTTTGAATATTATAATCTGTTTACTCACTCCTGGGTATTTCTCCTAAGAGAGGAGGAACCCTCGGTACAAATTTATTTTCAGTAAAAAAGCAACATTCAATATTAGGAAAACGGCCAAATAAATCACAGTATCAACTACTGTATATAAAGTAGATAACTAATAAGGACCTGCTGTATAGCACAGGGAACTCTACTCAATACTCTGTAATGACCTATATGGGAAAAGACTCTAAAAAAAAGAGTGGATATATGTATATGTATAACCGATTCACTTTGCTGTACTGAAACTAACACAACATTGTAAATCAACTATATTCCAATAAAAATTAAAAAAAGAAAACAAACAAAAATCTCAGATTCAGCCCCAATATAACAATTATACAATTAATACTGAAGATTATTGACAAAATGAAAAAACTTAAATCAGAATTTCAAGTGAAAGTACAAAAAGCAATCAGCAGCTCAGAGCTGAACAGGTTCTTAGATGCCATATCATCCTCAAACCTTCCGCATAAAGGTGAGGACGGCCCACGTGAAATATGGCCAGTCTTCCTTCAGTCCTCGGCACAGGTTCTGAATTCAACATTGATGTGGGCATATCAGTTGAGAAAGGCTAGTGGGAAGTTGATTTTGAACAGGGGCACAACTGTAAGAAAATCCACAGAGAAGCGTGGAGGGTATGGAATTCTCTGTGAGAGAAGACAGAGCTTAGTGACCAGCTTGTTGAGTTTCAGAATGAATTGAACACCAGTTAGCGTAAATAGTAGCAAACTCACCCACAGCACTTGCAGGGTTGAGCTGAGTCCCATCCCAGTCGTGGGCGGAGCAGAGACAAGGAACATACCAGCCTGAAGGCAGGGGCCGCCTTGGCCCTGCCTGCTTTGCTTCCTGGCATGTCCTCCCCCATGATTAGAGGTCTTCTTGAAGGGGATGGAAAGAGAGTCTAAACCTCAGCAGGGAGTTGGGTTGGTGTCTAGAACAGGGGGATTGGGAGTGATGCAGGATTTTAGAAGCTGTGCCAGGGAAAACCATGGTTTTGGTTCATTACGCTGCTAACATTTCATGCGCAGAGCTCAGCAGTGTGTGTGAAGTATAGAGGGCAGATATGGGCCTGGCATTGGAGCAGCCAACCAGGACGAGCAGGCCTTGGTGTGGGAGATTATGTGGGGCTGTGTGTGGAACCCACCGAAAGCCAAGGGTCTCCCAGAAGGAGGCTCTGTCTCCAAGGACTCAGCCATCCTGACCTGATTCCAGTCTAGGGTGGGGACCAGGGTCCTGGCTAACGCGTCAGGCAGCCCACCGGTGGTCAAAGCAGGGAAAGGCGGGCTTAGTGGAAGCTCACACAGGCCCCTGCCTTCGCCGGCATCTCCTCTGTGGTGGAAAGACCCAAAGCCCTGGGTTGGGGGCTTAGGAACAGTGCTTTTGCCCCCCAGAGTTGGTTGGCCATGACCGAGGAAAGCCCAGGCCTCAGCTGGGGCCTCCTTAGGCAAGGGGAGAGCTGACAGCGCCATCTCAGGCGGTCAGGTGTGGAATCTTGACATTGGAACCCAGTACTTTTGGACGGCAATCTTCTAAGTCCTGAGTTGCAGTGGCTTTTTCGAAGGTAGGTTTTCTTACTGGCCTGTGGGCTCCATCAGCAGGGACAGGTGAGAGAGGTGGGCACAGAAGGAGGGTAGGCACTGGGGGGAGATGGAGACCGAGAGTGGGCTCCTGTCTCAGGCTGGATTCCCCTCCAGAAAGCAGAGCTGGATGGAGTTTATTTGGGGAAGTCATCTCAGGGGGCAGGTGTGGGCCCTGGAGAGAGGGAAGCTTGGGAGGGCAGGGCCTGACTAGGTGCTTCCTGACACTGGCCACCACTGAGGGCTGTCGGGTCCCATCCCCTAGGACCCTCTGAGAGCCACGTGGAGTCTGCCTCCAGAGGAGGGAGAGGGAGTAGTCCCCTGGGGCTCCTGCGCCCCGCGTCGGGAACCTCACTACAGGGTGTCCCTCCCTGGTACTTCTAGGCTATGGGTGTACCAGGCAGGTGTCACGGGCACAGGGCAGCCCTGGGGCCGCAGGTGGAGGTGCCGACAGCTAGCACCGGCAGGAACCAGGCTGCAGGAGAAGGTGGGAGGAGAGGATGTGGGCTGGGGCTCAAGGAGGGACTGGAATGCAGCTCCAGGGCCCTTTGGGGGGTCCGGGCATCAGGACTGAGTAGCCCTTGGGTTGTCACGAACTTCACTGGTAGCTTGTGGGTGACCTGTGTCTTTTTATCTGGAGGAGGGAACGTCGGGTTTCCACCCGGTGGTCTGGTTCTGGAGGAACCAACTCACTTAACCTGAGACTTAACTTTCTCACCCGTAAAATGGGAGCATTAATCTCGAGTTTTCCTATCCCGTGGGTGTTGTAAGTATTATCAGTAATGAATTTCCAATGGAAATGCTTTGCCATTTGCAAATCATTGTCCAAGGGTGAAGCAACACTGACAGTTAAAGGCAGACATCAATATCTGAACTATGTGACAGCTGGAATAGATGGCCTCTTAACCTTTCTGGAGTGACTGCTGCATGTCAGGAACTTTTATATACATAATGTCATGTCATCTTCACTGCAGCCCCTAAGGTGGACACCGTCATCGTCCCCATCTACAGATAGGGATGCAGAAACTCGAAGACACAAGGGACTGGCCCCGGGTCACGCGGGGAGTGGCACAGGGGACTTCCACTGCCTCTGCTCCTCCATGTCTTGGAAAAAGCACGGTGGGTGTCACCTGGCAGTGTAACACCGAGGCCAGCATCCTGGGATCTGTGATCGCATTCTAGGAACACTAGTGCTGGGAAACTGAAACTGCCAGCTGCTGAAAGGGAGACGGAGGGGGCAAAGATCAGCCCCGCGGGCAGCCTGCCTCGGCTCTAAGTGCGAGAGGCCACGTGGGGATCAGCCATAAGGAAGCAGGGAATTGTAAACACGTGGTTTTTGCTCAGCACAGGGACTCTTGGCCAGGGCTCCGTGAATAAATTCAGGGGCAGTGTCTGAACCTCTTGAAACGGTCCGTAAAGCTGTGTGCACATGGGTGTATGTGCACTTTTCCAGGAAGCAGGTTCATAATTTTTATTAGAGTCTTAATGATCCATGACCCCAAGTTTTAAAGCCACTTTAGTCGGGTCACCCTGACATAAATACAAGAGGTGCAGGCCCCCTGGAACACCTCTGGACACAATGAGAGCATTACAACCCGTCCTTCAGAACGGCTTTAGAGTCCATGAGTTTCACTTTTTTGAAGTGGCCTGCTTTTAATTTCACGTTTTCATCTTTTTACTACTATTATTTATGAGCCAAGGTTAGTGATATTCTACAGAGGGAAAAATGCATAATAATTTTATGATCAAAGTGTTCCTGTCTACTACTTTATTATTATTTTTGCACTTTCCCCAAAAGGTATGATTTCCTCAACAACTTTAGTTTCTTTCTTTCACTGACACGTACTCGTGCTCTTTCAAGCAAGTGAATGTGCTTCCTTTAGGGAGTCAGCTCTTGCAAATTGTACCTCTTTTAGCTGTCAGGCTAGGAAAACAAAAATAACCTATTAAGAAAGTGTTTATGTTCCAAGTAGGTAGTCTTTTAAAAAATGGTTCTTTTAAATATAATTCCCTGAACCACTCCTAACAGATTTTGACTCAAAGGCCTCTTTTGTCCCTACTATGAAAAGCAACATGAATAGATCAGACCCCCCCTCTCCTTGTGTGGTGCAGTTAATATCCGGGCACATCACACCTGGTGTCTGACTTCTTGGAAACAGGCTAAAAATCTCGTGCGCTGTAATCCGCAACTTGATGAACTGTGATTGAGTGTGTCCTGCAAAGTTGCAGGAGCTTTAGATGTCCCCTGAAAAGAAAGACAGAGTAGGCAAGAATGAGCAAAATGAAACAGAAACATGGTAACAATGCCTTTTCACAATGTGAAATGATGAAAATGTGGTCAGAAGAAACCATTCCAGCCAGAGACTGGTCTCCATCTGTGATCACAGGGGAAGCCACGTGCCTTCCCTGGGTGGGGTTCCCCCCTCAACCCCCTGATCCTTGGAGGGAGGGCAAGCCTTGCACCCCTCCACCCTTTGAGAAACCAAATGCAGAACTGGCACTGAGCATGGTTGGGGCCTGCGAGCTGGGAGGGCCAGGGCAGGCTTGTTTCTCTCTTCTCTGAGGAGGGCCTCAGAGAGAGGACCCGGCCTGGGGGGGGCCCCTCGGTCAGTAGATGGCTTGCCTTTAGAGAGGCCACAGGAAACCGCAGTGCAGAGATGCCAGATAAAACACAGGATGCCTAGTTACATTTGAATTTCAGATGAAAAATGAATCATTTTTTAGTAAAGTATGTCCCATGCATGTACGTGCCACCCATGTCCCAAATAATTGCATGGGACATACTTATACTAAAAAAAATTATTTGTGGCTTATCTGAAGCTGAAACTTAACTGAGTGTCCTGAAATTTTATTTGCTGAACCTAGCAACCCCAGCTCGGGGCAAAGGAGGCCCCAACAGGCTGTGCTGGTGAGCCTTTCTTAACAGGCCTGTAGGAATCTTATTGGGCTCTCAGCTTCTAGAACTTCACAGAGATCAAAGCATGCAGTGTTCTTGTTTGTGTCTTACTTCTCTCACTCAGTATGATTTTGAGATTCTTCCCCGTTGCTGCCTCTATCAGTAGTTTGCTGTTTTTTTGTTATTACTGAGTAGTTTTCTATTGAATGAAAGTACCACACTTTGTTTATCTATGTACTGCTTGATGGACCTTTGGGTTATTTTCAGTTCTCAACTGTTATGAATAAAGCTGCTTTGTGTTTCAATGTACAAATTATTTTGTGGACATACATTTTCATTTCTCTTGGGTGAAACCCTAAGTGTTAAGTTGCTAATGGTAAAGTTTAGCTTTATAAGAAACTGCCAACCAGTCTTCCAAAATGGTTGTACCATTGTACACTCTTAACTAGCTGCCTTAGTCCATTCAAGGGGCTATAACAAGCTATCACAGGCTGGGTAGCTTATAAACAACAGAAATTCGTTTTTTGCCGTTCTGGAGGCTGGGAAGCATGGTAGAAAGTAAGGGTGGAGCTTCATTTTCCGCCCACATAATTGTCCAGTTTTTCCAGTACCGTTTACTGAAAAGACTCTGCTTTCCTGTGGAATTACATTGGTGTCTTTGTTGACAATTAATTGAGCACACCTACGTGCACCTATTTCTGGGCACATTCTGCTTCTTTGACCCTAACATCTGTCTTTATAGCAATACTGAGACAGGCTGGGACCTGGGACCCTTTGCTGCAGTGCTTGCACCTGGACAAATGTCTCCTCTCCTCAAGCAAAAAATACAAAGAAATACAAAGAAATTATGAGGGACTAAAAATAACCGCATGTATGCGCAGTTGGGGCAAATTTTGGGCAAGAAGATGCAAAAAGATAAAAAAAAACCCAACTGTCATTTCTGAGGAGCAAAAGCAGGGTCCTGAGCATGATTCCTGCACCCAGCACCACCAAGGGGGTGGGCAGATCATCCAAGTCACCCCTCCAGCCAGACCCCCCCCCATCCCCCCTACTCTCACCCCATTTAAGGGACCAGCTCCCTGCCCCCTCAGAAAGCCATCAAGGGCAACTGTTACTTGTTTTCGCTCCCTTGTGCTGGAGGACAAGTCCCATTAAAGCCTTGCCTTAATTTCTCGTCTGGCCTCTTAACAATTTCTATCGATTAAGGAAGACCAAGAACCCTGATCGGTAACAAGTGTGCAGTAGCTGGGGTTCCACCCCATTGTCTCCTGCTCAGAAATGTGTAACTAAAGGAAGATGACTGAGTCACCTTAGTATAGGGAAAAATCTCTATTTATTTTTCAATGGTCAATACTTGTAAACCTTGGTACTTTCTTGTGAGAAAGTCTGCTCGTGTCCCAGCACCCAGTGCAGATCCCGCTGCTTTGTCTTTTGTGCAACTCAGCACAGCACCGTGACCCTGCGAGGGCTTAATGCTTGTAGGGTAGATGCACAAATAAGCAATTGGCTAATCCTGGGTCCCTCTCAGGGGTGAAAATGTAGGATCCAACCAGCTTGTGCTTCTCTTCCCAACTCCACATTCAGTGACGGATGCCATGTTGGTAGCTTGCCATCAGCCATGATGGGAGCATTTACACTATGGAAATTGGCAAGAGCTACAAATTAGGACTTTTTCCCCCAAGGAACAGGTTGTTAAACATTTACCAGTACATCACGGGGCAACTTTGTTGCTGGCGGGGAGATAGGGCAGCAGTGGAGATTTCACGTGTGCTGTTATGTGCCGTGAGGAAGAACTCATGATGTCAGGACACTGGGGACAGACATCTCACTGCTTTGGCCAGATTTACTCAGGTATACTGTTAATGTAAAGGATCATCCCAAGCGTTATGATGGAATCTGGCCCCAGAACAACCTTAGAGCTAATCTCCAGAAAGGGTTCCTCTGCAGATGGCATCTAATTGGTGGGTGAGACCAGTGGCAGGACGCTCTGGGGCCATGCGTCCCAGTCCGTGTCTACCTTCCAGCCACTCATTCACCCCAGCAATTGCAAAAGATAAGGATCCCATTTTCAAAAGTGCTACACCTACTTACGCAGAGGCACACATCCTCAAAAAGCGCTGGAAACTTTCCCAACCAGCTGTAGTTCTATCATTATCCTATAGCATTTGGACTATCTCGTGGGTCTTTCATGCCATCAGAGTAACTTGGCAGCAAGAAACTTATAATCCTCCTTACATGTGTTTCGGGTTAGGAAGGAGTGGTACAGATTTCGTTCTGAGCAGCATTGTGGTGTTTCAAGAGAAGTTGCATTTCAGTTTGAATTAAGTTTACATATAAGTGAAAAAGTATATGACATTTCTTACACACAGTATAAACCTTAAGGGAAAGCAGTAGTGATCTGGGACACCGCTCATGTAGGAGAATCCAACCTGGAATTTCTTCCCCTGCGTTTTGAGAGTGTCTTGTAAAAACCTCAGAGCACACCATGATGCTTCAGTACTTTCGGTCATAGTTTGTGTTCCCTCTGGTGGGTCTTTCAGTTAAGTTATCTATGGAAAACTATTTGTCTAAGACCTACTACACACAGGCCCTGTGCTAAGCAGTTTGCAAAGAGTATGGTTACAAAGAGGATGGTTCTTGCCTTCCAGGAGTACAAATCTGTCATGAGAGACCAAGACGTAAAACGATTACAGGGTAGTGTGACAAATGCTTTCCTGAACCTAAAGGGAGATCAGGGAGTCCTTCTGGACGAGGTGCTATTTGGGGTATAAAACGAAGAGCAGGAAGATAGGAAAGGGAGGTTGCTTCCGGCAGATTGAAGAGAAAGTGCACAGGAAGAGCCTCGAGCTTTGGGCCCCAGAGCATGGTGCAGTGGCGGGCACCAAGGATGGGGTTCATGTGTCGTTGGCCTCAGAAATTGTGTGCAGCAGGGTGTTGAAATGGAACCACTTTGTTTCTGTTTCAGCTGAGACTCCAAGAAATGGACACCGTGTTCTAAAGTGAAGTCTGAGGCCCCGTGCTGGAGGTGGTGAAGACAAAAGCTGTTTTTAGGTAAACAACAGGGTCCTACTGTATACTGAACTATATTCAATACCTTGTAATAACCTATAACCTATCATGGAAAAGAATCTGAAAAGAATATACATATATATGTAAAACTGAATCACTTTGCTGTATATCTGAAACTAACAAAACATTTTTAATCAACTATACTGCAATTAAAAAAATGAAAAATAAAAGTAACAAATCCATTACATATAACCATAAAGGACATATTTTTAATGAAGACTATATTTCCAAAAAAATACTGAGAATATTGGCATTATTTTCCATTTTTGCAAATCTCTTTAATGCCTTCCTTAAAAGGCAACTGGATTCTCATACTTGCTTATACATTTAATCTTTTGTAATATGTTGTTTTGATCGAAATATATGAAGAAAAATCTGGCTGCACACAAACTTGTAGCTGGAGAAAGGATCTGATGGGCACCTGAAAGAGCCTCAGGGACCCAGCTGTTTTTGGACCACATTTTGAGAAGGACTAATATAGATGTAAGTGCTAAAACCACCTTATTCCCATAAAAAGTAGATGAGAAGGGAGAGAATGGTTATAATAGTTATGCACCTAAATAATTTCTTGTATATGTTCCCATTCTCAAGTATTGTTTTTAATTTTCTATCATCTGACAGCTAAATAAAGTCCTCCCTCAATTTTGTTGAAAATAAATGATTTGAAATCACACACACAATAAAGACAAAAGCTGTTTTATTACTTTTAATTTTTCACACACACTGAGGTTACAGAAAAGCCAGCCTAGAGGCGAAGGGAAGATTTCGGGGGGTTATTGATGTGTTGTGTGTCCCAATCCCATCCCCAAGGGGTGACGGGCAAATATGCATCTTGAGGGGAGGAGAGATGAAGGCCCCACCCTCCCAAGCAGGTGCCTGGCCTGTAGTAGGCATGCGCTGGCCAGGAAGAGAACTCTTAAATGAAATCACATATTTTGATTACGTCACTACACGGGACATTGTCATTCCTGACTGGTATGGGCACTTTTATTGGTTGAAAGTGACCAGAACGGTGACGGGACATGACACAAATTCCATCTCAGGGCAGGGGAAGAATCAGCCTACCAGAGTAATTTGAAGGCACAGTGGAACTCCAAATAAAATTAACAGATTATTGTATCCATGAATTATGCTTCTTCAACATAGTGGTTACAGACCTCTCTAATTTTTTTTTCCCTGAAAAGGGTCATAGCTTTATATGGACACCAAGAGGCCTAAGATTCAGAGAGGTTCTAACTGCTGCTGCAGACAGTGGGACGCCGTTGTGTTGTGGGTCATGATAGGAGCAGCTTTGTCATCTCCATGGCTGCCTTTGGTGGCAGGGTGGCCCGTCGGATGGGATGGCCCCAAGTCTGGAGGCAGGGAGACGTGTGAGGGGGCCACTGCAGGAGCACAGGGCTTGTATCTGGGACCATAGAGCTGCCCGCAGATTCCAGAGCGATCCAGAGACTGGATCAGTGGTGATAGAGGCTGCACAGAGGAGGAGGGATGACTCCCCCCAGAGTTCCGGGTTGACCAGCTTGACGGGTCCTGGTCTTATGACTGAGCCAGGGGAATACGAGGAGGAACAGTTTTTAGGGGGACGATGATTGGCTCAATCCAGGAATTTGAGGTGCATCAAGGAAGGAGTCAATATTGGTTTGATGCTTGGAAAAGAGATCTGGGCTAGATTTGCAAGAAAGTAGAGGTACAAAGTGTAGGCTATTATTTTAAGAAACCTAGAAAGCATGGCAGAAATCTAGAAGACACAATATGGGTTTTATTTTATTTTTAACTGAAGGCACTTGGACATCTTTACATCTTTTTCACTCCAAAGGAGAGAAATCTGGTCTGCAGATGGTGGCGGGCAACCAGAGCAGAGGTGGAAGAGACATGTGACCCCCCAGCAGCCTTGCATCACAGGGGGCTGGTGTTTCCTGTTTACTGAAATCCCTCAGGATGCCACTCTTGCTTCCTTTGGGTTCTCTGGATCGTCCTGCACCCATTCTATACATCCTTCATTGATGGAAGCTTAAGTGAGGTTGAGAGGGCTTCTGTTTCTAGCAGCTGAAGGATGTGAGACAGACACCTTGACCTTCAGGGGCTCTGTCACTCAAACACATTTGGGAATTTGTGCCCATGGCATCATTCCCAGCTCTGAAGTGCCCCCTTACTGAGTGTCCACAGCCCCTCCTTTTGTCACCCCGCCTGAGAATACAACGTTCATGCTTCCCTCTTTATTCACCATCTCAAAGCCATAGCAATTCTCAGTGCTTCTACTTGGGTATTTCTTTCGCGTTTGTGCACACGTCTGTAGGTCCTTGGAACCCTCTGTAAGTGCTGTATTTAAAAAGGGAAGAGGCTAATGAAAATGTTTTACCCCCCATGATAATGGACCCAGGGAGCCGCAGGCATATTTCCATGATGGTGTTTAAGACACGGTAGTAAAGACACGCACAATATTAGGATTCCAGAGAGGACTTAGTGCAGGCAAGCAAGTGGACACAATCGATTTCTTTTCTGAGTGTAGTTCAGACCAATAAAAGGTCAGGATGTTCAGCTGGGCCTGATATTCTACTTCTCCTTCCTTCCCAGACACTTTTGTCTTCAACAGTGAGCGGGGAGTGAGGGCTGCCATATGGATTTAGTCTCAGTGCAGCAACTGTTAAATGCTCTTTGCATCTTGGTTATAAAACAGGAAGATTTCATGGTATGTAAGATGGGATCGTTTCTCTCTGGGGATGTAAAATAAAACCTCTGGGAATTTATTTTATAGCCGTTATGGGGAGAGTGTATTGTGTTTTCAATAAATACTTTTGCATTACTAGAAAGAGAAGTCATGATTATTTGTGAAATGATTTGCGTGATTTAGCCTGCTGTGGTTGCACTTCACGTGCCTCAGACACACAGTATGGTGAGAACTGAAAAGCCCCAAGTCTACAGCATGTGGGAAAGGAAGTGCGGTTATGGAGCAGCTGTTCTCGGCCTCATTTTTCAGCCCGACTGCAGAGGAGGGAGCCATCTTATGACCTCAAGGGTTTTGCTTCCTTTTCAGAGATTCATCACCTGTGTGACTGCAGAAACTACACAGCAGTGCTTTGTGAATTGCAAAGCACCAAACAACAGAATTTTCCTTCTGACGCTCCACGGTCCTGTGAGAAACTAGATAACTGGCTAAATGTGTTGAATTTGTGATATGAAGATTGTTTCTCAGTCGTTGGTAACATGGGGACTTTGATGACTGACATGCTTTTGAGGGGCCCCAGCCTCCTTCGGGGCTCGTTCTGGAAGGATGTCTTCTCAGCACCGACCCACAGAGGACTCTTGGCTTCAGGGGCCAGTGAAGACTCTGCTCTGTCTCTCTCCGTCAGTCTTCCCCTGCACAAGGGCAGGGCCTATTCCATCTGGTTATTTTAATACACAGCTACTTTTCCACTACAAATTTAATAAAACACGTGCTCAGTTCTTGGTGGTTACGGTGAGAAATTAGATTTTAGGTAGTAAAAGCGTCCTGCGAGGTTTATGTATTTTTATAAAATATAAAGATGGGTGGATGTCCATTCACCCTGGAGCGGGCACTCCGGCCACCAGCTTGGCCATGCTCCTGAGATCTCTGCAAGGATGATTTTAGAAAATGCGGAAAACATATTAGAAAATGTGGAAAACATATTAGAGTATACAGAAGGAAATAAAAATCACCCAGAGCCTCTCAGCACAGATAATGACTATTCACAAATATTATCCTTCTTTTTTGGTTTTTGTTTTTAACTTAGTTCAAATCATACACCATAAAGGTGCAAGCACAATCACTGAAGTTCAGGTCCCAATTAAGAGATGCGCTGAAGAGAAGCAATTTGTCCCTAGGCTTATCTGCAAAAGCACACATCTTCCTGGTCCAGAAAGAATAAGCTCCAAATATATATGATCAGAATTTTTTTAGATTTACCCACAAGTTTATTATTTTCTTTTCTTTTTTTTTCTTTTTTTTTAAAAAACTTTTTATTTTATATTGGAGTCTAGTTGATTAACAATGCTGTGTTAGTGTCAGGTGTACAGCAAAGTGATTCAGTTATACGTATACATGTATCTATTCTTTTTCAAATTCTTTTCCCAATTACATCATTACAGAATGTTGAGCAGAGTTCCCTGTGCTATACAGAGGTCCTTCTTGTTGGTTATCCATTTTAAATATAGCCCTGTGTACATGTCAGTCCCAAAGCCTCTAACTATCCCTCCCCACAACCCTTCCTCTCTGGTAAACATAAGTTCGTTCTCTAAGTCTGTGAGTCTGTTTCTGTTTTGTAAATAAGTTTATTTGTATTATTTTGCTCATCCTTTCTTCTTGAGTATCAGATCTTTTTTCCCCTGAGATTATTTTATATATTCAAGAAGTAGAACCTTTAAAGAAGTTCCTTTAAGGAAGGTTTGTTGGTGAAAAACTCAATCTTTGATAGTACAAAAGATTAATTTTTGACAGTATATATATATATATATATATATATATATATATATATATATATGGTTGATATTTTATTGTCAAATGCTTTTTGGGAAATGAATACTTGAAACTAATTTTTATTTTTTTAAATAAAAAATTTTAATTCTATAGTGGTTTACAATTTTCAAAAGTTTCACACATATGATTTCATATAATCCCACAATAATCCTTTTTTAATCCCTTAGCCCTATATTGCCCCTCCCTCCTTTTGTCACCCCACTGGTAAAAACTAGTTTGTCCTCTGTATCTGTGAGTCTGCTTCTTTTTTGTTATATTCACTAGTTTGTTGTATTTTTTAGATTCCACCTATAAGTGATATCATACAGTATTTGTCTTTCTCTGTCTGACTTGTTTCACTTAGCATAATGCCTTCCAAGTCCATCCATATTGCTGTAAATGGCAAAATTTCATTCTTTTTATGGCTGAGTAGGGACTAAATTTAAAATTAAGTGTATCTCTTGGGGTGATGAAAATGTTCTGAAATTGGATTTTGGTGGTGGTTGTACAACTATAAATATACTAGAAAGCACTTAAACAGTTGAACTTTATAGTGTGTGGCTACAAAAGGTTTTTTATTTTGCACTCATTCTTAACAGATAATTATCCTGGGCTGACAATTCTAAATTGAGAGTTCTAGATTGATCATGGTAAAGAAATTATCCCACTGACTTCTAACTTCCATTATTATAGCTGAGAAGTCAGATTTCAGTCTAATTGCCATTCTTTTGTGGTACTCTGTCTTTTTTTGAGGGTTGCTTCTGAGAGCTCTTTTGTGTTTAGTGCTCTGAAATTTTAAAATAATATATCTGGGTGTTGAGCTCTTTGTGTGTATTCTGCTTGAGAATTGTTGTGTTTCCTGAATCTGAGGATTTGTGTCTTTCATCATTTCTGGAAAATTCGGAACTATTTTTCCTGATTATTGTGTCATCCTCATTCTCTTCTGTCTCTCCTTCTGGAATTTCCATAAGACATCTTAGACATTCCTGTTAGCCCTTCATATCTTTTCATTTCTCATTCCCATTTCCATGTCTTCATTTTTCTACATTCTTATTTTCTTGTTTCTCCCCCAAAATTTTAATACCTGTGTCTGCAGGTTTGGATTTGCTGTTTGTTTTTTTCTGCTCATTCAGCATTCCTGGTCCCTTGTCTGCTCATGTATTCTGTGATTTTTCTGAGTTTCTTTTGGTTGTGAGCTCACGATCAGTGGTCTTCATCTCAGGGAACTCTTTGAGGCCTGGCTTGAGAGCACTGTCTTCCAGAGAGATTTGTGTTTACTTCAGTCTGGCTCCTGCGTGAAGGTCTACTTCAAACTAACTTCTCAGCCAAGGTGTTTTTGGACCACAAAAGTGGGATGAAGTCAGCCCCCAAACTCACATAAGTCTGGCCTGTAATTATGAATCCCAGGGAGTATTTTCTCTCCCTCTAAGCAGGACCAAGACCAAGAGGATAAGATTCTTCACCATCTCCCTAACTGACCTCCCCACGGAGGGTGTGGTGCTGTGCGTGGAGGTCCCTGACCTGACCCCTTGGCTACTGTCCCATGTTTTTGAGCAAACCAATCCAGCAAGAGGAAGCAGAGAGGACACTGCATACCTCTGGATGGAGCCATCGTTCCACCTGGGACAGGAGCTCCATGTGACACATGCACGGAGAGGCTGGAGAGTATTATCTGAGGAGACTTGCAGATGTTGGCTTTTTTCTGACATAACAGCCAATAAAAATTCACATTGGCACAGTTCAGTATTTATTTAATTGTGATTTATACTTACTGGATGAGTTTCTTGCCAGTTAGCTCATTTACAGGTATCTAAAGAGGCCATATTACCATTTTGGAGTATATGGCCTCAAGGCAGACAGCAAGGGCACACATAGGCTATTCTTAAAACTCTAGCTTGACCAGCTTTTGGTCATCAATTAGAGTTGTTTAATTCAATAGAGAACCTTAATTATCTCAGTTCAACTTTGGAAGGAAATATGAGACAGCTTTAGTGAGTTACTAAGAACCCATGACAAATTTTGATAAACTCTGTTTATCTGAAATAAGTTCTTCTCTTTTGCAATAAGATTGAGTTGAGATGCTTTTGAAACGCTGAAGTGTTTCTGCCCCTGCTCTCTCTGTCTGTGGGAGGTTGGTCTGAGTCCATGACTTGGTCATGGAGCAACTCTCTCCTCCTGTTCTAGCTCTGCCTGCTCCAGGCTTCATTCTTACCCCTGACCCCACCCTTCAGGCCTGAAGGGCCGCAGAAAGGGGGTGCTTCCACCTTTGCTGACCCCCATATGCTTCACAGTCCCTGGTTGGTGTCTGTAAACCTGTCCATCATCCTTTTTGGGTCCCTGTCATTTACCCCTTCCCGGCGTGCCATCTGCCCCTTGCTCTTGCCTGGAGGGTGATTTCAGGTACCCTGTGTCCCTCCTTAACGGGCAGAAGGCTCCCATCCTCGGGGTCCCCACGCACAGCACACTGGAGGGTCTATCCCGCCCAAGGGCTCTTCTCCGTGAGGTGTCTCTACGAACTGTTGGGTCTGGATCCCATGACAGGTGTGTTGCCAGTAGGTTTCCAAGTGATTTCGTTTTTCACTAAATCATAATGGAGTGAAGATGCTCGTCAAGGCAGCATACTCCTCCCTCGGCTGCAGTTCTGGGCATGAGAACAGGAGCAAGGTCACAGCTGGTGCCGGGAGATTGGTGCACGGTGCATGCCCAGCCTATGCCGCAGCTGGGGGGCAGCGAGCCAACACCTGAGTGCCTGCAGAGCTGTGGCAGGTACATGTTATCGTGGTGCGTGCCCGGTACATCCCTGGAGAGTGCATTTTGAATGTGGACATTATGTCTTGTGTTCAGTAGAAGACAATTGGATGCGAACCATGAATCAATCCACTTATTTCCAGAGAGCCAGAGGACCAATGGGTAATAGTGTTTGAAAATCATCAATTTCTCTAATGTGACTGAGGACATTTCCACCTGACTCGCGTCCCTGATCTAATCTTGTGTGCTGTGACTGTGATGGCGGGGACAGACAGAGCACTGTCTACCGCGGATGCTCATTAGGCTTTTGACAAGTGCACCCTGAAAGTGGATAATCACGGGCTCCAGCTCTGCAACAGGCAGCCAAGCCACAGCAGTGTGTGTTCTTGCTTCGTACCCTGTCCTTTCCCATCCCCACGGTCATCAGAGGGCCTGGCTTTCCTCAGGCAGGCTGTGCAGTGTGGGAAGTGCCAGGGAGAAATCGATAACATCCTTCCTCATGTCTATAGCTGGGGTGAAATGGGCCGGAACGCTGGACCAGGAGCACTGCTTTGCCAGATGAGGTCCCAGTGGGAGATTTGGGGGTGGGTGGGCATCCTGGGGCCCACACGTCTGCCAGGCCAGTGTGCTGACCTGCTGAGCCTGGTTAGAGACGACGTCTCAGTTTCCAGTGGTGCAGCTGCAACTGGTGAGTCAACGTTCTTCGTGTCATCAGGCAGTAAAATACACGTTGATTGATGGCATTACCTTTCGAGGAAATCCATGCCTAGGGGACTACTTAGTTTTGTTTCAGGCCAGTGCCACAGTCGAAGGGTGAGACGCAGCCCTACACCAGCTCCAGGCAAGGCAGGGTTCTCTGAGAGCAAGTGAGTCAGTCTCCCTAACCCAGGTCAGGGACTGAATAGCTGGGCGAGGCTTTGGGCAAAGCACAGTGCCTCTCTGAGTATTAATATACCCATCTGTAAAATGGGTATATCAATAGTTTTTGTGGGGCTGTTACCGGGGTTCAGAGATAAATAAAAAGTCTCTGTCAAAGAGTAGATGCTCACTAAAGATTTACTTATTATCGCCATCATACTTTTATTGTTAAAATAAAGCCATTCCGTGTCATGTCCATCCGCATCTGGTGCTCCTGGCCTCTTATTACTAAGCCTCTACCCGTTTTGGAGGCAGAGTCTTCTTCCCCATGGGTGTTCCCACCTTGGTTTCCCTGGTCCCTCAGCACTGGAGATGCACCTGCCCTCAGTGCCTTCTTTCACAGGGCACCGTGCGCCTCTGCATCTCACATCCCACCTGAGGGCTGATCTCAGAGAGGCCTGGGTGACATGATGAGGGGCTGCCTGACTGGCACCCCACTTCTCCTTCATCCTCAGAGGATCAGGGTTCCTCACCCGGGGCCCGCCAGGAGGCTGACTTTTCATGCCCCAGAGCCCTCGTGCCCCTCCCCCCGGCCAGGTGAAGCCCCTTGACCAGGTGTCTAGGAACCCACCATGACTTTGAGCTGAAGGTAGCTGCCCGCAACGCCAGCCGTGTGGCCACAGGAAGGAAAACGTGCTTCTGCCTTCCCACGGGGAACTCAGAAAGCTTTTGCCCATGCAATTCTGAGGCCTCAGACCCGGATGTGCTGTCGTGCCCTGACAGGAGGGGTCCGTGCTGCCAGCTCCCTCCCCAGGTGCACCGTTTCTGGAAGAAGAATGGCATCAGGCACCCCCTTTCATACACTAACAGACCCCAAAGTCAAAACGGGTTGTATGGGGACTATCCGCCTGTTCCCTGTCGCTGCCACCTTAATCCACAGAATGATGGCTTCTGAAAGGCAGAATGGAATATTTCCAAACAACAAAATATATTTTAGGCTGTTTGAAATAATGTACAGTACTTCTCATTTTCAGTGTCAGCCAGCATAGATTTATATTTTAGCCCAGACCTCCAAGACCTCCATCTGCTGGGATGCCTGGGGCCCCGGTTCTCTGATTCCTGCAGCTGGAACCTTGAGGGAGGCTGGGCCCCATCCCGCCTCTGCGCCGGCCGGCCCTGTCCAGGGGGTCAGGGAGACCACGGCCGTGGCTCAGAGGCCCAGCGTCTGGCCTGGCTGCTGGTCTCATCCTGCAGTGGCACTCAGGTGCCCGTGTTTGCCAGTACCTTGATTCAGAGTATTTACATTTTTGTGGGGAAGACTCAAGGTTTCCCCGAGCAAACTGGGGATGATCTTTTAAGATGTGAACGGGCTTTGTGAAACCCTGAGTGAGATGTGAAGCAGAGGAGACGTCCCTGGTAGGGGACTCTGGCTGAAGACTCGTGTCCACGTGGGTGTGTGTGAGGGCAGCAGGAGGGGACAAAGGCTGGGGAGAGAGAAAGGACCGTTTCCACCTGCCTGTCATTGATCTACAGTTCATTTAACTCATTTCTATTTTACGTGGTGAACAACTGAGAATATTAGTAAAATCAGAACTAAGGGAACGTATTAACATGGGCCCCAGCACCCAAAGAAAGCCCCCTGTAGAGTTGCGGTGTATTTCCTTCCAGTCTTTTCCTCTGTTTTATTCTGTGCATCGTGCAGATCTCCATGGGCTGTGGTGACCCCAGAACAACTTCTCCTTTGGAGAGGATTTTTATCTAGAAAAAATGTAAATGTCTGCTATTGTTGAAAAATTAGAAAAGATAAACTGTGATGACACCATGAAGTGTGTTTGTCTACAGAGGGTCTATGTACCAAGATGTGGGTGAGATGACCGGAAGGGGTGGGGTAACAGAGCCACAGCACTAAGGGTCCTGGAGCTGGCAGCAGAGGGGCCACGGCAATGTCCACAGGACTTCATGCCGGCCACTTGCACAGGACCCTCCCTTCCTGGGCCCCCGGTGAGGTTCATGGTATCAAATTGTTTGGGACATTTGTAGAAGGAACACATTTTAACCGTCAGCAGGTAATGCATGTCTCTTCCCATTCTGATTTCAAGTGCCCCTTTGGCACTTTCCCGGTGCTTGGGGGTCTAGAGTGGCACAGGTGTGTTTAGTCATAATTCTCTTTTAAAGAGAGCTCTGCCTGAGGTGGAAAGACCAAGACATGGAGAAGCCAATGACAAAGAGTCAGAACAGCGAGAAAACAGATTCCTGAGGGTCTCAGTCAAGGAGAAGCTGGAAAATGACCCAGCTGCTCAGAGCAGAACCCCAAGTTCAATAAATTAAGGCACAGATAGTGAAGCACCTGCTTAAAATCTGAGGTGGAGAGGAAAGCCCTCATCCTTGGTCGTGTTTGAAAGTATTTAGATGGCCCAGTCCGTGAAACGTGGCTGGTCAGAGGCCTGCAGAACTGGCTCTGCAGGTGGGGAATGGGAGCCCCCCGTGCCTCCCCCCACCCACCATGCTTGTGTTCAGATGCTGGGCTTGTGGAGAGAGGCAGTTTGGTTTGTGGGCATCTGATACAGTGAAGGGAGGAGGGAGTGACTCAAAAAATACAGACTTCAGAAGAAGAAAGTGTTTTCTTTGGTGATATGTTAATTATTTCATCTCAACTTGTTCTAGCCATTTTGGGGCATTTGTCCTGCATTGTTATTCCATTAGTGTGGGCCTTTGCTTAGAAAATTCTTTCGCATCTAGTCTCTGTACCATTGTTAGACAGGGTCCAGGACAGAGACTCACGGAGCGTTTTTGTTTCTGGGGGCAGGACACAGTGTCCTGAGGAAAAGTGTTGAGTCACGGCTGGGAGTCCACGGTGGATTTAAGCTTCAGTGGGACTTAATCTCAAGGAGGAAAGTGTGGTTTGAAAAAGCTCCCAGGCGGTTGTGATACCTGCTCCCTTTCCCTTCCTCCATTCTGGGAAAACAGGTGATTAAGACACATTCCTTTACCCTCGAGGGGTTATTAACCCTTTGTGCATCTTACCTAAATAAAGTGAAGTATGATTGAGGCCTGTGCCCACAGATCTAGGTAAAAGGTCTCTGGATCCTTGAGGGAATGATGAATTCTTAAGGGCGGGATCAGGGAAGTCATCACGGGGAACAAGGTGGGTGTATTGATCAGGGTCCAGACGGGAGAGAGAAGCCGCAGGCAACTTGGACAGGGGAAGTCTAATGTAAAGAATTATTAATATAACAGAGGATCGAGTAAGGAGAGATGAATAGTAAGAAGTAAAGAGAACTCTAAAGAAGATACGATTGTCAGATATAAAGAGCAGCCAGGAGCCCCAGGGCTGGTACCCAGACCTCACTGAAGAGGGCACAGCCGGGGCTCCGTGGTGGCAGAGATGTTGCTATGGTGATGCCCCATCAGGACTTACCAGAACCCTGTGCTCTAGGGTTCTGGAGAAAGCTGTTCATGAGGAAATGTCTCATCAGAGGTTACCCAGGTTTTGTACCAAAAAACCACCAGGTTTCTGCTAAAAACCACCCAGGGGTGCTGGGGGAAACTGCTGGCTGCACCCAAACTAGGAAGCAAAACACTTCCTCCTGCCTCCTTCAGGCTCCCTCGTGCCCCTTCTGCCCACAAAGCTGAACATCAGGCTAACTGGCAAAGAAAAAATATTAAAAGGGGTCATATCCATTTTCACAGGACAAGCAAAAATGCTGAATCTATAGCTGAGAGGCAATTAATAAATGAGCATTACAATAGGGTCTCACTGAGCGTCAAGTTTGGAAGGGACTTTAAAAGTCTTATTGAATCCAAATGCTCACATCCCCAGCGTGGCGTTGCCAAGCTTCTGAGTCATCCACGGCAAGGCAGCTTACCTACATCTGAGATGGTCAGACAGTCCCTCCACATACTGAGCAAGCATCCATCACTGGTTCTGGTTCTGGAGATGATTATCTTCCGTCTTCCACCTGACAGCTCTTCAAATACTTGAACCTTATCCTCCTGCTTTGGTCCTTCTCCAAGTCTTCTGCCTCTTGTAAACTACACATCCTTATGACCTCCCTGACATTCACAGTCTTTTCACTCTACCAGGTATGAGACTGGGTAATTTCTCCACACAAATGTCTGTTCCAAATGTGCTCTGCTCGTGCAAGAAGGAGCAGGACCATTTCATTCATAAATGACCCCGTCTCCTTGGCCAAAGTGGTTGACCTAAGGGGTAATTCCTGATCTACATCAGAAATGGGACTTTTCAAGCTGGAGTTAGAGAAGAGAAGTCTCTCTTCACACCTGGTGATGAAACTAAGAAGTTATTAACTGGAAAAGCAGCCTTCCACTCTGATTCCAGCCTGGGAGAAAGCATCCAAGATGAGAGAGAAGCAGAGATGGGAAACGGAAAGTGTCCTGGTGCCATTGGAGTCCCTGGTTCCTGCCATCTCTGAGCCCAGTTCTGGCCCCTCTTCACCTTGGTTTGGTTACATGAGCCAATAAATTTCTCTTTTTTTGCTTAAACTAGTTCAAGTTGGGTTCCTGGCAATTACCAACAAAGAATAACAACTGCAGCCCTCCTGACTTCTAAAGAAAAAAAGATGTAGGAGGGCCATTGGTTCACTTCTTTGATAAGGTTTCTGTAGAAGTGAACATAACTTTAAATAGGAACTCTAGAAATTAGTTGTTAATGACTTATAAGGAAAGTGTATTAGAAAGTAGGCTCTGGCTCTGCCCCTTTTCTTCATTTTCCTTCCTGAACAATGCAGTCCTAAATTGATTAGGTGGGGCCCACATGGAAGCCATGGAGGCTCAGACTGGGGGGAGGAAGACATTCTCACAGGACAGCCCTGCAGGAGGTCTCGGGGCCCAGACATGGTGAAGAGGACATCCAACCCCAGAGGAAGAAGGGGCGACAAGGCCCCCAAAGATGTCCACATCCCCCATACCCGTGAACGTTACGTGTGCACCATGGACTGTGCAGATGTGATTAATTAAGGATCTTGTGACGGGGAGGTGATCCTGGATTCCCCAGGTGGGCCCAGTGTCACCACAAGGTCCTTGTAAGAGAGAGGCAGGAGGTTGGAGTCAGGAGTAGGAGGTGGGGGGATGGAAGCAGAGGTTGGAGTGATGCGAGGAAGGGCCCTGAGCCAAGGCGTGCAGGAATCCTCTGGAGCATGTCGCTCCTGAAGCTCCCAGAAGGAGAGAAGCCCCCAGGGCACGTTGATTGTAGACTTACAATGTCCAGAATTGTAAAAAAATAATTTTTGGTTTTTTTAAGCACTAAGTTTATGGTAAATTGTTACAGCAGCAATAAGAGACTAGTATAAAGGGGATGATGACTAAATAACTATAATAAGGATAATCTCCCAGCTATGGAGATGGGAGTTCTGAATATGGAAAGGGAGAGCACTTGAATAAAACCTGTCTATTGGATTGGAATTAGAAGTGTTGGTGTTAGAACCAATTATTTTATATATTTATATAAATATTTTGATGTGCATGTATGTCTGAATAGGTGTGTGTGTGTGTGTGTGTGTTTATGCATACATATGTGTGTCTTGACTGACAACTGAGAGAGCCGGGGAGTTGCAATACCACAATAAGCACATTTTGCACCTAGATTTTGGCTTCTAAATACCATTTTCCACTAAGGCTTCTTGGAAAGCCAATTCCAGGCTGGGTTAGAGAAAGTCCAAGATGAGCCTGGACCATTTTTTGTGCCTGAAAACAAGAAGCGTTCAAAGAATGATAGGGATTTATAAAAAGAACACAGAAGCCAGCTCCCACTGGTTAAATCAGGGACAATTAGCTGCAAAATAAATACTGAGAGCAACGGACTATAACTCACAGAGAGGAAACCACAAATTCATAGAGATGTAAATAAATCAATGACTAAACCGGAAGTTTGAGGAAGCATGAGATATCTGCATAGATTCAAAGTCTGTCCCCTCAAAATCATGTAGGAGAAAAGAGTAAGACAGTGGAGATGTCTGACAGACATTTCTTGAATCAAGGGATCAAAGTGAACACTGTCAATACCGTAATGAATCAAGGGATCAAGGGATCAAAGTGAACACTGTCAGTACTGTAATGGAAGCAATGAACATTGTTCACCACCTGATGGGCTGCAGTGAGAACACACCCTCATTTCTGTACGATTCCTGCCAAAAATGCATAACCTGAATGTCATCACAAGGAACCATAAGACAAACCCAAATTTAAGGACAGTCTACAAGGCTGACAAGGAAAGAGATATAATGACTCAGGGTAACACACGATTCAGAAACTCCTTTCTCTACCCAAGACGCTATTGGGAAAATTGGGAAAACTCGAATGGGCTCTGGAGACTTAGAGGCAGGACTGTCTTGATGTTACTTTTCTGAATGTGGTGGCTGCCCTGGGTTAAAGAAGGAGAATATCCTTGTTTGTGAGAAATGCACATTAAGTATTTAGGGGGTGATTGATAGGGCATCATGTCAGCAGCTCAGTCTCAAATGGTTCAGGGAAAGAAGAGTCTTTGTTCTCTACTTGAAAATTTTCTGTAAGTTTATAATTATTTAAAAATAAAAAGGAAAGAGGAAGAAAGGGAAGAAGGGAAGAAGGAAAGAAGGAGGGAGAAAGGAAGGGTCTCCCATTCTAATTTGACCTCATATGGTGTTTTAAGATCTGTAGAGGCATTTTCAAACATACGTGGAAATGAAAATATATAACCCTATTAGCATATATAAAATTTGTAATCTTAAAACTCATATCAGCTGAAATAACTTTATTAGATATACTCAGATATTTCTTCTTTGATTGTCTTCAGGTTTAGATATTTTTGAGCTGAAATCGTTTTAAGGCTTTGAAGCTAAAATCTTTATATTGAAGTTTGTGGACTGTGAAATCACAAAACTTTAGAATGTTGCCAAAGTTTCAGAAAAACGAGACTTAGGTTTGACCTGATGTGCTTGGTATCTCATTAGGCCCTTCATGCTTTGATATACTCTCCTGGCAGAAGTTTCCTGGTCTCACTCAGAGATAAGAAAACATCCTTTTCTGTGTCAAACTTTACAGTGAAGTAAAAGTAGAGAAAGTAATGCTTCACTCAGAATTTTCTATTCAAGTTATTTTTTTTTTCTTTTCTTAAACTTTAAAAGCTAAGAATGAAAATTTTCAAACATGGCGAACAACAAGTAATATAAAATATTCCAACGTGCCCACCAAGAAGATCTAACAAATGAGAGTATTTTGCCTAAAGAAATAAAAACATTATAGAGACAGTGTATGTGCTCCTGCTTCCCACTCCGTCCTATTTCTCTTTCTCTCCTCACAGATAACCATTGTCTTCAGGTTGGTGTATATCCTTTCTTCCATCTAAGTAGGCTTTTACTATAGTTCCCCAAACAATATATAATTTTCTTTGAGTGCTTTAAAATTTTATGTAAATAATATCACTTTATATACATTCCACAGTTTGTGTTTTTTATTGAGGCAAAATTTAATGAAAATCACAGATCTTAAGCATACAGTTTGATGAAATTTTCTAAATATATACACTCATGTAACCACTAGCCCAATCAAGATATAGAACATGGCCATTCACCCCGGAAGATTCCCTTCCAGTCAATCCCCACCCCAATAGACAACAACTATTTGATTTCTACCATGATACAGTAAATATCATTGTTCTTAAACTTTGCTAATTGCTATGGGACCTTTGCTGAGTATCAGTTGACTGTACATGTGTGTCTATTTTTGGACTATTTAGTTCCCTTGATCTATTTGTCTATCATGCCAATACCACACTAGACTGATCACCATAGCTTTATATTAAGTCATGAAATCACAAAATATGAGTCCTCCAACATTCTTTCAAGATAGTTTTAGATACGGTTAGGTCTTTTCAATTTCCATAAAAATGTAAAAATCAACCTGCCAATTTCTACCAAAGAATCATCTGGGATTTTGGTTAGGACTACATTGAATCTACACACCAATTTGGGAAGAATTCATGTATTAACAATATTGAGTCTCCCAATCCATGAACATGGTATACCTCTCATTTAATTTCTCTCACTGTTGCTTTTGTTGTTTTCAGTGTAGAGGTCTCACAAATCTTTTGTTAAATTTGTTCCTATGTAGTAAATGTTTTTTGATGCTACTGTAAAGAAAATTTTCAATTTTATTTTCTAATTGTTTGCTGCTGATGTATAGAAATACGATTGACTTTTCTATACTGACTTTGTATTCTGTGGCCTTTCTAAATTCACTGATTAGTTCTTGAATTTGTTTTGTAGATTAATCAGGATTTTCTATGTAAATAATCACATCAACTGCCAATAAAAGATGTTTTACATCTTGTTTTCCAATCCATTGCCTTTCTTTTCTTTTTTTCCTCATTGGCACTAGCTAGGACCATCAGTACAAGGTCGAAAGGAGATGGTAAAAATAGATATCTTTGCTTTGTTCTCAATTTTAGATGTAAAATGTTCAATTTGTCACCATTAAGTATGATGTTAACTCTTAAGTATTCACACATGCCCTATATCAAGTTTATACATGTCCTATATCAAACTGAGGAATTAAATCAAATCAAAATCATTTTATTTTCAGATTGCTGAAAGTTGTTATCACAAATTGATTTTGAATGTTTTCAAATGCTTTATTTTATTAATTTAGTGAATTAAATTATATTGATTTTCAAATGTTAAACCAGCCTTGCTTTTCAAGGATAAACCCCACTTAGTCATGATAACTATATTGTTGTATTTGATTTGCTTTTTAAAGGATTTCATGTCTATGTCTATGTCCATGAGGGATATTGGTCTGTAATATCCTTTTCTGCTAATGTCAGGTTATTTCTAGTTTGGGGTTCTTATAAATAGTCCTGTTATAAACATTCTGGCATATTTTTTGCTGCAACATTGCATCTTTAAGTTGGGTATATATCTTACAATGTACTTTCCGAGTCAGAGGGTATGTGTATGTTTAATTTTAGTAAATCCTGCCTAACTGGTTGTGGCAATTTGCACCTCCACCATCAGGGCACAGCGTGTCACTGGAAGTGTGGGCTGTGAGCTATTTGCTACTAGTCTGCAAAGAGGTAGGTCCAGAAATCGAGAGTGAGCATTTAGACACTTTTATAGAAATGCGCCATTGCTGTGGCATACAAATCCACAGTCAGCAGCCTTGTGTGACAGTGAAGACCGACACTGCAGATGTCACACTTGCATGATGAGGCCCAGGTAGCAGGAGCTCCATACTAGTCCTTCTCAGTCGCACCGTATTTTGGTCTGAAATGCACTGGAAATTGAAAAAGAAGAAAGAATGCTTGTCCTTCACCACATACAGTTTAAGAAGCATTGGTGTGTGAGAACTCTGGTGGTTCCACACCTTTGCTAACATTCAGTCATTTTCATTTTATTCTTTCCGGTGGGTGTCCAGTTGTCTGGCCCTGTGATTTTAATTTGTATTTTTCCAATGACTAAGGAAGTCATACACTTTTCATATGTATATTGGTCATCTGTAAATCCTTTTGTGTGAAGTACCTATTCAAGTCTTCTGCCCACTTTCAAGGTTTATGTTTTTTTTTAATTGACGTATAGTTGATTTACAATATCGTGTTAGTTTCAGGTGTATAGCACAGCAATTCACACGCATATGTGTGTAGATAGATAGATAGATAGATAGATAGATAGATAGATAGATACACACATATATATTCTTTTTCAGATTCTTTTCCCTTATAGGTTATTACAAGATCTTGAATATAGTTCCCTGTGCTATACAGTGGTCCATGCTGGTTATCTATTTTATATATAGTAGTGTGTATATGTTAATCTCAACCTCCTAATTCAAGGTTTATGTTTTAAGTTTCCCCAAAGCACTTAACCTGGGATCTTTCCTAAATACCGCCCTCCCCCCATTTCTACGAGGCAGAAGGTGAGCAAAATATGGGACAGGTGAAAACCTGATTTAAAAGTGAGATTTTTCCGAGTTTATTCAGGTAATATTTATGAGCACCTACCATGGGCCAAGCACTGAGTGGGACCACAGGAATACTGCATTGAAACAAAACAGCCACATTCTTGCCCTGCGGCAATTTACACTCTAGTGGGGAGAAGACAAACAAGAAACTGATGACTTTGGATGGTGATTGTTATGAAGAAAACAGGATAATGAGAGAGTAACTGGGATGGGAGGATTCTTTGGCTAGAGTGGTGAAAGTTTCTCTAAAGCAATTTTATTCAAGCCTGAAACAGGATAGTGAGAAGGAGGCAGCCATATAACCATTATTGGAAAGAGCATTCCAAGAACAGAAAATGTCAGGTGCGAAGGGCCTGGCGTAGAAACAAGTTGGTCCGAGTCTTGATTAGAGAATACTCTCTTATTTGGGTCAAACTTGATACAACAGACGCCACAGATGCCCAGTGCGGGGGACACGGCGGTGCTGCTCTCAGTTCCCCTTGACCCCTTTCTAGTTCTGTGCACCCCTCCCCAACCCTTGATGTGGGTTTACTGCCCAGGCTTGAGACTGGGTGAGTCTCTGAGAGACTGACCCTGGGTTACTGGAGTAGCTTTGCCCACACGGGTTGAGAACGGGGAGTATCTGGGGGTTACATTACCCCACCCATCACCCAGCAGCCCTAATCCACTGGTTGAAGGATATAGGAGCACAAAAGCCAGCTCCCTAGCCTGGAGTTGGGACAAATTAGGGTGTAATTTAGGCTTCAGAGAGACATGAGGGGTCAGGCTGCAGCTGAGACTTAGCTAGAGATTGCACCGCTGGTTGTCTTTCCCCCTATCCTTGCCAGGTTCTTCTGGGAGCACAACCTTAATACAACAGTTGCCCTGAATTCTCATCCGAGAGTCTGTTTTTAGGGAATCAACTTAACACACCCTGATGTGTGTTTTACAATGGTTTTTCTGTTTTAAGAGTATGTCTTTCTGTGGTACCAGGTAATATAGCATGTGCTATGAAGCTGGGCAAACCCAGGTTTGAATCCCACTTCTATTCACTGGCAGTTATCCAGAGCAGTTTGCCCACTCTCTCTGGGCCTTAGTTTCCTCAGTTAGAAAAGCCGGACAAAACTAGAGACATTTTAGGTTAATGGCTGCTGTGAAGATTAACTGAAAGAACGCAGCACTTAGCACAGAGCCCGGCAAAAGTTCCACACTCAGAGCTATTATTGTGCAAACTTTCCACACTTTATGAAAGAGCTCATAAAATGTGGCAAGACTTGGGTTGTATATCTTCAAAAATGCTCTGTGTCACCAGAATTTGGCCGGGGCCAGGGGAGGAGGAGGAGGAGGGAGAGAACTAGCCTTTCTGGCACCTGCGAGGTGCCTCTAAATTTTCATTTAATCCTGAGAGGCACCTGCCGAGAACAGAACGTTCTATTATAATTATTTTAAAGACCCGAACCTAAGATTCCAAAGAGGTTGGTTGCCTAAGGAGATACGATGTATAAGTCAGGTTCCAAATCAGGCCTGTCTGAATAGAGCCCAGGCTGGGACCGCCATCCCCTTGCGGGCAGGGCTCTGTCTTTCCTTCCAGGTCCTTCCCCCACAGAAGGCGTTGGCATCTGTTATTCGGGGGGTTGCCCAGTCCTGGCTGAGATGACTCCTGCCAGGCCAAGACGTCTACTGGCTGGCTCTAGGAATCCGTAACACCTTGTGTGATCCTCTGAGGATACACGGAACAGCCGCCCTTGGGCAGAGTCAGTCTTCAGCCCTTGGGAGGGTGATGCAGGTGAGCTGGGATCACATTTGCAGGCGTCAGGGTCCACGCTCTCTCCAGCCTAACTGTGCTCCCTTGGAGCCCTCACCCCGCCAGCCCCAACTCTGGCCCTCCAGGATCCCTCTGAAAGTGAGGTGGGGTTTCAAGGCAGGAGGATGATGGTGCCACATCTGCAGGCAAGTCAGAGCCCAGAGGGGACAGGCTGATCTGCGGAGTCTAAAATCCCAGGTGCAGATTATAGACAGGAAAGGATGGGGGGCGGGGCTTGGCTGAAAACCCCTTCACCGTCCCCGCTACACTACGTAGTCGGGGCAAGCAAAACAGGTCCAGGAACTATGAAATCCGGGTCAGCTGGGACAGCGACCCATTCCTGCCTTCTCAGTTTCCCATCGTGGGGGAACCAAACTCATTCCTCTGAGACTAACCTTCCCTTCCAAATGCAATCCTTCCACCAGCTGGAGCAGACTTCCAAACGTTCCGAGAGACATTTTAGGTCCTGGGGTGATGGACTCTTGCTCCCTTACAGAACATTGGCTTACTTACCCTCTCAATTCCCCCAGGACTGGGTTCTCCGTCAGGGGTGGGGAGACCCAGGCAGAACTCAGACGCGGGAGGGCTGCGGGCCTCGTCCCAGGGGGCACCCATGCGCACAGCTCTGCACCCAGCCGGTGCCCGCGCGGCTCCCGCGCCCCTCGCCGTCCTCCGGGTGCTGCGACGGGCGCCCCAGCCCAGCCCCCGGGGAGCGCGGGCCCTACAGCGTCTGAACTGAAGAGTGTTCTTTTTTTTTTTACATCTACTTTGCGTTTTCCTTCCTGCACTTCAGCAACTGCATCCTGTCGCGGGTTTCTCGGCAAGGCTTGCTTTCTTTTCAACGTAGCACGCTTAATTGAGAGCAGATTCAAACCCATCCTGCGTTTCAGTCTTGCCCCCAAACCTGCCAAAGGAGAATCGCGTTAAGGGACAGATCACGTTCATAGAAATAGAAAGTCAGCCTGGGTGTCAGTGTCACGGAGGAGATCTCTGCTCTGGCCGCCACAGGTACATTTCCATCAGGCTCAGACACAGGGTCACCTGCCGGTAGAAAACAGGACCGAGAAAGTCACGAGCGTTTTCGTACAGTCTCCCCAAATCCTGCGTGTGCGCAGACCCAGCTGCCTGAGGTTTTGCTTTACAGTAGCTTTCACTGTGGGAGCTCGGAGATGGGGCTTTGGGTGCCCAGGCAACAGGACAGGAAGAAGATCCGTGCCAGTTCTTAAGGACAGCGACCAGATGGGCAGGGACATGGTGGGCAGACCCCCGTGAGAGACCTCGGAGCAGGTGTGCTCTTAGCTCCCATTTTGGAGTGACTTCCACTGTGCTCTGTGAAGTTTCATCTAAACAAAATATTTCTTTTGTTAAGGGCTTTCTGCATACCCAGGCCTTCTGGCTGCGTGAGAGTTTGACCTCCCAATTCTCCAGACTGAGCATTTGGCTGTCTGCTGGTATTTTTAGTAGAAGTATAAAAAGAACCTCAAAAAGTTTCAGCTGGGGTGAGAGTGGGAGCACCGGGTGCCAGTGCACAGGGAGTTGAGCCACAGAACTAACGCCATGAGGAGCAGAAAGCAAAACAAAAGCCACAACCCTGCACATTACCGGGGGGAAAAGCTCAGCACGGTTTTAAAAGTGAAAGTTGAAGTCATTGTCTTATGCTTGATTTATCTAAATAGGGCAGGAGAGGTGATTATTATATGGAACACATTTTTAGGTCCAATTCCCCCATGGACAGAACTCCAGCTACCCACTTCTAGATAAGAATGTAGATTTCAATAATAAAAATAACGAGATATTTGCTAAATTCACCTCCGAAAAGGACATTATCAAAAGACATGCATGACGCCCCTACTGTGTGCCTGGCACTGGGTGCGCTTCAGAACATCATTTTCATTCGATTTTCAAGGTTTTTGGACCTAAAGTCCTTTACAAATAAAAGCATTTAAATAAAATCTACTAAAATCTATGACAAAGCTCTTTCCCTCACTTTGGGTGTATATGCTGTGGTACGGATTCATTGCTCCCATACCAAAATTGTTACTTCTGTTTTGGAGGAATTAACAAAGACAACCCAGGCTTAATAAATCAACACCGAAGTTCAGAAGTTCAGAGCAATTTGTCTTGGGAACAAAGTCTTCCCTAGAGCTAAGAGGCATTCAAAGGAATTCTTGGTGTTAATGGGATTATTAAAGATATACCTGCGACCAGATAAATATTTGATGATTTTGCAAAGCACTAGGGTTTCTTTGCCTTTTTTTTTTTTTTTTTTTTTCTGCTGACACATCTCCCCCCGGGGTCTGGACCTTGTAGCTTCATTAAACTTTGCAAATGAAGGCAGGCTGGGGTTTCCCAAGTGTGTGCTTGTGTGGGAGAGCTTGGCCGGAAATGACAGATCAGGGTTTACAAGAGGGGTGTGTGTGCGCGGGTGCAAGTGCGTGTGTGCATGCAAGCGTGTGTGTGTGTGTGTGCACGCGCGCACACGCACAGGGAGGGGGGTAGCTGGGGGAGGGAGGGAGGAGATGCGGGTTACAAAGCTGCCATCTAGAGGCCGCCTCCCTGCAGTGTATATAACGCAAGTCTGCAGCCCGAGAGCTCACACTTCCTGCAAAGCGCTCAGCCCTAAGGCAGTGAGCGCAGGAGCTGGGAAGGCGAGCCCTGAGCCCTAAGCCGGAGCGGAGCCCAGCCGGGAGGTAAGGAAACTGTGCTGGGTCAGCAGCCCTGCTTAGAAAGGAAGGGAGGATGGCGGGCAGGGGCTCTGCTCTTAAGCTGATGGTCTTTTTCAGAGCTCTTCTTTTTTATAAGCTGTGATGGGTGTTGGAGAGTCTGCGGGTCTGGTTTCTGAAAGCACAGGCTGCGTGTCGCAGGACTGCATCGCAGAGTGCGGTTGTTAACTTGGGGCTTCAGCTTGGCTGCAGAAAGTAAAAAAGGGCAGTTTTCTGAAGTGGAAGACACTCTGTGTGTGTGTGTGTGTGTTTGTTGGATTGAGGAATCGGGGGTTTATTTGCAAGCAGAGAACTTCACAAGAAGGCAGACTGTCCATTCAGCTTGCTCAAAGTTGGCACTGGGGTCAGCTTGGCACCACTGCCTACCTGTTTTGCTTCTGGTATATCCACTGGGAAATAGAATTGGCAGTGAATGTGTAATTCCAGAAAGATGTACCATTTATGAAGAGGCATCCTTGAGCGAAGAAGAAAACTGGGCTGAGAATCTCTTTGGGTCCAGAGTGGGTTTGAATTCACTGCTTTGGAGGATTACCAGAGCTTGTAAGTCCGGAAGCTATGAGGGTGAATGTTAAATACAGCTCGGTGGTCTTGTCTCTTGACTGCATCCCTCCTGATCTAATTTGAGTATCTATTGTTCGCTCAGAAGGTGTTAAACCCAACTTCAGTTGGAAAAAAAAGGCACACACACAAGTCTAGGATTTTGCAATTTAATTACACTCTTGAAGTAAAACGAATTTTGTTCGATTTTGTTAGCCCGCATAAAGGTTTGAGGGGTGACGGAAAGTAAAAACTTTGCAGTGAGGTCAGGGTTGGGTGGTTAGCCAAGACTTGCAAGTTCCAGGGAGAATGAGAAGTTGTAAAAGTCAGACTGGCTGTCTCCTTTTTTCTTTCTTTCTTTCTTTCTTTCTTTTCTTCCTTCCTTCCTTTCTTTCTTTCTTTCTTTCTTTTTTCTTTCTTTTTCTTTCTTTTCTTTCTTTCTTCCTTTCTTTCTTCTTTCTTCCTTCCTTCGTTCCTTCCTTCCTTTCTCTCTCTTCCTTCCTTCCATCTGTCCTTCCTTCCTTCTTTTTTCTTTCCTTCCTTCTTTTCTCTCAATTCATTTGCTCACACCAGGATAATTACGTTTTCCAGATGTAGAAGAGGCCTCCCTGAAATGGTTTACAGCCCTTTGAAGGTATTTGATGCCCTGACATCCCCTGAAACTTCATTCTGCAAAATCTCAATGTGGTAACTTTTTCTTTTCTTTTTAAATGTGCAGATGCTGCCTTTGTGTCCCTTTATTTATTCCAGGAAAATGCAGAGATCAAATAGGCTTGTCTGGAAAGGAAAGTGGAGGCTGCTGGTGTCTGTGCTTAACTTCCCATAGATTTTAAATGGATAAACTGCTTGCCCTTCTTTCATCAGCCCTTGAGCTTCCCCAGATGCAGAGCCTTTTTCTGAAGCAGAGTTGCACATGGGAGCTCTAGCTTGGAAACAATTTGCTCTTTTTTCCCCAGTCTCTGCCATAAACACTCCAGTGTGCACACAACTGCGGAGCCTGATGCCACAACCTCCTGGAAACCGGGGTGGGGGAGGAGGGCTGCACGGGATTAGAGTAGAAAAGCAAAAGAAAATTGAGAAATGCCTGTATTTTGCCGCCCCTCTGATGTTTTTAAAGGGGTGTGCGTTGCAATCGTAGTTTTAAAAAAGTTCCAGAAGGTACAGCCGAGGCAGCATGACGATGCTTAACTGAGTCAGGGCTTCGGAGGTGAGGTTATCCCATGTTAACAGCAAGTCTCGAGAGACTGGAGAAGGTATTATGGTTTCTAATCAGGTCCAGAACAGGCAAAGTATAGGCTTTCTGGATGAAAAAAAAAAAAAAAAAAAAAAAACCCAAACAAAAAAAACTACTTAATCAGGAACAGTGGCTTTTTGTGTGATCACTCCAGGCAGAGAGGTTCCCGTTTTCCAGGAGACACGAGGGAAGTTGGTCACTCAAACCTGAGACTGAAAGGGAGTCATTCTGTGAGCCCCAAGAGTAACTCAGCACTTGAGATGGTTCTCAGTGATTTCGCAGAACACGAATGGAATTTGGGGCTAGAAAGTATTTGTACTTTTCATACAGGCAACCAAGGAACTTGGTTTTACTCAGGAGCAAAAACAGTATTAGAAGGGCTTCCAATCGAATTGCATGTGTGTAAGTGGAAATTTGTGTGTCATGTCAAGTGTTTTTAAAGTCCAGGAAATTGTAGCTCTGGGACACATATGTTTTATTAAAGTAAAAGCAAGCAAGCAGAAAGGAAAAAAGGGGGAGTCCTCTGATTTTGAATACTTAATGGTTTTCTGCAGGGAAACTTTGATACTTTGGTTACATAAGAATCTACTAGCTTAGAATTGGAAAAAAACAAACGTTGTTGCTTGGCTCTTAAAGTGATGAGAGAATTACATATTTTTATAGTGAAAATTTTGCTGAGCCCCAAGTAGGTTTGGAAGCTGACCCCTTTTTTTTTTTGTTCCGAGCATTTAAAGGTGGAGGGGCTGAGACCACCTCAGGTGGCCTTGGACCGCTCTTGGTCAAGGGACAGATAAAGGTGCAGGGGGCCGCAGGGGGACCGCATGGTGAGGGCTCTGCCAGCCAGGTAGCTACCGTCTTCCAATTCTCTCATTGTAACAGAAACCTTTGTCGGGTCTTCCCTTAATTTTGTCTAAGATTGCGTCCTTTTCTCCTGGGAACCCCATTGTGTGTAGCCGGAGGTGAGTGGCTGTCCTGGGCTGCCTCATCCTGATCCTAAGCTGGGTGGGAATCAGGGCTCTGGTTACACCCATCAACCCAGACGGCAGCCTTTGTGCCGTGGGAATCTCTGGATCTGCCCTTCTGGGTCCAGCACCGCTTCCCTGTGGGCTGCGAAGCACAATAGAACAGATCAGGTTTCTGGATGTGGGGTTCGTTTTATCTCCCCAAATACTTACAGTGGACAAGGTTGCCCTGTGTGTCAATGTGTAGTGTGTCTGAGGACTCTGGAAATAGGTGGCCCATATGTGAATTAGGGTTTGGATTTTTCTTTCTCTCTCTCTCTCTATTATTTTTTTAAGTTCTCAAGTGATTCAGAGCAATTCTTTACTCGTGTAAAATAAGCAGTCAGGACAGCATCGTTCTGTCTGCGCGACACGGGGTGGGGGACAGACCTCCCCCATTCTGCTCTCAGCCCCAGCAGGTGGCCTCCCAAGCTTGGGCTGAAGCTTTCCTGGACATTCCCGTAGATTGAATGCAGGATTGCTAAGAAGTGAAACAAACCCCAGTGATGTGCGGTTTCCTAATGACCTTTAGAGAGGATGCGGGCCCTCTTTATGCAAATTGCACTCGGCTGAGTAGTAGAAGGGGCAGGGCTTTCACAGGAGACCAGGGCCTGAGTGCCACTGGAGAGTCCCTGGGGAGTGGGGAGAGTGAAGAGAGCTGGTATCAGCCACACCCCTGAGATGGCTGGTCCTGCTGCCCGTCTGACCTCAGTTTCCAGGTGCCCAACAGCGAGATTAGCCGAGCCGGGTGATCTTGTTGGGACAGCACTGAGTTGCTCCGTGAAATTCCACCCTGGGAGTACACACGTCCCAATTGCAGAAGACCAGTAAAGAAGGCCACCTGCAGGCAGAGGTTCTGGAGGGCCCAGAGGGCCCCTTGGCGTCCGAGCTGGTGCCCCGGGCGGCCTGGCACTGCATCCTGGCACTTGCCTCCAGTCCGACCTGCACGCAGCCTCCAGTGCAAGCCTTCTCCGTGGTTTGTGTCACCTCTTTCCCCCTTTTCTGCCCCGAAGCCAGTCCCTTGCTCAAGGCCTTGATGGCTCCTGCGTGCACAGGCCCCGCCTGACTGTTGCAGCCAGATTCGGTGACCCTCCTCATGGCATATCACTGAGCATCCCACCACCCCCTTTCTACTTGGGGGTCCCCATCAGCCACTGGGGTGGAAATCCATCACCATTGTGCTCAAGGGCTGTCCAGCACCACCCGCCTGCCTTCCTGACCCTCTCCGTTACTTGGCGAGTTCCTGGGGGCAGGCGGGTGTGATGATTCCGGTTTGTTACGCCCCAGAGCAGTGCCCCTCACAGAAGGGGCTCCACAAACATCTGGGGGCATAGAAACCAGTGATGTTTATCTTAGCTCTGTGAGGATTTCAGAAAAGTCTCTTCTGGGCCTCCATTTCCATTGATAACCTCAGATTTCTGGTCTTGGGGGAGCTTGATTCGCTGTCGATTCATTGACTCTGAATTCATTGAACACCTACTTTGTCCAGGTGCCATTGCTGGCTGCTCTGTACACAGAGAGTAGGATGTCATGGGGTGGGAGCTTGAGGAGGCGGGGAGACACGCCAATAGCCCAGTGACACAGAATGGAGATGCGCCGCTGGGCTGGGAGAAGGCGGGAGAAACAGAGGGGTATTTGGGATGGAATTGATTTGGGACGGGAGGGTCTCAGGGGTTGGTCGGGAAGGGTCTTCCAGGATTGTGATCGGAAATTGCAAACATACTGAAGGCAGTTTTAGGGAACACCGGCCAGATACCTGAACACGTGGCAGTCTGTGTCCTGGAGGGAGTGACTTTTGGCCAGTGAACGGACATATTCCTTGCAGGCCAAACTGCCACCCCATGGGGACCCTGAACTTGGAGATTCTCATTCTGGCTTTGCCCCCAGCTGGCCTGGTGAGCTCAGGGCAACCATTTGGAGGCAGCTGAATGTGTCAGGCCGCTTGAAGCAGCACAGTGGTTGCCAAGGATACTTGATTGATGAATAATAAGCCTGAGAAATGAGTGGTGCATCTCCCTTCCACCATTTGGGGATGCGAGTGGCAGATGAGTTCCTCTACAGACCCCAGGCTGGTGGGGGAGGGGGGATGGACGGACGCTGGTCCTCCATCCTCAGGCTGTAGGAAGATCCACTTCCTGTCCTGGCAGAAGTGCAATGCTCTCCGGGAGCAGGTGTTGGGCATGGAATCTATGGGAAGTGATCCCTGGAGGGGGGTTCGGTGAGATAAAGCAGTACGTGTTGGGGAAAAGGGAATGAAAAGTGATGATTACTGCTTTGTTCTCAGTGGGATCTCCCCGGTCTAGAAAAAAATGGACCACGAACCTTTATTGTTCTGTGGAACATTCCTCCCTCTATTCACATTTACAGAATTCTTGATGGCAAGTTTCAAATCATACAGAAGTGTACAGAGTAGAAACTACAGTTCCCCCTTTGTCCCCTCATCCCACACTCCCAGCCCAAAGTTATACTTACTACAGATCTTCTTCCCATTCCTTTACACACATATATTTATCTATAAAAATACACATAATTTTGGTTTGTTTTTTTTAACGTACATGAGATTACGGTATGTGTGTAAGTGTAACTTTCCACATTCGTAAAAGTAGGTTTCTTATTTCTTTGTACAGCTGTATTATATTCCAGACAGTGGTTTGCTGTCCTCCATGGGTGGACATTTATGTTGTCCCTAGTTTTTTGCTGGTTTATAAATAGTGCTTCAGTAAACATTCTTGCATGTACATTTGGGGACCTGGGAATATATATTTTGAGAGGAGAACGTGTGAACTTGTAAAATTAAAGAACGGTAAGAATCTTTTATTCCAAGCCCCGTTTTTTCCCTTCCATCAGGAATCTTTATGCAGATGTTATGACCTGTGTCAGAAGTGGCCTCTCCTTCTCCTGTCCACCCCGGTGGGGGGCCTGGCCCACAGGGAGGCAGGCGGTGGGCAGGTGAGACTAACACCCAGAAGTCCCTCCTCAGCTCTGGCCCAAGCTGACGGGAACGGAACTGCTGGTTTATTCCAGCAGAGGGGGTCTGGTCCCAGTGGATGAGGGCATCTGCTCCAGGCCCCGGGGTCTGTGTCAGGCCCGCCGGTCCTTCCCGGTTGGCACAGGCAGTGGGGCCTCCCTAGTGGATGGGGTGATCCCCACTCCCGCTTTTCCTGGAGATGAGACTCTGGTGCAGGATCTCAGGGGGTTTGAGTGGCCCCAGGGGGTCGGTGGGAAGCATCCCTCACCCCCTCCTCCCTCAGGTTTGGCCAGGCCTTGGGGAACCAGGGGCCTGGGTCGATATTTCGTAGCTGCTGTGTCACGTCTTTGTTCGGGTCAGGAGCTCCGAGAGCATCACTTGTTAAAACCTAAGCCAGTGACTTAGGAAGATTCTTGTCTTCAGTGGGGCAGTGAGGGGCGCACACCGTTAGCCCCAGACCTCCGGGACACGCGCCCAGACGGCCACGGACCACATTTGACGTAACATGGCAGATTGTCTTTATATCATAATATTCTCTTTTCTGGAAAGAGCCCTTGTTTGTTTCCAAAACAGAATGCATGTAAAATAACAAATGACCGGAGCTACGCTATCGTCTGGCGTTCTTTCTTTTTTTTTTTTTTCCTCTTTAGCTTCCCATTTAAATCTGGGAAGGACTGGATTACTGCACTGCTTGTTTAACCTCCTCTCTCGGTGCTTCCCTTCCTTCTCTGGACCACTGGAGCCTCTGCCCTGGGGTCGGGGTGGGGGGGTTCCCCAGCAGACGGTTGGTGGTCAAGGCGTGGGCCTCTGGCTTCATCTCCTGGGCTGATGGGTGATCGGTGATGGATGATGGGTGATTGATGATCGATCAGTGGGGCGAATGGGCTTTCAAGCTCCAGTGAGGAGCCCCCCCAGCCTCTACTCTCCCCTCAGCCCTTTCTGGAAGATTCCCTCATGCTGTCCAGGAGGGAGGGGAAAGGACGCCTGCAGGGAGTGATGTGCCCGGTTCACAAGTAACATTTTGGGCTCAGAGGACCAGTGATCACTAAATCCGGTGTTCATCACCCAGAGGGCAGAAACCAAAGGACCGATTCCAGGTCCCTGAGCCCTTTCCCACCTCGGCTCCGGCTCAGGGAACACCGAGGGTTGGCCCAGCCCCCGTGGTGTGAGTGCGGACGGTCTGTCGTGAGGGAGAAGTGGGGTCCTAGAGGGACACAGACGCCTGGCGTTTCCCGCGAGGTCCCCTGCGTGCATGCGTCCCTCTGTCCACACTGAGCAGTGCCCCGCCACCTGGACACTGCAGGGCACAAGGGTGTCCCGGCGAGCGGAATGACTCCTTGGGTCGCAGACGGAGGTGAGGACACGGCATCTAAGTCAGGCCAACAAAGGCTGGGGGTCCTTCCTTTTCCTCCAGCCCCTGTGAATGACCCAAACGCCAGGGTTTCTGGCTGTGTCCGCCGAGGCCTGCTAGGGCTGTGCCAGTGCGGGCAGATGAAGGAGCCCCAGCTAGGGGCCAGCCCGCCTTTGCCCACCTTTGTGGGGCTGTGGCTGGTTCTCCAGCTGAGCTTCTCTGCTCTGCAGGGACTCGGCTCAGATGAGGTCACGGGGTGAAAGCGCTTTATAAAACTAAGCCATGCTGCAGACATGTTTCATTTTAAGGAAATGGGGGGAAAGTGTCACCACGCTAGAGCCAGGCGGGAGAGGAAAGAGCAAATCCTCCGTTGCCCTCTGCTGGGGTCAGGGGTGCAGCGGGCACGGTCAGCTCCAGGCAGGTGGGCAGCCCGGACAGTGGGAGGGGCGGTAGGACCTCGCAGGCTTGGTCTGGGGGTGGTTGCCTGCCCTGGGGCCCATGCAGTGGGCCGGGGGCCTGGCTTCTCAGAGGCGCCCTCTGTGTGTCCATGTCCCCTTGGGGTCCTGGAGCTGCATCTTAGGACAGGGCATTCCAGAGTCTCTTAACGCGAGGAGTTTATTTGTCCTAACTTGACCTGGGTGACTCTGCGTGGGCGCGCTACGGGTCAGGTCTTGCGACAAGTTGGTGGTCCCGGGGCCCGAGGGTCCTCCTGGCGGGGTGACTCTGAGGACACCAGGCTTCCCGGTTGCAGGGCCCGCGGTTCCAGCCGCCTCCGGGGAGGTCCAGGCGTCTCCATCAGCGGCAGAGGACACTGAGGCGCGGTCAGGTCACCTGGAGGGGAACCAGCGGCCACTTACAACCCACAGAGGAGAAGGGACAGGAGCCTGAGGGCTGTCTCCCTAGATGGGACTGAAGAGCAGGTCCTGTGCCGTGAGTTTGGAGGCAGCCCTGGGAGGCAGCAGACGGTCTCACTTCTTGGGATTCTGTTCATGAAGCCTGGCGGTGAGAGCATCAAACCGCGCTCTCTGCGTGGCTCCTGCGTCGCCCTCCAGGGCAGGACGTTGCCCATCAGCTGGGAGGAGTCAGCTTTGAACGCGGAGCAAAAGCTAAGTGAGCCTGTGCTTTCTAATAGGTAAAGAGACGGGGAGGGGCGGGGATGAAGTTTTGAGCTTCTGCTTGTGTTCGGTTCTGTCTTAGGCCCGTGAATTCTTAGGTAGCTCCGTGAGATGGGTGCTGGTGTCCTGAGAAAGCAGCGGCAAACGACAGGTTAGCTAGTCTCAAATTAAGCACTAATGAGTGAGGAACCCGAATCCCAATCCAGGAAGGTCTGATCGTCAGATGGGTGCTTTCCCAGCTGGGTCTCTGCAGACCCTTAGCCCGGTCACCTGGGCACTGAGCCAGGGACCATAGTCCTCATCCTCTGGGAGCTCTTCTATGTGGCCTGGAGTCCACTTTATTTTATTTTTTAAAAAAATTAATTAATTAATTTATTTTTGGCTCTGTTGGGTCTTCGTTGCTGTGCGTGGGCTTTCTCTAGTTGCGGCGAGCGGGGGCTACTCTTCATTGTGGTGTGCAGGCTTCTCATTGCAGTGGTTTCTCTTGTTGCGGAGCATGGGCTCTAGGCGCATGGGCTTCAGTAGTTGTGGCACGCGGGCTCAGTAGTTGTGGCTCGCGGGCTCTAGAGCGCAGGCTCAGTAGTTGTGGCGCATGGGCTTAGTTGCTCCGCGGCCTGTGGGATCTTCCTGGACCAGGGCTCGAACCTGTGTCCCCTGCATTGGCAGGCGGATTCTTAACCACTGCCCCACCAGGGAAGTCCTGGAGTCCACTTTAAATGAACTTGGCAAATAAGCTTGACTCATGGTCAGTCATTACCTACAACAGGTGAAAAGGAAGAACAAACTCCTACCTCTGGGTGATAACTCCCATCAGGGCACCCTCAGGTTGAATAGTTTCATTTTACATCTTCCTTCCCGTAGTCATGCAGTGAGGCTGCCATCCCATGGCGGGTGGTGGAGGGATTTCAGGGCCCTTGGGTGGACCAGTCAGCAGAAGACAGCCCAGCCCTGGGCAGCTCTCAAAGCTGGCGTTTGTGGGGGAATCATTTCCAGGCATAGTGGTGCCTCGGGCCTGGGTTCTCCTTGGGTGTTAAAATGGTGACAGTTGAGAGAGTGTTGACCTCATGCCGGGTCAGCAGGGAAGACGAGAAAAGTCAGCCCCTCCAGAGATGCAGCAGGTGGTGGTTTTTGTGCTTTGGGTCTTGGCACCAGTTACTCTTGAAGCAGTTGGACAAATAGAAGACGGAAAACTAGGCAATGGCCCACACTTTGAGACAGCTGGTTGGTTGCCCTGAGTTGTGAACCACATGGCAAATTCAGAGGCTGCAGGTTTGGGGTGCAGTGAAGCTGCAGGGCGTGACACACGCTGCCCACATCTCCAGGGGCCTCCTGACTGCAAACCGCAGTGGACCTGAGACAGGCGAGCAGGACACTTGTAATACACCAGTGCCAGGAAGAGATCCACCCCGCCGCTCTTGGGGACGTAGGTGAGATGGCTCTGCCATCCCCAGCAGAGAATGAGCTGGCCCCTGGGCCTCAGCACTACTGGGCCTGGGGCTCAGTGCCTTATGTTCCTCTGGCCTCTGGAGTGTGTCGGTTTCACACCCTGGGCACAGCCAGGCTGGCGATGTCTTGAGAACACAGCCCTGCAAAGACAGAGAAAGCAAACATTGTTTCTCTCTTTGAGAGAGATGGATTTAGATTCACACGGATGTAGAATCTGGGTGTGTTTTCTTTTGCAGATTCTGTTATGTTTGGTTTCTTCTCTCCTTTCTTTGCAAAGATACTAGGGAGCTACGGGGAAACCGCCGAGCACGCGGGGGCACTGGGAAAGCGTTTTACAGATCCGGAGTGTTTGCTAACGGAGCCATTCTGGTCTTCCATCCTTTCGTTTGCTTTTGCACGTAGGCCGTTTGATCGCTGCCCGTGGCACCATGGATCTGCACGTCTTCGACTACTCGGAACCGGGGAACTTCTCCGACATCAGCTGGCCGTGCAACAGCAGTGACTGCATTGTCGTGGATACTGTGCAGTGCGCCGGCATGCCCAACAAGAACGTCCTGCTGTACACGCTCTCCTTCGTTTACATCTTCATCTTCGTGATCGGCATGATCGCCAACTCCGTGGTGGTCTGGGTGAACATCCAGGCCAAGACCACGGGCTACGACACGCACTGCTACATCTTGAACCTGGCCATCGCCGACCTGTGGGTGGTGGTCACCATCCCGGTCTGGGTGGTCAGCCTCGTGCAGCATAACCAGTGGCCCATGGGCGAGCTCACGTGCAAGGTCACTCACCTCATCTTCTCCATCAACCTCTTCGGCAGCATCTTCTTCCTTACGTGCATGAGCGTGGACCGCTACCTCTCTGTCGCCTACTTCACCAACACCTCCAGCCGCAAGAAGAAGATGGTGCGCCGCGCCGTGTGTGTCCTGGCATGGCTCCTGGCCTTCTGCGTGTCCCTGCCCGACACCTACTACCTGAAGACGGTCACGTCCGCTTCGAACAATGAGACCTACTGCCGGTCCTTTTACCCCGAGCACAGCATCAAGGAGTGGCTGATCAGCATGGAGCTGGTCTCCGTGGTCCTGGGCTTCGCCATCCCTTTCTCCATCATTGCCGTCTTCTACTTCCTGCTCGCCCGAGCCATCTCCTCCTCCAGCGACCAGGAGAAGCACAGCAGCCGGAAGATCATCTTCTCCTACGTGGTGGTCTTCCTCGTGTGCTGGCTCCCCTACCACGTCGTGGTGCTGCTGGACGTCTTCTCCATCCTCCACTACATCCCCTTCACCTGCCAGCTGGAGAACTTCCTCTTCACGGCTCTGCACGTCACGCAGTGCCTGTCCCTGGTGCATTGCTGCGTCAACCCCGTGCTCTACAGCTTCATCAACCGCAACTACAGGTACGAGCTGATGAAAGCCTTCATCTTCAAGTACTCGGCCAAAACGGGTCTCACCAAGCTCATCGATGCCTCCCGAGTGTCGGAGACCGAGTACTCGGCTTTGGAGCAAAACACCAAGTGATGCGCTCTGCACGGCCTCTGGGACGTGTGTGCTTGCTCCCAGCAGGGCACCGGGCTGTGTCATTTTCCACAGTAAAGCAAAGTGGCTTCAGGCTTGATGCCGCAGTTGCGTGAAAAGGGGAACGTGTGTCTCTGTGGCTCCTTTCTCTCTCTCTCGTGCCAATGTGGCTGTCTGTCGCGTGGCCGTGCGTCCCGACGGAGTGGCACCCACCATGTGGGGCTGTGCCGAGGAGTCCCCACTGCTTGTCACACCAGCTGCGGGACAGGCTTGCCTGCACTTCTGTAGAATAGGACTTTCCTGTGCTCCCTGAAGGTTTTATATGGTGATTTGTATTTAAATCTTAAGACTTTATTTTTCTCACTCTTGATGTACCTTCTAAATGTATTTGAAAGTTTAAATATATTTTAAATATTGTATGGGAGGTATAATGCTGACATATATTCAGTGTTGTAGTTCTGAGATTAGTTTGACTTCCGTTTTGACTAAGGATGACATTAATTGTTAGCTGTTTTGAAAGTATATATATATATATACACATATAAAAATATATATATATATATATATACACATATAAATATATATATATAAATATATGCCAGTCTTGGCTGAAATGTTTTATTTACGATAGTTTTATATCTGTGTGGTATTTTGGCCCGGTCTGGGATATGGAACGAAAACTGCTCTGTAATGCAGTTTGTGACATTAATATTATTGTAAAGTTACATTGAAAATAAAGAAAGCAACACTATTCCAGTCTGTAACACGGCGCACAAAACAAACCTTGTATTTCAGAGAGTTCTTTCCATTTGTAAGTTATTTTTTTTTAATAAAGATTTTTTTTTCCTAAAAAGGTGTTCGGGTCAAAGTTTTAAAAGCTTGTTTGGCATTAGGTGGCATGTCTGACAATAATACAGATATTTACAGCATAGATGATCAACCTAATAAATGTGTTTAAAGAAAAGAGTACTACCATAAAGGCAAAGCCCAAGAGATTAACTTGGATGAAATGATATAAAAGGAGAAAAATTTGAGTGTGAGTGTTTTGTTCTGTTTTTAAAATTCATGCCCTGTGTTTGAGGGAAGGGAGATGGTCGGTAGGTGCCCCTGTCAACACAAAGTTGGTGCAGAAGTGTCCCCACCTGCTGTCGGCTGAAGGGTTTGGGTCCCAGAACTGATCCTCATATATGCCCCGTGTTCCCCCAGGCCACACGACATGGGCCTGGAACCTTCCCTGCCGAGGTTCTGTGGTTTAAGTTCTTTCTCTTTCTCTGGTCAAGACAGACTCTTCACTTAACAGATAACCCATCCATGACCCTCTTCTTCAGGCCTTGCAGTGACTACATTCCTGGCCTGTGCATCACCAAGTAAACCCACTTCACTAGTAGTTTGAAAGAGCGCTCTCAGAATGGCCGCTCCTGCTGTGCCCTCACCAGCTCTACCTGGGCCACAAGAGCAGCGGGGGCTTCAGCAGCTGGGCCTGGGCAGGAGCTCAGAGAAGGACCTGGTGCCCCAACGCTGCCTTGACCAGCTCCACCTCTGATGGGACCGATGGGCATAGAGAGCTACTTGCCAACATAAGGGTCGACCTGGACCAGGATCCAAATCTCACCTGTGAATTTGGGGGCTGCTATCCTATAGCAAAGCACCTCGTGCATCTCAGCTCCCCCGCTGGCCCAAAGCAGATAGCCCCTTGCAGCCCCCAGGCCTTAGATCCAGCCTCCTGCAGAAAGGGTCCCCCTTCTCAGAGGGCTTTATGCCTGAGAGTTTTGAAACCTGGGTTATAAATTAAATACTTGATACACACATATGTTCTCCGGTCCATATGCGCCTTGCCTTGTTCCAAATAGGATTCAGGTCAGATAATAATAATGTGGATAGTGGGATAACGGCATAACCGTAGGTGAGACAGCAAGATCAAGGAGAAATAGCAGAATGGCAAAGTGAAATCGCAGAAGATTATGACCCAAATACAGGTTCCTGAGAATAGAAAAGGATTGCAAGTTTGTTCTGTGCTTTCTAGTGGCCTAAATTCAGACAGAAACATACCATGTAGTCAGTGCGAAGTGGGGCACTGATTGCACCCCAAGCTCAGCTCTGCAACAGGCATAACAGAAGTAATTCAACTGAACTTCTATTTTGAGGCCCCATCTTGGTCAGTTCAGAGATGCCCACCTCCCCCATCCCTGCCGGCATCTGCTGAGATGTCCTCTTGCCTGCCTGGTCCTCATGCAGGGCTCCTTCTGACAGCCCTGTTCAAGGGTCTCTTTCTGCCGTTCCATACCTCTCTGGACCACGGTGTACTCAGGTACTTGGGGGGCTGCCCCTGGCTCTTTTCTGCTTTTCTGCCTTCTCTGAAGCCCAGGAGAATCACCAGCTGCTTCCTCCTGCACTGAGGTGCAGAGGGAGGGAGGCTGAACTGAATCTAGACGCATCATGTAGATTTTCCATCTCCCCCCAGGGCTCAGCACACAGTGTCGCAGACCCCTACAGGTCTCCGGGATGCAGGCTCCAGCTGTGGGATGCTCCAGTGACTAAGGTCTCTCTGGTCCTTCCAGAAATCCCCTTCTTTGCCCTGCCTGGGGCTTGAAGACTGGCTTATCCAGACTCAAAAGCCTCCCCTTTGATCTCTGGCTATAACATCCTTCTCGGGAGCGGTAGTGGGTGGTGTCACTGCAGATGTGGTGATAGAGGCCCAGGTCAAGGGTACAGAATATCCATGGGGGTATCATCAGTTAATATTTTAAACAATTTCTGTCCACCTCGCGGATGTGGGCGTGGAGTGGGCAGAGGTCATGGGCCAGGTTTGGGGTACGAGGTGGGCGTTGGTGGGGAAGAAGGGCTGGGCAGAAGTCCCTGGCCCTCCTCAAACACAGAGGCCAGAGTCTGAATTCTGCCATTCGAAGACCATTCTTTTGGCATCCTTTGTGATGGAAAGATCTTTGAAAGTGCCAGCCTCGTGAGATGGTAATAACACTGTTAGTCATTTAGCAAGTGATGGCATTTGGACCCCATGTGGATGTCGGGAGCTCCAGTGTAGGGTGGGGTCTGGGCTGGGGAGGAAAGCAGCCATCAGCTCCGTGACGGCCCTGCCTGGAACCCAAGATGGGGAAGTTTTTCCACTCCCCTCCCTCCCGCCTGGCACTCTGCTCCAAATGGCAGCGGCCAGCGGGACCACCGCAAGCCGCCCTGATGGCAGTCTGTTGTCAGTCAGGAATAAATGTTTTCCATTTGGTTCAACGTATGAGCAATTTACTGGGTTCCCAGAAAGTGAAGAAGAAAAATAATGCCACTGAAAACACCAGATGGAAAATGCTTTGGGCATAAAACTCTTGGCTGGCTGACGGACTTTAGTCCTCGCAGGAGCCTGGCAGCAAACTGGGATGAGACCCCGTGGATGTTTGTGCTCAGATCTCTGACGGAGCAGCGAGGAATTTTAACTCACTCGCAGCTGGCCTTTTCTCAGGGTCTCCCCAGGAGACAACAGCTCAGGGATGTGACCCAACTTTTTAGGAATGTGGAAATTCTGCCTTTGCTGGGCTCCTCCTGTGAGGGCACTGACCACCAACCAGGGGTCCAGGAGACATTCCATCTAAGGTAAGCCCAGTATCACAGAATTTGGGGACACACGTGAATCTGCCCTGAATGGGGTGAGTGGGATGGCTGATTAGTGCAGGCAGGTTCCCCAGAGCTCCTTTCTGGAAGGACCAGCCTTCAGTCTCAAGCTCCAGCGTGCCTCTGTGTGGATACAAGCCCCTGAGATTTCCTCTCTCCAGAGCAATGGTTTTCGGTGAGCTAAATGTTTGAAAAGGTCCATTCAGCATTAAAAAAAACTTTAGTCCTCTTTGCCTGTGGTCTTGGACCCTCCAAGGAAAGCTCCTTTATACCCTTGATGGTGCACGTACAAGCAGTGCCTGCCAGGATCCTAAAATATCCAGAGACATTTAATATGGAATGATGCTAGTTTAGGTAAGGGCTCATAGGAAATTAAATTACTTATTGTAGGCAGTTTGTATTTGCAGCAATTTTTTTTTTTCTTTTGCTTTCTGAGTGACTGATGGTGGCTTGACATTTCTGTAAAATACTAAGAGTTTTCTTCCCTAGAGTCGGCTCTCATGCACTCACACACACACACACACACACACGTGGGTTCGTTACCATATATGGGGTCACTAACACACGCATCATGGACACGGCTTCAACAGTCACGTCTAGGGTGGTCTAGCCGTTGTCTGGGCCACAGCACTGAGGTCTGCCTTCTGGAAGTGGGAGCCTCTGCTAGAGTGGGGACAGCTGACCGCGAGGCCCAAAGAGTCCTCAACACTGACGTCCTGGGGAGTCTTCGGGAATCCTCAGTTTCCTCGTTCATGAAGTCAGATGATAATAGTCCCTGCTTCACAGGGTTCCCATGATGCTCCAGTTCCAGGGCCTCTGCCAGGTGCTCGCCAGCAGCCCGGGGCACACGGAGCACGTGCTCAGGTCCAGAGCCGCTCTGTCCACAGCCTCGGGGCACAGTCTGCATTTCTTTTGCAAGAAACAATGCACTCCAGAGAAATTCGGGGAGAGAATATCCACCCGTGGGCAGTGACTGAAAGAGTGAGGCACATCTGCCACAACCGGGCCATTACGTCCCCGGGGGACGTCGGGCAGTGTCTGGAGACATTTTTGGTTGCCTCCCCCGGGGGTGGCATGCTCCCGGCATCTGGTGGGTGGAGGCCAGGGAAGCTGCAGAGCGTCCTACAATGAACTGACGGCCCCCAGCAAAGGATTACTGGCCCCAGATGTCCGTAGAGCTGAGACTGAGGGACCCTGGTCTCGGAGGAGCCAAACACTAGACACACGAATTCTGGCCGCTATGCACTGACTTCCTACGATCCGCTCGGAGCAGGGCCCTTTGACAGTCCCGGGGCTGAGGGTATATCCTAGGGGGCCCCCTGAGCCCTCAGCTTCCCTTTTCTTGCCCCTCAACTCTGCAGAAGTTTGCGAGCTGACAGGCAAGGGCAAGACATACCTTCAATCCTTGTGCAGGGTTCAGACCAAGAGTCTCCTGGTGCCTGAAGAGATTTTACTTCCACAAATCTGGTTAAGAGCTAAAGACATGCTTCTGAAAAAGGCACACACAAATTAAACTTTAGTCAACATCTGAAGTGCCCTTGGGAGGTTTAACCTTTCAATTTAATATTGACACCACTTAGTTTTAAAGGCCCCAGAAAGAACACGGTTAGTGACAGGCCTGCTTGAGGAGACCGGGGTGACAGATTCAATTCTGCCTCTCGATAGCTCTGTGATGCCGGCAACAGTTCTTCCACGAACCTCAGTTTTCACACCCTTAAAATGACTTCTCCAGGACTTCCCTGGCCGTCCAGTGGTTAACACTCCGTGCTTCCAATGCAGGGGGAGAGGGTTCGATCCCTGGTCGGGGAACTAAGATCCTGCAAGCTGTGTGGCGAGGCCAAAAAAAAAAAAGACTTCTCCACCTCCATAAAAGGGTTCTTGCAAAGGTCAAAGGAGCAGGTATGCCAGGAAATACTGTTGAGTGACGGGATAAAGGGGTGAATGCTGCAAAATGCTGGGAAGCCACCCAAAGAATCCCCAAACATTTCCCAAGCTTTTTGCATGATTCATTTCATGCTGCCCCAGTGCTTAACTATGACGCAGCCTGGGATGTCTTCAATATCATACCTCGAGTGCACCCTGTACTTTCCGGGCTTGTTTTAAGTCTACAAATGAGTTTATGGTCACCCATACATTGTACAGTTGGTCACTGTACACACACCCTTGTCTAGATTTCTCAGGGTCGTGCTTCCCAAGGACTGAGATAATTGGCAATAGCAGCAGGGCTCTTCATGGGAGGGCCTGGTTATCTGTAGGGTGTGTGAAGAGTGATGGGTGATTTTGGTGTTTTTCTCATTTTCCAAAGCTTCATTTCTGTTGCCTTTTCATATGCTTATTCACTCAGACCTTTCCATGTGGGATTCAGAAGGGCTGCCAATCAAGTCATTTCTCCCGATGGGCTGGGGAAAAAGAAAATGGGGCTGGGGGTGGCTTCATCAGCCGTTTGTTAGGATATAATGTTCAGAAGCAGCAGAATGGAAAAATCTGAATTTCCATAGTTATTTCCGGAACTAAACTGATTAAAATCCTTTCCTAGGTAGGTCGGAATCTTCCCTTTACCCATGTTTAGAAGAAAAGGCCGAGAGAGTCATTGTGGCGAGGGCATTAAATCTGCTTGGGTGACTCAGAATGTGTGTTGGCACGGCGGCATGTCACGGGGCGAGTCACAAACCCGGCGAGTCGGTGGCCGCGGTGTGTCTGAAAGGGACCCGGGCCTCACGATACCACGCTGAATTTGCTTCCTTTTAGCCTTTCACAGCAAAGTGTTTGAAGCTAAGCTTTTCATTCCTTTTTGCGAGGCTGTGATCAATAGGAAGAACGCATTAAACGTTCCCCCACCGTTGCCTTTCTCAGGGTCGTGGTTAAAAGTGAGAATTGTGTTTTAGGCTGTGTGCTAATGAGAATTTGAATTTCGTGCGGAGCTGGAGTGTCAATGAAAAATCGCCCGTTGCCCAGCTGTGCAGCCCGTGAATATCTTTCCCTGTGATTTATTCCACACTGGCTCCCATTAGTTTACTCATCCATCCGTGCGTGTGTTCATTCAGTCATGGACCGGATGAGCCTTACTGAGCGCCCACTGTGTGCCAGGCACTGTGCTTGTCTTTAACATGTCAGAGACAGCTGTGGCTTTGGTTTTTCTTTTTTTGTTTTTAATTTTTAAAAATTAAAACAAAATTTTTTTGGCCGTGCCACGTAGCATGTGGGATCTTAGTTCCCTGACCAGGGATCAAACTCACGCCCCCTGCATTGGAAGCGTGGAGTCTTAACCGCTGGACCGCCAGGGAAGTCCCAGTTTTTCTTTTTTTCTATGCTCCCAGCCTGGAAGGGGAGATGCACAATGCGATGCAGAGAAACTGTCATGGGCAGGATGCTGAGAAGATTCCCGGTGGCCTCTTCCGGAGATGCTCAGAGCCAAGAGGGGGAAGTGATCCTTCCCAGGAAGAACCAGGGAACGTTTACAAAGAGGGGTCCTCCCTTCCCAGCCTGAGGGTGGCCAGGACCCCAGGGGGCAGGCCCAGGGGACGGATGTGGGCCGGCAGTCCCCAGGACGGTTTCTGGAATGCCGTCCCTGTTAAAAGTAAATGCTTTCAGGAAAAGTGAAGGCATCTCAGGTGTCCAGAAGTCAATCCACACTGATGTCATTGATCACTGTGTGATAGGAGCCTGTTTCTAGGTGAGAAGCCAAGGTCATATCATGGCCACCCACACCCAGAGAACAGAAGATGAGGCTTCAGGACAAGGACATGGGCAGCGGACAGAGTCTCCGGGGAATGGGTGCTCAGCTCTCACGGCTGTAGGATGGACCACTAGACCCGTGTTTCTAGAAGGAATGGGCTGTTCTCAGAGAGCCTGGACCCCTGTCCTGCTCGGCGGCCCTGCTGCAGGCTGACCGCAGCTGGAGGGTCTCTGGTGGTTCATGGAGGAGGGCACGGAGGCCACTTTTAAAGCTGGGCTCTCAGGGTCTCACCTAGACAGCCTTTCCCAGGGTTTCCGTCACATTCTCCCCCCACCGCACACAGGATCTGTAAGCTAAGTGGAACCTCACGCTGTTGCCCTTGGTCTCTGGGGTTCCCGGTCTGTAGGATGGCTGGGGATGCCCCGGAGGGCGCGTGGCCACTGCCTGGGCGTGTGGGAGTATAGGGGCTTCAGGCAGGGAGGACTCCAGGTGCAAGTTACACTCCTAGGCAAAGACCCTTTCCCAATAAGGCCCCATTCCCAGGCTCCTGGTGGCAGTGTCTTTTGCGGGGACACCGGTCAACCCACTGCTGGGATGCTCCTGCCCATGAATGGGATGGGGACACCATCAGCCCGTGTCCTGGTCCCCAGTCCAGCCCTGCACACGTGGGACCTGCCACGGGCTGGGCTCCAGCCAAGCCCTTCTCCCCCTGTTGGCCTGCTTGCTGGTTTGGGTTTCTGTCTTTCACATTAGGATCTTTCTCAAATAGCTACTGGTCTTTGGTGATCTAGTCACCATTCACAGTGAGACGCTGAAAGTCTGACTGACTGTGCGTTGAGGGGCCCTGGCGGCCAGCGAACCCTGGGGAAGAACTAGCTGACGGGGCCGAGAGGCTTCACCTCGGCGCCCTGAGGGTGAGTGGCTGTGGGGCTTTCTTCTCAGGCTGGTCTCTTTTTCCAGATCTTCCTCCTTCGGTGTGGGAAGTGTAACCCTGATTCGTGGCATCCTGGAAAGGAAACAAGGGAAGGGGGTTAGCGAGTCTCACAATCTGGGGGGCACAATTTTGCTTAGCTGCCCTATTTTTAGTCCTTCCTCCTGTACCCACTGTCTGCTGTGCCTGAGTTCCCAAAGCCCAGACTCCAATTCCCCAGACCCTGATTCAGTTTCCCCACAAGACACACTCTTCTGTCTGGGTTGGGACGGGTGGTCTCCTGAGTGTGAAGTAGGGGCGGGATATGGGGGGGGGGTCTAAGATCATATGTCTTCAGTTTCATGCAGTGGCATCTTGGTAAATGCTTAACAACTACCTTCTGGAAGGAAAAAACAGCCCTGATTTCGATTGTCTCTTGATTCCTGTGGTGTAAATATTCCCATCATGGTCCATTTCAAGCTACCATGTGACGTCACTGAAGGCAGATTCGGGAAGAGATGCTTGCAGCACGTTCTTCATATAGACACAAGTGACCGGGGTCCTCTCAAGAGCAGACGGTGGCAAAACGTGATAGAAGGATTAGGAAGTGATGCATCCTGAGAGTTTTATCTTTGTTTTTAATAAAATACTTTAAATTCTAAGTTTATATAATTTAAGTTTTGATAATGGCCATGTTTAAAAGCTGACTCACAGACATCTTGGAAATGTAGCAGTTGGTTCTTGCCAACTGTATGTTGCACACTACAACACGGGGCCACATCACCCTCTCACTGGCACCTGGTAGCTCAGATTTCTAAGGCTTTTTGGAATTTGTGGCATAAATAGGTTTGTTTCTTAGTGGTTTCTCCCTCTGCAAGCCTTCTGATTTCGTTACAGTTTTGGAAGATGGAAAGTAAAAGGTGAGTGAGTAGTCAAGGTGAATACATTTATATATTGATATATATGTGTATATCCATATACACACATGTGTATGTGTGTATTTATATTTCTTTTTATTTTCTCTATTGCCCTTGTAGTGAGGTTTTGGGAAGGTGTGCCGGTTATTCCTTGTTACAGTTTATAATTCTTTACATTAAACCTTCCCTGTTCACATTTTTTCTCCTGATTGGGCCCTGACTGGATGGGGTGGTGCCGGGTGAGTCAGTGCAGTCGACCTGCTGTGTCACACGGGAAGTTCAAGTTCAAGCAAGCTAGCTATCTTAGGGATCTGTCTTCCCTCACGGTCTGCAGCCACCCTATCATTCTCCCACCGGGGCCGTCACTTCAGTTTAAGCCCTTTCTAGTTTCATTTGTTGGCTTATCTCTGTCCCTCCAACTCACCCTTCACACAAATGTCAGAGTCATCCTTCCAAATGTTCTGCACGGAAGGGGTGACTCCTACAAACTACACTTCGGGGGACTCCTGGTCCCCGGCTTCTGGCCGCCCTGGGCCACGGGATGGGCCCAGCAGGAGGGTGGGCACATGGGAGGAGACAGGCTGTCCCTTCCTCCCTGTCTCTGCTTTGGTCAGTGTCTCTGGCAGTGGTTACATCGTCTCTGTGATCCTAATTCCCACTTGCGGTGCCTGGCCACAGAGCCTCTCCGGCTGGGTGGCCTTGGCCTCTGCTCGGGTACCACCTCCGCTCCGTTCCCTCCCGGATGCTGATCTCCGGGTGGCCTCATGGACTTTGAGTGGCTCTTCAGCACGATTAACATGGTCACACGCCGTTTACCAAGGTCTCTATGCTACCTTCTCTCTACTCAACTCAAAGCCATGGGCTCCTTGTTCCTGGCCGGACTCTGAATCAATGAATCCTGTCCTTGGACTTGACAAAGTCTCCTGCCCTTGGCAGGGAGAAGGTGGGGACATTCTTGATTCCCACCCATCACGCCCACTCCCTTGCAGTTGATATTTTTCTTTTCTGTTTTCTTTTTAGTAAATTCCAGTACTCGACACTAGCATGGGTAAAACTCCACCTTATTTCTACTACTGCCCATGTGGAATCCTGAAACCCAGAATATCTCCTCTCTAGCAGTCAGGGCTTAACCTCCTGCCTGATGGCGACCAAAGGCCCTGATGCTGGCGGAGGGACCAGCTCTGCAGGGTGACCGCTAAGGGGGCTGGAGAAGGATACACAGCCCAGCAGCTGACGAGGGTGAGAGACTCGCAGGTGTGGAATTCCCAGGGGCAGGCCGCGAGCAGTCAGCGAGTGATTAGGTGTGGCCACTGGTAGCCTGCCTGGAGGCTGACTTAATCAACTCATCGTTTCTGGACTGCCCAGGCTCAGCTTCCTGTGGCGACCCCGCACATTTACCTTCCTGGTTTGAGTCCCCGTGGGGTGAGACAAATCATGAGGAGACCAGCCTCGTCATCACCCTCATTTGTGACCAAACCCCAAAGCCCCAGGCTCTTTGATAGCAAGTTACAAACTCTGCTTCTCGGATGCCAGACTCTGGGGTTCAGGCCAGCACTTGTCTTACAGAGAAGAAACAGACACAAGGAGGGCAAGTGTCTCAGCTGAGGTTGGGGGATTGTCCCTGGGGTAGTGGATTTCAGGTGAGTTACGCTCCAGGCATCACCGGCTGGCTGGAGGGCACAGATACAACCGTGGGGATGAGAGATGAATGCATGCCCGGCGCTCTGTGTGCCGGCAGCATCTCTCCAGGGGTGCCCAGCCCAACACAGCCCCGGTGCTCCTTGAGAAAGGGGGTTCTGTGATCTCACAGGCTTGGGAAGAGCTGCCTTGCGTCGTGGGATCGACACGTGCATCCTGGCGTATCCGAGGCTCACGAAGTCTGGGGGTGAAGGAACCCTTTCAGCTTTTTTGGCCATGGAACCCATTCCTTACAGAACATGTGTTTCTGGTTCCAGAGCTGGTTTTGCCTGCAGTGTTCACATGGAACACGGAAGAGTTTCCAGGCCTGGCAACAAGGACACTCCCTGGGAAGGTCTGAAACCAAAGTGACTCCTGGGGTCCACCTGTGGATGTTTTGGTTTAGGAACTCCAGGATGGACTCCACAGTCCTTATGTCTTAAAACTTCCCAGGCGATCTGATGATCACTCAGGTTAGGATGTGGACTCACGTGCCCAGAGAAGCATTTTGGTGGCCACAGAGCCCAACAGTTGAGTTTTTTCTATGTGTTCAGTCTGAGTACCCCAGAGGCAAACAGGGGAGGTCAGTGGTGGCACGAGTCCATCTTAGACCCGCCCTGGGGGTGAGCATCTTGGAAAACATTGTCTCAGGAGAGACCCCGATAGAGCAATCATGCCTTTCAAGGGCTGGAAAAGATGGCTATAACTTTACAGATGGGAAAGTAACTGTACATTAGTGGCTTGCAGTGAAATTGTGAGATTGCACTAAGACTGCACTAAAATTGTGAGATTGCGCTGAGACCAAACTGCTAAATTAGTAGCTTTCCCTTTGGGAAGCCGGGGGAGGAGATGGTCTCCTCTGTGAATGTTTATTCACCCTTGGTTTGCACAATATCCAGGCAAGTCTTCTAGTGCATTTCCACCCATCCTGGGAAATGTGTTCCACATCCGCTGGAAAAATCAAGTCGGAAGAGACATCTGAGAAGTGCACGGACCCATCACTTGAGGAAGAGCCTGAGCTTGTGGATTAGAGCTGATCCACGTGCACCTCTAGTAACGGGGGAGGCAACGAGACCTGTTTCCACATCCCCTAAGGCGAGCGTGAGTGGCCAGGGGATGTGCGTGGGGCAGGTGGGCCTGGCTGCCTCGAATCTTGTGCTGAAACCATCGTGTAGGACAGAGGGACCCGCAAAAAACGGGGCTGTCCGACTCTCGTGGAATCGGGTCCCACTGAGTTGTGATACAGTAGATCCGGAAGCAACAGCACCCTGGGCTGGGTGGCCCCGCGGGGAGTGACAGCCGGGCCAGACAGGATTCTGCAGCTCTTATGAACCTCACGTGGTTAAGCCTGGCTGCACAAAAGAATCTGAAAATCAGTTGAACAATCATGTTTAATAAGTGACCATATCTCAGCCTCACATTAAGTTCAGGGCTGTTTAAAATGCATCAAAATCTTGCTTAGCTCACCAAGTACTTCCCTGTGTAGAAAACTCAGGAATTTATTAATGATACTTTGCATCATGAATTATTTTACCTCGCTACCCCTACCATCAAGGTGCCTCGGGGGTTTTAAATGGCAGACGACCTAGAAAGGGGTGTGGGCGGCAACTCAGGTACAAGGGGAAACAAACAGCATGTGAAGGGATTGCCAAATGCTGGAGCTTTGGGGTCTAGCAGCTCTGGGTTTTACTCTCCATTAGTCTCTGTGTGACTTTGGGAAAGTTACACATCTCAGAGCTTCGGTTTTGATGACTATAACATGGGGATGCAGGTGGTATCTTTTTCACGGGCTTGTTTTGAGGATTAATTCAGAGAAACTGTATTCACTGTGCGGCATAATGTCTGATAGATGTATACACCCAAGACAGGGTTGGTGTGGTCACAAAAGTTCTGGTCCCTCTGGGCTCCTGCATCACTTAGACCTGCCTTCCTTTGTGTCCCGTGTCCCCAGCTAGACGTGAGCGCCCTGAACCAGGAACCAGATCGTCTCTGCACACCCACCGCCAGCACTGTGCTTGGCTCTTTGCTAGTTGCTCAATGCAGAGCTGTTGAATAAAACAGATGAATGAACAGAAGAAGGAGAGTCAGAGCTTTTACCGCTAAGCCCCAAGCTCTTCACGCTACAATCTGCTGCCTTTAGAGAGATGCCGTGACAACAAACAGTGAAAGCAGGAACATGATTGGTTTAAGCCCATTAAACAATGGTGCCCTGTGCCATGGCCTCTAGATACATTCAGAAATGATAACCAAGGGGGACTGGAGGCTACGACGCCCCGCCTTAGCAGGCATCCCTGGACTTGGTCTTCTACAGCAGTGGTCTTCAACCTTTTTGGCACCAGGGACCAGTTTCGTGGAAGACAATTTTTCCATGGACGGGGCGGGGGATGGTTTAGGGGGTAATGCGAGCGATGGGGAGTGGCAGATGAAGCTTTGCTCACTCACCCAACGCTCACCTCCTGCTGTGCGGCCCGATTCCTAACAGGCCTCAGACCGGTATCAGTCTGAGGCCCGGAGGTTGGGGACCCCTGTTTCTACAGCATCCAGTGGTTTCCCGCTCAGAGACCTGAAAACTAAGATACTAAACAGTCTATGGATTTTCTTTTCTTTTTCTTTTTTTAAAAAAAATTATTTATTTATTTATTTTTGGCTGTGTTGGGTCTTCGCTGCTGCGTGCGGGCTTTCCCCAGATGCGGTGAGCGGGGGCTACTCTTTGTTGCGGTGCGTGGGCTTCTCACGGTGCTGGCCTCTCCCGTTGCAGAGCACAGGCTCTAAGCGTGTGGGCCTCAGTAGCTGTGGCTCGTGGGCTCAGCAGTTGTGGCACACGGGCTCAGCTGCTCCGCGGCATGTGGGATCCTCCCGGACTAGGGCCCAAACCCATGTCCCCTGCATTGGCAGGCAGATTCCCAACCACTGCGCCACCAGGGAAGTCCCTGGTGAAATACCTCCATGTGCTTCAACTTATAAAGGCCCACGTGATTAACAAAAACATGGTTTATAACAGGAAAGAATATAAAAAAGAATGTATATAGATGTATAACTGAATCACTTTACTGTACAGCAGAAACGAACCCAACATTGTAAATCAACTATACTTTAATTAAAAAAAAAAAAAAAGAAAAAACAAAAAAACCTCCTGTGTTCTTGGTGCACAAAACCAGGAGCTCCTGGCAGTTTTGTTCAAGCTTTGGGTGCTTTGGCAGCTCCAGCAATGGTGCCACGGGAGCAGCCCTCTGAAGACGGTGGATTGCGTGGTGACCAGGTCCCGAGGAGAGCCCTGTGCCGTCTGAAGTTTGAGAGGGAACGAGAGAGAGGAAGCTCCCATCTAGGTGCTAGACGCTGGGCTGAGCCCGTCCCAAATGTCGTCATCTCATGGAATCCTGATCGAGTGTGATTATCACCACTGCTTCATGTATAAAGGAACCCACACAAGGCATATAAGGGGAGGAAGCCTGACTTTGAACCTAGGGCTGGCTGGTTTTGAGGCCACTGCCTCCAGCTGCTGCCAGGAAAAGGAATCGGTCCAGGCAGACTAGTACGGGGACCCGGGGGGCTTTCTGAGACGGTCAGCCCAGCTGCTCAGAGCAAACCCCAGCGCTGCCAGAAACCCAAACCCAATTTGCAAAAGAATTCTGTTTCCTCTTCCCTCTTTGCTGAGCTATGGAGTTAGGCGTTAAGTCCTTGAGTCTTTGGTTTCAAGAGCAGATACACCTGATGATATATAGATTTATTTTACAGAATTTCCCAAAGTCAGAAGTTATCTGCAGGCCAAACAGGATTGCAGCCCAGGAGGACTACGTGAAAATAGGAAATTGGGCCTTTGGGGTTCCACTCAAAGGGAAGGAAGGATGAAGAGGTGGGTTTAAAACTAAGCAAAGGAAAGTGCACTGATTTTTACTTCGTGGTTTGTTTTCCCTGTCTTTCCTTTCTGAGAGCTGGGTCGGGTCTTCTAAGGTCACTTGAAGGTTGTTAAACTGACCATTCTTTTTCCTGGAAGTTCATAAAAATAATATCGATCTCATGTGGCTAGAAAGCTCAATCTTAGAAGCCAGACCCCTGCCACATAGGGAGGGTGGGCTATGAAGGCTGGACACCCTAACCGCGTGGCCTGTTTTTGGTGAAAAGTCCTGAAATGTCTGAAACGGGAGATTGTCTTAGAGGAGGCCAATCAGAGGCCCTGAGTCCTTGTGAAGGTTCTGTATCGAGAGGCGGCCAACTATCTCCTGCTTTCCAATCACGAATCAGAACTTCCTTCAACAGATGGCCGTTTCCATGGGGAGTTACTGGCTTCTGTACAGGGCCTGCTTTTGGTTACTTGATCTACAAAATGCCCATAGATTTGAAGGCTCAGCAGAGTGTGTGTTTGCTGTGCTTCTCACTCAATCATATTCCAAGGGAAGGGCAGCTGGGGAGGCCCCTCCTGCTCCTTTGTACCTCCAGGGTCTCATGCCAAGCCTGGCAACACAGTAGGCCGAAGAGCTGCTCATTGACTTAATAAGCAATTGCGTGAATACAGGAGATGACTGCTCTTTTGGCAACACTCCCCTCAGTGAGGGAACATGCAGTCAGAGCAGACCCACTTGGATTTTGATCCAGCTCCAAGAAGCTGCCCAAGGCTTTGGAGCTAACGATCACTGGGGTCAGGCCTGGCTTTGGGCCAGATGAAGTGCGCTTCACCCCACCTTGGGCTGTGTTTCTCCGAATATCCCTGACTTCAGGATAGGCCAAATGCCACCAACAGACTAGTCTTCCTGGATCCCGCCAACTCAGATCTGTGAGCCAGGATCTCAGCCAGCCAGACTTTTATTCCGGATTTCCCTGGGAAGGACCACCAAGCTCACAGCCCAGCTCTGGAAGCAAGTACTGCCCGTCCCCCAAGGCTGGCTTCCTCCGGCCAAACATATGCTGCTTTCTTTCTAGTTCAGAGATGGCAACATCAGACATACCTAAATTCAAACTCTTGCTCTGGACAAGTGACTCAGCCTTTCTGAGCCTTCATTCTCTCCTCCAGAATATGGATTCCATACTAACATCCATCTCAAAGTGTGTGGTGAGTGTCAATTAAGACAGTTCTATAATGACCCTTACTACACAGGTAATGGGGAAGAGCAAATCTGACTCCATGCTGGATCTGTTTCTTTTACTTTAACCCTTGTGCTCTGTTGCCTGTGCTTAGTCATGCTGGCTCTGCACCTTTTGTAAAAGAATGTTGCCTAGAGCCTGAAATATACAGGATAGGCTATTCTCAAGGCTCTGACCTTTAAGGGTATAACACTTTTACATTCGTATAGATATACAAAGTTGCAGAAAAGAGAATAACATTTGTCGTGTTGGAGGTTTACAGGAACATCCTGACCTGACCTAGGTGGACTGCTGCACGCCCCTTCCTCGCCTTGCCTTTAAAAGTTCATACTAAAAAAAAAAAAAGTGCTTTGCTGAAACCTCTCAGGGAGTTCAGGCTGTTTCCGGCACGACCCACCCTTCTCCTTACAGGGCCCTGCAATAAATCTTTTTCTGCTCCAGACTCTGCTGTTTTGGTTTGTTTGGCCTGACTCTACGTCAGGCACATGAACTTGCATTTGGTAACACACAGCCTAGCACACTTGTCCCTTCAGGGGTGGCTCCCCTTTCCCCTTGCCTGACAGCCTTCTCTTTCTAATTTCCTCCAATGTCTGACATCATCGTGAAAGGGCAGTTGAGGATGGGTGAGCACACTTGTGATACACAGGCTTGGACAATGCTGGGAGGGCCCCATACTCATCTCAGTGGATTGTTATCAAATGAATCAATCCATTAGTTCAATTTCACCATCCATAAACTTGGCAGATGCTAACTTGACCCAGAAGCAGCGGATTGCATTGCAGCCTTGGTCCTCTCAAGAAGAATTCTTTCCACATCATCCTTCTTTTTAAACAGATTTACCAGAAGTTGTTTGTTCTTACATTTCAAATGCAAAGTTCTTTTCCATTTTAACAGCCCTCTGCTATTAGTTTCTAGAACCGTGCCCTGTGGTTACGTGCATAATATTTGAGGAATCCACATATTTAAAAATTGGTAACAGTGGGGAAAATAGAAAACATTCTTGGCCCCAGCTATGATGACTCAATTCATGTAACCTTCTGTCTTAGCCAGCGCCTGAGTAAGTCATGATCGGGCGCCAGTCCCCAAAGTCAACTAACTCAGTTTGTTGGAACAACACTGGGGCCAAGGGACGGGGCTCCAGCTTGCCTTACAGACTCCTGAGGGCTGCCTGGAGGAGGTGGAATTCCCTGAGGGGCCTTAATCAGCATCTACTCCACACGCCCCATCAGGGCAGCCATCCTCTCTGTCTGTCCCTGAGCACCTGGCCCTCTTGATGCTCCATTGCTTGTTCTTCAATCTCAGGTGTGACAGAGAAGGGATGTGAACATTGGGAACCATGCCCACCTGTGAGCACCATGGCATATAAGAGAATAGGTCTGGGTTTTGTTTCCCTTGTGTGTTCTCCAACTTCTACTGTATTTTTCACCTGAAAGGAGTTGGGAGGAGGGCAGTGGAACGATTAAACAGGAGACTGTCCGCTCACCTTGGTGTCTTAGGGTCCTTCCAGTGTCTGGAACACAGGAGGATCCATCCATACTTGCTGAATTAAGGAATGAATGAATGAGACTTGTGACCTTTGAACAAAGGAACAAAGGGAACTTCACTTATTCAGATCCAGCTGATTGATTTATGTGCTTTCATGAAACTCTCATAAATTTGACCAAGACTTACCACATCTATCCTCAGGGCAGGCTGGGTTTTTGAAAGCAGCTATCTGTGGGTTCCTTAGTGAAAACCAAACAACATAAATCGTGCCAGGACTTACCAGCTACGGCCCCGGGAAGGCAAGCTTGTCTCTAATTACCTGCAGTATTTCTGCGGGGAGCAGCGGCTGGCAGTGGGGGCTGAGTATTGGACAGATACGTAAATAATAGCAGTCATCATAACAAAACCCGAGTTGTCAATGCCCTGCCTTCTCCATGAGCATCGCGTGATGGAGACATTGCTCCAGACGGATGAGGCGGCAGCCTCCAAACCAACCTCAGGCTGGTCTCCCCAATTCCACCTCCACCCCAGCACCTGGCATGTAACTTTCAGAAGAGGTAACCATGAAATATTATTTTAAATGGTTTCTTTTTCCTACTGAGAACAAAACTCACAAGCCAGAGTTACTTACCTTTGGCTCTGCAGCGTATGAGAGAATTAGCTCTGCTACCAAACATTCTACATAGAATGAGTGCATTCATCATGAAACCCTGCTCCCCGGTCTGTTGCTGGAATTGATTTTTACCAGCAGGAGCCAAAGGCGAGCTTTGGATGTTGCTTTAGTAAGAGAAACCTCATGGGCTATTTGGTGAGAGAGAAATATTGCTGTTTTAGTCACCTGTGTGCAGCTGACCAGCCCTTTCCCTTCCAAAAATATTGCCTGGGGATACTCATTTTACTGAGATAACACCCAAACTTCAAGAGGGCAGGCTAACTTCATAGATTTTGAAAAAAATGTTGTTTTTCCAAATCCCCAAATGACATCATAACCATTACACTCTCACTTCTGAAATGACAGTATTTAATAAGGGTTCTTGGAATGACTTTTTTGCCAATTAGGTTTGAATAAATGGGGAGGAAGTAACCCAGAGCACGAAGAGTCTACGTATGAAAAATTCACAGACCACAAAGGGATACTTTGCCCCATGCCACAGCTGCCTGGGCTGGGGCGGAGAGGGCACAGAACCGCGTGGTCCTGGGGCGGGCAGCACAGAGACCACATCCAGCTTAAACAAAGGGTTAGCATGCTTTTTTTTTTTTTTTTTTTTAATCAATCTAGGAAGCTAAGTTGTCATTAATCCTTTGAATTTTATCGTTTGGAAACACATGGCAGACCCCTGGCCTCTTTACACTCGGAGATTTATGAAGACCGGTTGTCAGCACCTGGGAAGCTGGGTGTCCTCCACGTGTTTGTGAGCCGTGGTGCCCAGGCCCTGTGGCTGTGCTTCCGACTCTCATAAGAGGACCACTTATCAGTGATTCTAGCAGGTATCAGTGTGTGTATTTTTCCATTGCTGGCACGGCACTGACTTCCCAACATTTATTTTTCTTGTATCCTTAGAATTCTTTCGTGTGACTGTTTACAATTCTTTTATTTTTCTTGCATCTGAGCATACACCCTGGTAGAAATTTGACAGAACTTTGACAAGAGGGGTGGATTTAAAATATTTTTGCTTTGGTCTGGGTCAGTGCTGCCCAGGAGGTAACATTACGTGTGGAAGAGGACAGGATCAAGAGTCTGGAGGTCTGGTTGCACCCCTCTCTGCCTGGAGACCACATCCCAGCTTGCTTTCCTGTAATACACAGGGGAGCACTGTCCCCCATGGAAGGATCTCAAGAGTTTATTGGGGGATGAACAAGGTCATGGGAGGAAACTGCCGAGTTTCCAAAAATGCATTTTGTCATCAAGAAAACCAGTGAGGAATTTAGTGGATAATGGAAAAGTGATTAAATATTTTTCTCCAGACACTGCAGTTCCTTCGGGGGCTTCTTTATGGAATCTCTGTGGCTTAATAAGCCCCAGGAGAGGGCAAATGGCTTGTACTGAGTTTAATTAATCGACAGGCGTCTTATCCTCCTCAAGAGCTTTCTTCAAAATGTTGGGAGAAGGATCCAAGGATACGATAAAGCACCATGAAAATACCAGGTCTGTAACTTCTCTAGGACAAAGCTCTTCAGCACATCTGGGAAGTTTTAAAACATTTCAGAAAGCTGCTCGCACATAATACAAGCACAAGGTACTTGCAGGGCATGGTGACCTTGGCCAACTAAGAAAAGATGTTAGAGAATGACTTTACTTTCCAGGGTTCACACCTCAACACAACTCTCACTCCTAAAAATTACCCACCAACTTCTAGGCCAGTGGCCAATTTCCCCTTGAGGAGTTAATTTAGTAAAGAGAGAATCTAATGATTTCAGGCTGTTCCTTTGTCTGGATGAGTCTCCAACTTGGCCTTGGGCTTTGTGGGTCCAGCTCCTTGGCTGAAACTGGCCTTTTCTTCACCCACCATGGCTCACCCATGCCAGATCCAGTATGGCAGCCAAGCGCCACCTGTGGTTTAACTTTGAATTAATGAAAGTAAAACAAATTCCATTTGTCAGTTGCACCAGCAACTTAAAGTGTTCAGTAGCCAGGCATGGCTCGTGGCCCCTCCCTCTGGACAGTGAAGATTTAGAGAACATTTCCTTCACAGCAGAAAGTCCTATCAGGCGGCACTGCTTGGCAGTGTACACACTGCAAGTCCCCACCGTGGGCTGATACCGACAGCCCACATCTCGCCCCAAACCAGGCCAATAGCCGCTGGAGAAAAATCACAAGACTGTGAAGACAGGTGCTAGGCAAGGGGATGGAGTTGGATCTAGGCGGGTCCCCCAGGCACTCGGCCACTACGTCCTTCTTCAGAAACCTTCGTGTCCCTTCCCTGCCTGTTCCCTGGCTCCCCAACTCCTACCCCAGCCACTACACCTAACTCATGGCTGAGGACCTTGCCTGTCACACCCTGGAGAAAGCAGGGGAAGGAAGGGCATGCCCTCAATTTCCTTCCCTGCACCCACGCCGCCCCCTCCTCTTTCTTCCCAGGAAGCCTTACTTCTCTCCTTTTGTTCATGACCCTCCAGCCCAGCCAGGAACTTTGTTCATCATTGTTCCCTGAATCTGCTTGTTCGCCTCTTTATCCCCATGTGTTAGTTTCCCAGGGCTGCCCTCACAAAGTACCGCAGACTGGTACTTTAAAACCACAGGAAAGTATTGTTTCAACGTTCTGGAGGCTGGAAGTTGAAACCAAAGTACCAGCAGGGCCTTGCTCCCCCAGAGGTCCTAGGGGAGGATCTATCCCCTTCCTTTCTCTTCGCTCCAGTCCTTGGTGGCCATCCTTGGTGTTTCTGGGCTTTTAGATCCTCAATCTAATCCCCCGTCTTTACGCGGTGCTCTCCCTGTGTGTCCGGCTTCACACAGCTGTCTTTTTATATGAACACCAGTCATGGCTGGAGTCGGGCCCACCCTACCCCAGTGTGACCTCATCTTAACTCATTACATCTGCATCGGCCTTGTTTCTAAATCAGGTCACATTTTGAGGTCCTCGGGGTTAGGGCTTCAATGTATCTTTTTTTGGGCAGACAAAATTCACCCAGAACAACCCCAAATCCATGACCAGCTCTGCCCTGTACCCGGGGGGTATGGCCGTTCTGGCCTCTTCGCTTGGCATTCTTGCCCTCGGTCCTTGGTTGGGTTTGTCTCTAGGAGCCTCCGGGAGCAGATGCGAGGTGACAGAGGCATCCAGCCCTGCTTTCTGACCCTCCTGTGACGAAGCTGCAGCTCCGAAAGTGCCAGGTCCTCTGATGCACAACTTCGTTGGGCACCTTCCGCTATGCGGTCCCGCTAGACAAGCCCGGTGCGGGCCTCACCGTGTCTTTCTCTCTTCTGTTCAGCTCTGGATGTTTAATGACTCTCCGTGGGTCTCTTAGCATCCCTTTTCGTGTCTTTAATGCTGCCCACAGTTCCCTCGATAAATTCTCTGCACCATCCCAGCTGAGTGTTCTGTACGTCTTCGGCTGGATCTTGTAGAATGCGTCCTATGCCAGCCACATGCTACAACCCCTTGTCCACAGACGCAGTCTTGAGTTTCTCGCATAATACACATGCTCTTCACCAAGAACAAAAGAAAACAGAATTTTAAAATCTTCCCTGGGCGCTTGGTCCCCATCACACCGCTGTCCCCACCGTTTCTGCCCTTTACCCCAAGCCTCTTGAAGGGCTGTTTACTCCTGCTATGTCCATGGTCCTCCCTCCCGCTGGCTCCATCCAGCCATCCAGTCTGGCCTGGTCCCCACTGCTCCACAGAAACAGCTCTTGCTTTTCACTGGTGTATGGCCTCACCAGGAAGTGTCCACTTGACGTGACGCTACTCTGGTTCTCACGGTTCCATCCACCATCATCTTGATTTGCACTTCCTTTCCTCTCCATCTCACTAGTATCCTGATTTCCTGCAGGATTCCTTAGTTGTCCTCTGCTTGGGCTGTCACAACCAAGTGCCACAGACTGGGCTTGAACAACAGAAATTTGTTTCCTCGCAGTCTGGAGGCTGGAAGTCCAAGATCAAGGTGTCGGCAGGGCTGGTTTCTGCAGAGACTTTTCTCTTCGACTTGCAGAAAGCCCTCTTCTCGCTGCATCCACACACGGTCTTTCCTCTGTGCACGTGCATCCCTGGGGTCCCCCGTGTGTCCACAGTTCTACTTATAAGGACACCAGTCAGATTCGAGTAGGGCCCGCTCTAACGGCGTCATCTTAACTTATACACCTCTTTAAATGCCCTCTCTCCAAATGTGGTTACGTTCTGAGGAACTAGGGGTTAGGCCTTTGACACATGAATTTGGTTGAGGGCACAATTCACCTATAGCAGGTGATCTTACCGAAATGCCATCTATGGGTCAAGGGATTCTTGGCTCCATGCATCCAGTCTAGACCTCTCCTCTGAGACCCAGATCTGTGTCCCACCCACCCCTGGACACCTTTATGGTGATGCCTCAGGAGCTCAAGCAAGCTACCCTCCTTGCCTCCACCGTCCCCACTTGCCCTCCTGTGCTCCCACCTTATTAATGGCTGATCATGCAAGTTGTTCAAACCAGAAACCCGGGGGTCTGGAAGCACACCCCCATCCCCTGATGTGCACGTCTGGTCCATCACCAGCTCTTTCTCCGTCTCTGCCATCTCCACCTTGGTCCAGGGGCTCCCTGTCTGGACTATTGTACCACCTTCCCACCAGCCTCATCCCCTCCAGCCTTTCCCTTCTCCAAAATGCCACCTGAGTGACCTTTCTGAAATGCAGATTTAGGCATTTCACACCTGCCTGAAAATCCCCAGGGATGCCTCTTCACTTAACGAGTTCAAACTCCTCGTTTAGCAACTGCCTCCATGCTCTCCACTGCTCTCTGCCAAGGTGCCCACGTCTCAGTTACACGGTTGGCTGGCAGCTCCCCGGGAGCCCTGGTTCCCTAGGAGACGCCACCCCGTGCTTGAGCCCATCCCCGCGGGTCTCCAGTGGGCACTGTAGTCCTTGCCTGTAGTCAGGGCTCAGCAGACGTCTCATGAACACATGAACCTGCTTTGCCTGGACAGACAGGACCATCCAGGCTCATCCACGTCCTCTGGTCCTCAGCTTCCTCGTGACCCCTGGTGATGTCCCTGGGGCACTGTGGTACTCCTCCTGGCTCCCTCCTGGCACTGGTTGGAAGGGAGAGAGGAAGGCAGCTTTTCTGGGCCTGACTGTCCAGTCCAGGGAGGTCTTCAGGGCCCCACCTCTGCCGTTGACTCTGGGTCCCTTCTGGGATTGCCTCTGACCTGGCAGGCTGGCCGGGGTAAGTCCGGAGTCCCCGTGTAACCCCAGGCCTGCAGGAGTGGGGCCCATGGCCTCCCGCCGTGGCTGGGCCACCCTTCAGTGGATTCACCCCCAGATCGGAGGCCCCATAGCACTTACCTCTACAGAGTCCTGAGCACACAGACCGGCCCTGCTGGGCCCTCAGCCTGGACCCCTCGTTTGCTCTTTCTCTTAGAAAGGGGCCCCCATGCTCTGACTTCCGGGATCTTTTCCCTTGGCCTCTCTAAGATCTTCTACTCACACCCCATAGCTTTGGGTGAGAGCGGCTGTCTTAGCCTGCTCAGGCCGCCACGACAAAGTCCGCATGTGAGGGGGTTAAACAACACACGTCTATTTTCTCACAGTTCTGGAAGCCAGAGGTCCAAGGTCAAGGTGCTGGTGAACTTGGTTTCTGGCGAGGGCCTGCTTCCTGGCTTGTAGACAGCTTCGCTCTGTGTCCTCACTTGGCCTTTCTTTTGTGTGTGTGGGGAGAAGGGAGAGAGAAAGAGAGCATCTCTGGGGTCTCTTCCTCTTCTGACAAGGCCACAGTCTCAATCAGGGCGCCACCCTTATGACCTCATTTAACTTTAATGACCTCCCTAGAGACCTCATCTCCAAATATGGTCCCATGGGGGGTTAGGGCTTCAACATATAAATTTGGGGGTGCACAATTCAGTCCACCGCAGAGACTTTCGGTGGCTCAGGGATGTGGAGGCGGGTACCCAGGACGGGGCACTGGGCCAGGAGCCCCAGGGTGGCATTCTGGATGCACCTTTGCCACTTCTTGGCTGGGTGACCTCAGCCAAGTTCACAACTTCTCCGACCAGCCAAAAGGAGTCCTATGTACCCTACAGGGCTGAGGTAATGACAAAGGAGACAGGGCTTATGGGGAGGTCAAGTGCCCTGCCCAGTGAAGAGTTGCTACATATTCCAACCATGTGCAAAGAGGGTGGAATCGCCAGGAAAACAGGCTGGCTGCTTTTCCATTTCTTTCAAGAAAACCTTGTCCCTGGCTGCAGGGCCTGGCTGCTGACATTCAAACGCCTTCCATTTCCAACGAATACGGTGGTTTTTTTTTTTTTTCTATTTGACTAGAAGCTTAATAATATTACCACCTAATGAATTCCAGATGAGAGATCTGAAATGCTAGGTCTGCGAGCCTGTCCCAGACGCTCCTAGGGCTTGCTAGTCTCACATGCTATGTGTCCTGACATTTCTCCAAGCTGAACTGGAGGTAAAAACCTAGGGTTTAACCATTAAAAAAAAAAACCTATAGTCTTCAGTAATAGATGTCACTGACATTTTCAGTTCTTGACATTATTTAGCAAACCTTGTAGCAGATCAAAAGGCCCTCTGAGGATCTAACATACCCCGAGGGCTATGCTGTATCCTCAGGCTAGTTTGTTTTGCATCTTGCTTTCTGGAATAATCTCAAACAATGTCATAACTCCATTTTTCATCAAGTCCTATGAGAAAAATGTCAGGTCTGCCTGCATTGTGTGATTCTGCCCTGTTATACATAATTTTATATTTGGTTATAATAAAACCACCCAATCACCCAGGGGTATGATCAGGCTGAACCTAGGAGGCTCTGACTGATAGCGATACAGACACGCAGGCAAGTTCAGACTTGTGGCTGCTGCCTGTGGATTTAGCAAAGATCCCAGGTCAGGGTGAGAGTCTGGGTCCTGGGCCAGGCCCGGTTTCCTTATCTGTGTCCAGGCAGGTGCCAGGGAGGCCAGACTCAGTTTCCTTATCTGTAAACAAGGCAATCACATTAGCTCAAGGCTGCTGTAACAGTTTTCAGATACGTAACTTTTTCAGGTAAAATAAAACACAAACAAATACAGAAAAATCCAAGCTGCTCTGGTTAAGGGGGAAATCAGAAAGTCGGGGCTTCCCTCTTCCCCACCTCTACGAGAGAATCCGGCACGCTATGGAACACGGTGCAAAAGTCATTGGTTCCACTTGTGTCTAAGACCCAGAGCTGTCAGCAACTACTACGCTTATGCTTTTTAGTGTTCGCTGATCAAGAAGGCTACCTTCTGCTTACGTTTCATCATGAAAAATCACCCAATGACTCCTTATTAGTTTTATTTTGATGAAACATAAATGATGACATCTTCATATCAGTTAGTTGAACTAGTTCATTAACTGAAACAGCAACGCAGGCTATGGTGAAATAGTCAATGGTGCCATGGCATTTTGTATTTTTCAAAGATATTTGCAGCAACGTATTCTGACCCATGCTCTTTCACAGCGTGACTTTGTCACTCCTCCAATACAGGTGGGGTCCGTGTCCCACCAGCCACGTACCTACGGAAAGTCCTGGTTATTTATTACCTATGGTAACACCAGCATCATTTTCCAGCTCAGTCACAGAATTCCTCTCTTATTTTGAAAGTGAATTCAGTGGGAATGTTTAAGGTGGTGGGGGTGGGTGAAGTCCATGAACTGAAACTGCCATCTTTAAATGCAAGACTCGGAGCTCCTCCCAGACACTTTCTTAGCTCACCTGACTTATTATATACTTTTGCGTGGTATTTTTAAAGAAATGAAGTTATTATGTATATTATAATCTCCTTGGGATTTGTTGTAGAAAGAAACGGGGAAATAAATGAATAACTAAATGATGAATGATGATGAATAGCTAAATGATGAATAACTCAATCAGCATCATTCCCCATTTGTTTGTGTAGGGCTAGATTTTCAAAATAAACCAAGTTTGTAGATGACAGCTCCTTAATGAGATAACACTTAACAAGGGACAAACCCTGAATACGGATGGGAGAGACCAGTGTTCCCGGGCCACGGAGCTAGAATTTTAATAAACAGGAGAAGGCACTGCTCCTTTGTGCCAGCGGGTCCCCCATGACAACAGCCCTAACTCTTTGGGTTCCTGCGGTGTGACCAGGGCTTCTCAGCCAGCCTCTCTCTTACTTTCAAGGCCACCTTGCAAGACTGTATCCTTGTGATCGCTCAGCCATCGGCCTGGAGTGATGTTGCTACCTTTGGTGCCTGGGTCTGCTTCATTCTAAGGTCTTCTTCTGTCGACGGGACCGCGGGTTGGGTTTTCTTTTTGATGCGAGCTGGGATGAATTAGAGAGTGATGGTTGGTGACTGGCTGATGGAGGTCAAGACGTACAGAACACGTATTCAGAGGCAGGCACCCTTCTATGTGTTTTATGTACGAATACGTGCAACGTCACAAAAGAACGGGAAACCAACTCCTATGCCATGATGGCACCCCAAGCACTCATGTGGCTTAATTTAGAAAAGGGGAGGGCTTCCCTGGTGGCGCAGTGGTTGAGAGTCTGCCTGCCAATGCAGAGGATACGGGTTCGAGCCCTGGTCTGGGAAGATCCCACATGCCGCGGAGCAACTGGGCCCGTGAGCCACAACTACTGAGCCTGCGCGTCTGGAGCCTGTGCTCCGCAACAGGAGAGGCCGCGATAGTGAGAGGCCCGCGCACCGCGATGAAGAGTGGCCCCCGCTTGCCACAACTAGAGAAAGCCCTCGCACAGAAACGGAGACCCAACACAGCCAAAAATAAATAAATAAATAAATAAATAAATAAATAAATAAATAAATAAACAAACAAACCCAAAAAGTTAAAAAAAAAATAGTGTGTAGAAAAGGGGAGAGTGACAGGGGTCCAGCGCTGTTGAGGAATTTGAGGGTTATCTGTCTGCTGTAGACACTTATGTTAGAAATTAGCATCAGGAGGCAGATTTCATGTCCTTGCAAACAAAACATACCCAGAAGGGTACACAAGTAGAATCTGCTGACAACCTGTGGTCTTAAAGGGGCAGATTTAGGAAGATGAGGTCAAGGGGCTTTCTTCAGGTCACCACGACCAAGGCCACAGGTCGATGCAACAGCGAATGGAACAAAGCCCCATGTATGACCATCTTGACAGAAAGGAGACCACGAGGAAAGCCATGCTTTGGGCAGAGAGTGACAGGGACAGATGTAACGAGAGCGCCTCACTGGGAAGAGGGCTGAGGGCTGGGGAAATCAGCCAGGGCAAAAGGTACCACCCAGGAGCAGGTGCCTCAGTCCTGGGGCGGGCATCGGGGTTTCCAATAAAGCAATCCTCGTGTGTTGTGGCTCCACAAACGTTTTATTAAAACAATGTAAGTCGATAGTGAGCCTTTGGCACTGGACTCAGTTCAAAGGCGAGTGGAGAGAACGTGAAAGTGTAATCACACCTCTGAGCCCCGTGAAAGGTATCCTTGCTAACGCTTCGGTCTCGTGATGAAAGCTCAGTGGAACTACAGTTCAACTGCTCAGAATTATATAACTAATTCCCTTCAGCTTCAGCAACAATGATTAATCAGCCCAAACCTTCTCGCCTGCTCCTTGGCGGTGGATGGTTTGAGTGAACAGATCAGGTCCAAATTTATTTTGCTAACAATCTCCCACGAGCTGTGCCCGGGGCCAGGCGGGTCTCCTGCTCCTCACTCAGAGCCAGCGGTGAGCTGGGAGGGATGGAGCCTGCACTGGGAAGCTGTGACGGTCAATGTGATACCGAGTTACAGGAGCTCTGATGGAGTTGGATCGTTCACTTGGGTCAAGCTGGGGAAACCGACCTGTTGCGCAGAAACACCTGCAGGTCAGGAGTGAAAGTGTGGCAGCACGAGCACCTTGGGGTCAGTGGCAGGCACGGCTTATCCGTCCTGGTTCTCTTCCCTGCCAGCCCCCGCTAGCAGGCCTGGCTCAAAATCCTTTCAGCACAGTGATCGCAGGAGCCGTTGCCCATCAGCTGGGCTTGACCCTGAAGGGGCAGCTCATTGGTCACCTTGGTGTTAGGGGACCAGCACTAAGGAAGCCTGAGGTTGGCGGGGGGCTCTCCTATTGGGTCAAACGTGGGGTGGGAGCTGGGGATGTGACAACGTGGCCGTTGCCTGCTGAGCATGGTAGAGTCTGGCCTTGGAAGCCATGGGGTTGGAGCTCATTGCTCCTTAACCGTGTGTCTGACCATGATGACCTCCTGGTCCTCCTTCTGTCCTAGACCTCAAGGTCCCGGGGGCAGGGCTTGTACCTTGCTCACCTCTCCATCGGCTGCGGCACCTGCGTGTGGCACAGGGTTCTCAAGACGTGAGCGTTGAGGGACCTGGAACAGGCGCCCAGAAGAGACGAGGCGAGCAGTTTACTCTGTGGAAAGTGACAAATGATTGACTCAAGCTCAAGTCTTCTTTTACATCCCTAAGAAAGATAGTTTGGGGGTAACCGTGGGTTTCCGCTATGAAGGGTCTCACCCACGGAAGCTAAGGGGCTGCTCACCTGCCACCTTACTGCAGTTGCCTCCCTGTAAGGGCTGAGTCCAGCTTTGCGTGAGTCCTGGAAACTTCCGGATCTCTTAAAGCATCCCCAGAGGCTCCCAGTCTCTCGGATCAGTTACACAGTTTGAAAAAAAGCCCTAGTCGCTGGGTCTCTGCATCTCCACTTCCCGCTAAGGGAGGGTTAGTGTTGGGCCCACATTCTGGGCTCCCACAGGACTTCTAGGGTGGCCTGAGTCCTGTGTCCTGTGTCCTTACCCTGGGCTCCTACTTGACCTGCAGGCAGGGCCTCTTCAGCGTGATGTGAGAAGGCCGATCGGACCGATCCTTGCCCTCCTCCCTGCTCTCTGCTCCCAGCACCCGGGTCGGAAGGCGAGGGCCTCGTGATCCAGGCTGCTCCGCGAGCTACAGAACAGCTGTGCCCAATTCCAGGCTCTCCCTCCTGCCGTGCTGCAGAGCTGGAAGCTCTCCGTTTAGCCTGATGAACCTCTGTCCTGTGTCTCCGAAGGGCACTTTCTTCCTGGCGTTGCAGTCTTCACGGGAAGACCACAGGACACTGAACCCGGGGCTGCTTGCCCACACTGGCCGAGCACTGGGCATCCTCACCTGGTTGGGAAGTAGACCCACCAACCCTGGCTCACTGGTGCCCGTTTTGCGGCTCCAGCGTGTGAGTTCTCTCTGGGCCATCTTTGCCAGCACCCACAGAACAGTGGGATTTAAGGAAAACCAGCAGGACCCATCGTCATGTTTTCCAATCAGTCAAGGTCCCTCATTATTCTTTGCTTGAGTTCAGCCTACAAAGACCCAGGAGGGCAGCAGCTCTTCCCTCCAGGGACCACAGATTCCTGTGAAAGAGTCAGGCCACTCCGGGCTGAGCCATTCCCTCAAACGGCTTTTTTTTTTTTATTATTTTTTTTAAATTTTGGGTTTATTTATTTATTTATTTTTATGGCTGTGTTGGGTCTTCCCCTCTGCGCGAGGGCCCTCTCCAGTCGCGGCAAGCGGGGGCCACTCCTCATCGCGGTGCGCGGGCCTCTCACTATCGCGGCCTCTCTTGTTGCGGAGCACAGGCTCCAGACGCGCAGGCTCAGTAGTTGTGGCTCACGGGCCCAGCTGCTCCGCGGCATGTGGGATCTTCCCAGACCAGGGCTCGAACCCGTATCCTCTGCATTGGCAGGCAGACTCTCAACCACTGCGCCACCAGGGAAGCCCCTCAAACGGCTTTTTATTGCCACGTTGCCTCCTCCCAAGGGACCAGAACTGCGTGTGCACCGTGCAGGCGGGCACGCAGGGGTGCGGGAGGGAAGTGATATCTCGGAGGACGTGTTTCCAGCCCTGGGCTGGGTACCCGCTGGTATTTGTTCATTGAGCCCTTCTCACCATCATCCTCCCGTCTGCAGTTGGGGGCACTGGGCTTGCCGGAGGTGGGCACGCCCCTGGTCCGTGCTGGGCTGGGAGGGAGCCCGACGGTCTTCTGCAGGTGCTGCCTTGGCCCTGCCTGCTAGAGCCGGTCGCTCAGCCCCGAGCTCTGTGCCCCAGCCGGGGCCCCTAGACACGCTGGGTGGCCTCTCCTCCATGCTTGACTGGGTGAGCTGGGTCTATTGCACGAGCTGCCGGGTTTGCTTCTTCTCTAGGAGTCTCTCCAAGGTCGGCATTTGCCAAGGCCACCAAATGAGCGTCTTCCTGCCAAGGGCACGTTTTATGTGGCCCAAAAGCAATTCTGTTAGTAACAGACTTTTATCTCAACCAAGACAAAAACACCACCCTTTTAAAGAAGAGAATGTTCTTTGGACTACTTTAACTGCTTATTTTACTTAAAATAGGTATTTTGGGGCTTCCTTGGTGGCGCGGTGGTTAAGAATCCGCCTGCCAGTGCAGGGGACATGGGTTCGAGCCCTGGTCCGGGAAGATCCCACATGCCGCGGAGCAACTGGGCCCGTGAGCCACAACTACTGAGCCCGCGCTCTGGAGCCCGTAAGCCACAACTACTGAAGCCTGTGTTCCGAAACAAGAGAAGCCACTGCAATGAGAAGCCCACGCACCACAATGAAGAGTAGCCCCTGCTCGCCACAACTAGAGAAAGCCCGTGCACAGCAACAAAGACCCAGTGCAGCCAAAAATAAATAAATAAAAATAAATAAATTTATTTTAAAAAATAGGTATTTTGTGTGTGTGTGTAGTGTGCACAGGTGTCTGTTTTGGAGGAGCAGGGAGCAGGGCATCCTCTAGGATGTCGGCTCTCGGCACAGACCCTGCCATCCAACACGCACACACCAGCTGCTCGTGTGTGTCTGCATCTCCTCCCCGCGGACAACATGGAGCATCCGGGGCCAGGGCAAAAGTGGTGACTCCCCGCTAGTCCTTCCAGAGGCCACCAGGTCCTTAGGGATTAGGGTGTCCACACTGGGTCTGCGGGAAAGCGCTCTCCGCCCTTTGTACTTGTTGCCTCTTCCCCCCACCAACAGTCACCTTGACATCATGCCCTCAGTTTTCATAAGAAGCATAATTATATGAAAAGGCCAGATTTGGAGCATCTGCATGTTTTTTGTAAAACTGCCATCGTCCAATTCTTGAATTCGTCATGCTCTTCTGCGACCGTCCCACGGGTCCCAGGCAGCACACTGTTTCCGCAGCAGGGCCGCGCGGGTCCCAAGTCCTCCCTTGGTGGCCGTTTGTGCTGCAGTGGAGGTCGTTTATCCTAGCTTCGGTTTTCTGGGAAAAATATTTGCCTCCCCCGCCTTATTCTTTTCTTCTGGTCTTTTTATTCTTGTTTCAGTGGTTTTTGGATTTATCGCATCTTTTTTTAGTGTAAATTGCCCCCAACCTTGTCTGGAAATAGGCCACTTTCTCCATCCGTGGTGTGGGCCAGCTGGTGGCTGATACCTGACTGTCAGGGGGGGCTGAACGCTTAGGGAATGATGACGCCGGAGTCCAGAGGGAACCTTCTGAAGTAAACCTTACTCTGCCCTGTGAGCCTTAGTTTTCTCATCTGGGAAAAAGGAACGATCACACCATGTGGCTTTCCGGGGCCTGGTGGAGATAAGGTTTTTAAATTGCTCAGCCTGAGCACATCATAGACTCAGTAAATGTTGTGTCCTCTTCTGAGTGGCCTTGGTTTGGTCTAATCAGGGCTGGTCTCCTGCGTGTGTGACCAGCCAGTCACAGGGCCTGAGCTCGGAGGGCCCTGCCCTTGGGGTGTAATGCTCTGCAGTCGCCGTCTTGAAATCCTTCATCGTTTTATCTCTGAATTTGTGTTTTTTATGGGGGTCTGATGGTACAATGGAGGGTGCACCCCCTGCTGCCTCCCTGCCCCTCTTCCCCCCCCGACCCCTGCTCAGGGTCTGGGAGGGCACAGGGGTGGGGAGCCAGGGTAGGTGTGCTGAGCTGTGGGACCAGACACCTGTGAAGGTCTGCAGTCAGCCCACAAACATCCCTGTGCCCAAGCCAGAGAGACATAAACAGCAAACAAAAGCTAACATGATAGGTCAAGAGACCACAGAAGAAAAGACTTTTGACCCGAGAGCCTGCATGTTCACTTTGTGCTGGGCTTCGCAAATCATGTAGCTGCCTCTGCGTGTGGCTGCTCCTCCTGAGGGTAGCAGGGCTGTGTGTGATCAGTCTAACGGGAGGGGGATTTTGTGTCATCGGGTTCCCTGGCTTGCCTGGCTGAGGAGGAAAGGATGGAAGGAAGGATGGCAGGATTGTTTCCTAAGGCTGCTGTAACAAAGTGCCACAAACCAGGTGGCTTAAACAGCGAAATGTACTGTCTCACATTTCTGGAGGCTGGAAGTCTGAAATCAAGGTTCCCCAGGGCCATGCACCCTCTGAAACCTGTAGGGGAGAAGCCTTCCTGGCTTCTTCCAGCTTCTGGGGGTTGCTGGCCATCCTCAGGGTTCCTTGGCTTGATGCTGCAGCATGTCAATCTCTGACTCCGTCATCACACGGCTTCTCTCCTGTGTGTCTCTCTGTGGCTCTTCTCTTCGTATAAGGACACTGATTGTCTTTGTGCACGTGGCTGTAACAAAGTACCAAAGACTGGCTGGCTTATGAACAGCAGATTTACCTCAGTTGTGGAGGCTGGAATCCTGAAATCAGGCTGCCAGCACGGTTGGGTTCTGGGGAGTACCCACTTCCGGCTTACAGAGGGCCAGCTTCTCATTGTATCCTCATGTGGCAGGAAGACAGCCACCTAGTTTCCCGCCTCTTCTTATAAGGGCACTAATCCCATTCATGGGGGCTCCACCCTCATGACCTCTTTCCCTCCCAAAGCCCCCACCTCCGAATACCATCACCTTGGGATCAGGATTTCAACATATGAATTTTGGGGGGACAAATCATTCAGTCCATAACACCAGCCATATTGGATTAGGGGCCTACCCTAATCCAACGTGACCTCAACTTAACCTGATTACACCTGCAAAGACTCTTATTTACAAATAAGGTCACGTTCACAGGTTCTGGATGGACGTGAAGTTTTGAGGGACACTGTTCAGCCCAGTACAGCTGGACCTGGCCATCCAGGACCTTTGGTCACTCCTGGATGAGACTGGGTGAGATGATGCCTAGAGAGCTCTGCCTGGCACATGGGGAGTTCAGCAAACGCCCTCTATTCCTGCAGCACCACCAAGAGCTTCACCTGGAAGAACATAGACATTCATTGGTTAAAGGGCCTTGGCATTGAGGGGTGGCCGATAATGACAAAGGAAACACAAACATGTAGACCCCAAAGAGGTCTACGACAAGGAGATGAGCATTGTCTGTGGGTGGGTGTGAACCCAGTGAATTCATTCTTACATCCACTCAACAATACTTACTGAATGCCTGCTGCATTCCAGGCACCGTGCCAGGGGCTGGGATGCAAAAGGAGGGTGATACAGTGAGAAGTGTCCTACAAACGGGGAGCAGCGCATTCTGCCTGGGCAGACCCGTGACGGTCTCGGCAGAGGTCTCCAGGGAGCCGAGAGTGCAGGAAGGGGAGGCAGGCCAGGTGGATGACCAAGAGGCCGGGCAGAGACCATCCGGCCAGGTCACCGTGTGGACCACGGCGAGGGGGGGGCCTCAGTGTGTGTTCAGGCTGTGGCACATGGTTTCCTGTGCTGCTCGTGGATGAGCGATGGGAGGAGACTCAGGGCCCAGATCTGGGACACCAGCCCCAACAGAGGATGACGGAGGTGGCAGGTTGACAAAGACATCAAGGGACAGAAAATCGCTGGAAGCAGCCCAAACGTTCAACATGGAAGGAACGGTGAGGCAATCTCAGATGTGTCCCTACAGCAGAGCGCTCGGCTGCCGTGAAAAAGAATGAGTGAATTTATACGTGCAGACATGACAGAAAACCCAACCCATACTGTTGCCTGGAAACAGCGAGTGGCAAAACAGTGCGTAACCCGAGGGTTATATGTATGCAGAGAAGAAGCAAACAAACCGCATGTATAGTTCAAAGGCACTAGCATGTGTCCAGCATAGTTTTCGGTGCGTCTACGCTCAGAGCTGGAAAGGTCTGGAAAGATAAAACACAACATAAAGATAACACACAAAGATAAAACAAAAACTGAAGCACTAAAGGTATTAGTGCTTCTTTCTGGGCAGTGGAAGGATTGGCTTTGGGAACTTACTCTATTTTTTACAGAGACGTTGTCTTCATCTCTTTATTCCTATGCTATGACCAGCGTGTGAGCAAAGTACAGCACACACCCAAGGCTCGAGAATATGCTTTGCTGAGGGGTTGGCAAGGAGGCACAGAGGCTGTCACCCCCCAATTACATGTTGATTGTGCCCTTTCAGTCCTCCCAAACTCAGCTTTCTGGTGATACTCTTCTCTGTCTCTAGTAAATGGCATGCCCTTAATTACCGGTGTCTGTTTTCTGCTGGCAGGGCTGGTGAGTGTGCTGGGCGGCCGGCTGCAGCTCCCAGGACTGATAAGGCAGGCTTCACCGATCTTTTTTGGAAGCCAGCCTCCTGATTAGCATGCTTTTTGCCTCCATGCATCTTCCAAGGAATCCGCCTGGGAGGGTTTTGCCTGGTACCCTAATGCTCATGGAATGTGCACGCCAGAGGGCTGATGTCTGGGTCTCCAGATAGAGGAAGGCAAGGAGATGCATTAACCACTTCTTGCTTGGCAAGAAGCTGGCGCTGCCTTGGGAGGGCAGACGAGGAGGGTGGTAGGCATTTGATTGCAGGACGTTTGAATGTATGTCTTTGCAGGGCATTCCTGCGAGACGGGAGACCTGGGCTTGGAATGATCCGCATGGGGATCTTGTTGAAGTTTCTACTTCCACACACACACAAAATAGAAGAAATACTTTTCCGATGACAGATAGCTAAGGAGTCTGTGAATGTGCTGGATGTATAGTCAGGGAGGAGTACTGGAGCATATCTAAAAAGATGGAATTCCATAAGCACAATTAACTTGGCTTCAAGAAAACCAGTTGCGTAGGTACAAAGAAGATGTGTCTGAATGAGGGCAGGTGTGTAAGAGGCTGGGGATTTGGGAGGATGGTGTAATGAAGTCAAGGGGTGAGTGATTCAGCGTCAGGCTGCATTCACACACCTGTAGATGGTGGAATAAAGACACAGAACAAGCCCCTGGGACAGTGCGCTCATCTCCGGGCAGCAGCCTTTCTCCAAGCTGGCTGGAAGAAATATTATAATTTCCAAAGAGTCCTTAAAACTTTCTAAGAGTGAGCTGTCCGAGGATAAATGGGCTTCCTTGGGTCAGAGTGAGGTCCCTGTGGTTGGACATGTGCAGGGAGCCTCATGGCCGGAGCTCCACAGGGCCAGGCAGTAGGGCTGTCCTTGTCACCTCCATTCCCTGCACCAGCACCATGCCCCACTGAGATATGCTGTGTAACATTTGCCCAACTAGTGAATTAATGAAAATTAGAAACCTGGTGGCATATTAGATAGCCCACGTTGTGCATTCCAGGGATACTCTGGTTCCATGAAATCTGCATAATACATACCTTTTCCATAGGAAGAGCTCCCATGTGCCAATTCGGTTGAGCAGAGCCTCTGCGTTGCCAAGGTTCTTGGGCGTCTGCCATCTCCTCTCATGCATCAGTCTCCATCATTGCTCTGCTTCCTTGAGGGAAAACGTATGTATTAGTTTCCTATGGCTGCTGTAACACACTCCACAAACTTAGTGAGTCAAAACAACACGCACTTATTTGCTTACAGTTTGAGAAGTCAGAAGTCCGAAATTGATTTCACTGGGCTAAAGTCAGGGTACTGATAGGACTGGTTCCTTCTGGAGGCTTTTAGGGGAGGATCTGTCTCCTTGCCTTTTCCGTTTCTAGAGGCCGCCTGTATTTCTTGGCTCGTGGTCCCTTCTGCCACCTTCAAAGTACGTGCAACCTCTGCTTCGGTCATCACACTGCCTTCTCTCTCCTGTGGCCAGAGCTCCCTCTGCCTCCTTCTCTTTTTAATGAAATATATTTAGCTTATTGTGTGTACGTTGAAGAAAATCACGTGCATAAATGCAATTTGCTTTTTTCTCCTTTTAAGCTTGTATTAAAATAACATCTCTTGTTTCTTTCTTTGAGCCTTTGTTGACATACTTCATGTTCTAGATAGCCAATAAATAGCACAGAAAACGTGGTCTTTCCTCCTAGGATTATAGAATCCTCTGTTCTCAGTTAGGACGTGTGGATAGATTTTGGGTTTTTTCTTTTAGGTTTTATTGTGAGGTGGAGTAATCAGAGAATTTTTTTTTTTTTAAGGTTTTATTTATTTATTTATTTATTTATGGCTGTACTGGGTCTTCGTTTCTGTGCGAGGGCTTTCTCTAGTTGCGGCAAGTGGGGGCCACTCTTCATCGCGGTGTGCGGGCCTCTATCGCGGCCTCTCTTGTTGCGGAGCACAGGCTCCAGAGGCGCAGGCTCAGTAATTGCGGCTCACGGGCCTAGTTGCTCCGTGGCATGTGGGATCTTCCCAGACGAGGGCTCGAACCCGTGTCCCCTGCATTGGCAGGCCGATTCTCAACCACTGCGCCACCAGGGAAGCCCCAGAGAATTTTTTAACAGACTTCTTACAAGAATATTTGTGATTACGTTTAGGGCCCAACCCAGATAATCCAGGAGAATCTCTCCATCTCAGGAGACATCTCTCCGTCTTACTCACATCCACAAGGTCCCTTCTGCTACATAAGGGAACAGCTACAGCTTACAGGGATTTGGACGTGGCCATCTTTCTTGACTTTTTCACTGTAGTGTCCTCAGCGCCTAGAACCGTGCCTGGCATAGAGTAGGTGCCCAATAAGGGTTTGTTGAACGAATGAATAAATGAGGACATTGCTAGTGACCGGGCAGGAGCTGTGTGGATAGTCTTGGGTCAGCATCTCCCCGAGGCTGGGCTCTGTAAATCCCTGTGGGAAGCTGAGATGCGGACTTGCTGTGACCTGTGCCAGGAATGAGAACAGGGCCCGAAGAGTCGGCTGCTCCACCGGCTGTGTTCCAGGGGCTCGGGGCCGCCGTCAGAATGTGAGCTTTGTGTAAGGTGGCATTGAACCCAGAGGAAAGGTGCAGGCACGTGGGCTAGAATACTGATGGAGATTCGGCGTGCAGAACTGAGAGCGCAGCAAAGTTCAAGGCTTTGGGTTTTGTCCCACGTTCTGAAGGGGACTACGTGAGACTTAGAAAGCAGCGTGCATTCATTGCTAGAAGCCAAGGAGTAGATTTCACGCCAACAAACAAGCTCTTCATTATTCAGAAAATGTCCCCTTTTTCCCAAACTTTCCGGCTTCTGAGACAGAACCAAAATGTTCCAGCTTTCCAGCTGTAACCCAAGACTTGCAGCTGATGAAAGGCACGACCTGTCCTGCTTGCTGCATCCAGCAGACGGAGGCCGGCTTTCCTTGCTGTTTACTCACTGGAGGTGCTGGAACACTTCACATGTAATTATGCGCGCCTGCAAAATCAACGTGGAGTGAAGCGGTTGGCATTCCCTTAAGTGGACGCCGCGGCAGGCAGGATGAATGTTCTCCCCGAAGAACATTCCCGGGCTTTGAGGCTCGCGCAGACCAGAGGACGCTGCGAAGCCCAGACCTCCTTAAATTCCACCGCTGGGTCTGTAACATGCACATGTCAGCTTCCTGTTAGGGGCTTTGATATTGGATTTCTTAGAATTCAGAGACAGTGATTCATTTTTCAGAGACTGTAAGTTAGAGCAAAATAAGCTCTCTGTAAGGCTCTGTGTTTACTCTGAGGGGAGGAGCCCCCAGGCTGTAGGTTCATTCACTGAATTAATCATTCGTTCGTTTATCCAGGACCTAGGTGTGTCTGCTCTGTGCCAGGCACAGTGAGTACAGAGATGGAAAGGGCTTGTTCTCTGTCGGCTGGAGTGGGTGACAGAGAGGCAAACAGCCTCCCTCGGGCTCCGTGCAGGAGACGGGTCTGCATAAAGCACTCGGGTGCACAGAGGATGGAGTGACCATCAACTTGGGGTGAGGGCAGGATGCCCCCTTGGTGGGGTCTTGGAGGAGGAAGAGGAGTGGTTTGGTTTTCCAGGTAAAGAAGTAAGGGACAAGAGGAGCACGGGGTCCAGGGAGAGGGAAAGAGCAGCTCTGACCCCTGCCTGAGAGTTTGTTTTTGCGTCAATTCAGGGTGCCAGATGGGCAGAGCAGAGGGTGGGGAAGAGAAACAGCTGGGACAGAGGGTGAAGCGACATAAATCTTTTTCTCCTGCAGGTAACAGGGTTACAACTGTGATGTTTAAACACAAGAGCAGCATGGCACTGGGGGCGGGGTGGCAGGTGGATTAGGGAGCTGAGGGCTGGGGGCTGGGAGGTGGGGGGTGGGGGTGGGAATTTGTTCCTGCGTCTGGGCAATACTGCAAGGACCATTGCTGAGCAGAGGGGATGGAGGGAGAGAACGCTTTTGTGAGGTACTCAGTTAGGGGGTATGTTCTGGGCTGAACCGTGCCCCCCATAATTTGTATGTTGAAGTCCTAACCCCAGTACCTCAGACTGTATGTGGAGACAATCCTTAAAGAGGCAATTAAGTTACAAGGAGGTCTTTATGGTGGGTCCTGATCCAATCTGACTGGTGTCCTTATAAGAAGAGGAGATTAGAGCACAGACATCCAGGGGGAAGAATGCGAGGACACAGGGAGAAGGTGGCCGTTTGTGAGCCCAGGAGGGAGGCCCCGGAGGAACTAAACCCTGCGGACACTTTGACCTTGGCCTCCTGGAGTCCAGGACTGAGAGAAAATACATTTCTGTTGAAGCTGCCTGGGCCGTGGTGCTTTGCTACAGCAGCCTGAGCAGTCAGGGATGGGGTCGGGGGCTAGAAGTGGGTTCTGCCTGGAGACCCTGGGCTGCCTCTGTGATTTCGTCCAGATGGCGAAGGGCTTTGTCATTATCTCAGGGACACAGTGGGAAGAGTAGAGTTTAGGGGGGATTCGGGGAGTTGGTGAAAGACCGGAGAAATGAACCAAGGAGGAAAAATCTAAGAGGTTAGGAGAGGATCCGGAAGAGGAGGGGTTGCAGAGGGGATGGGAATTCATGCGGGCAGGTGGAGGGGCACCCGTAGTGTCAGAGGCTGCGGGTCTCGCTGCTCTAGGACTGAGAGCAGTTGTGAACTGTCAGGGCCACGGAGTGCCCGGCTGAGGACGGCAGCGCCGGGCGTGGAGGGGAGACGGCCAAGTGCGGCCAGGGAAGCATGCTTTGTGACCACCTAGAGGGGTGGGATAGGGAGGGTGGGAGGGAGGGAGACGCAAGAGGGAAGAGACATGGGAACATATGTATATGTATAACTGATTCACTTTGTTATAAAGCAGAAACTAACACACCATTGTAAAGCAATTATACTCCAATAAAGATGTTAAAAAAAATTTAAAAAAATAAAAGAAGAGAAAGGGGCGGAGCAAGAGCTCTGAAGGCTACTGGGCTGGGGGAGGGTCAGGCCGAGATGTGTGACTCCGCCCATTTGCGGCTGGTGCCTCTACGTTGTCCGCAGGGCTGCAGGGCTGCTCAGCTCAGGCCCTCCCACCCCCCGCCTGTGCACGTGCTGTTCCCTCTTCCTCCACCCTCACCCCGTCCTCTCTTCTGTGCAACACATGGGGCCGAGTGGAGTCGACGTGAATCTTGAATCCCTTCTCTGTCCGGATGCAGAATCGACCCAAAGAGAACGGAATCGCACCTCTGGCTGGGGAGGGGGATACGGGGCATGCATCTTCCCAGGCATCTGTCTGGTGTCTGTCTGTTTCCCCTGTGACATTGGCAGTCACCCCCAGTGCAGGTCACACTCCCAGCGATGCACCTCCTCCTCCCCTGGACGCCGCCTGTTTTGTATTCCTAACCGTAATGACCCACATCACCTCTCACGCCTGACACAGGATAGGCCTTGTGGCGGGAAGTTCACGAGCGGGATCTCACTCTGTAGAGTGACCGTGGACGGATGGCAACGCCAGCCCCGTTCAGCAAACGTGGCGGGTGGGCGCAGGGTGGGTGGGCGGTGTGGCCCCAGAGCACACGGGGGGTGGGGGGAATGGAGAGCTGCTGTGGGAATCGACACCCAAACTCCTGTTCCTTCCACTGAGTCACGCAGCCTCATGAGATTCCGATATTTAGCACCTAGTGGGTGCTCACAACGCATGGACAAGAGTGGCGGATGGACTTGGAGACGGGACAGATCCTGGCTGAACGAGCCGGGGGCAGCCGACTGGCTCACAAGGTGCGCCTGGCGTCCGCAAGCTCACAGACAGAGAGCAGGGTTAAGTCGGTTCCTTCTCAGAGACCAGGTGGCGCAGGGTCAAGGGAGGGGGCAGCACCTCTGCCCCAGCAGGACCCAGTGATACCTTTGCGCAAAGTCCTTGTTGGCCTGGAAGGGATTTCATCTCATAGGAATTCACCACTGAAGGTGCTGGGAGCTTTGTCCCGGGAGGTGGGGGTTCTGGGGGTGGCAGTGGGGATGGCAGGGCCGTCCAGGGGCTCCTGGAAGAAGAAGAGCGGAGGGTACAGACCCTCCTCCCCCGGCTTCCTCCTGACCGTGTCTTTAAACTAAGAATGAAAACAATAAGTAGAAAATAGTATGCAGAAAAACAGAAGTGAAAAATAAACGAAAAAGGAAAACCATGGTTGAGGCCGAGTGAAAGTGAGGAAGAAAGGATGAACTTCAATCATCTAAGATGAGCTAAGGGCAGCACTTAGCTTCTGGGGCCCCGAGGCCTCATCCTGGGCTGGGGGGCTTACAGTTGGGTCTCCAGGCCCCCGGGATGTGCAGCCAGCCCCAGAGCTGTGCGCTCGGCCTCGGCTCCTTTCCAGTCGTGGAACAGGCAGCCGGGCCTCAGCCTCAGCTCTTGGCCCCTCAGGGACCCTCCTCCTCCCTGGTGGCTGGTCGGTCTGACCGCTCTGGCTGGGATGCAAAGCCAGCATCCTCTGGCCAAAGTCCCCCAGTGCAGGGCCTTCTGACCCTGCCCTCTTCCTATCCGCTCAACCAGTAATCAGGGACATTGATGCAAATTTGGATGACCTGTTGATTAAAATTTCAAATGACAGGAGGCTCTGTGTTACCTCAGGTTTGCTGGAAACAAACTCCGGATCCAAAAAGACACCATGGGCTGGATTCTGCAGTGAACAGAGCTGAGGGTGCTGAGATGTGGTCCTGAGGGGCCTGCCTCTGCATCCCAGTGTGAGCGCCAGCTGGGTTAGACCCCTTCACGTGCTTACAGATGGGGGTCCAAGGTGAGGAGCTGGCGGCTGGCTCAGTATAAAGATCCCCCAGGTCATTAGCACCTACTGTGAATTAGTAGTGATGAGGCTCCCGTCAATAGAGGCATCCAAGAGGAAGCATTCGGGCACTTCCCTAGGACCGAGTGGAGGAGTTTTATGCATGAAGTGGGGTTGAGCTTCCAACCCTGAGAGTCCATCACTTCGCATCCCGCTGATGGACTGACGTGGGAGACGTGGGCAGGTGAACCCAGCTACGCAGAGATTCCCAGGGTGATAGGACCTTCCCAGTGTCTGAGTGTAGCCTCGTTCTTCATTTTTCAGAACCAGCATTTTGCCCTGCAGCCTGCTGGTCATCTGCTCTGTGCAGGTTGGGGGGTAGGTTCTGGGAGTGAAATGGGATGTTGAGGACTTGGAAATCTTTCTGGGGAAACTTTGGGGAGGAGGGGACGGGCAGAGAAAGGGATGGGGGCCTGGTGGGCTCCTTGTTTCTGGAATTGAGTGTTTCTCTGCCGCAGCAGCCTTGCCTGCTGGAAATACAAACCTCGGGCGGGTTCTCAGCTTTGTCCTAAAGGTCTTCTGGATGGTTTTGGTCTTAGAATCAATTTTTTGGGCATTTTTGGTGACTTTGCCTTATTGGCGACTGTATTTAGGGCGTGAGGTGGGGTGGCGTGTGGTTTACTTACGGATGCTGATTTCAGGACTGGGCCATGAAGCTTGGGGAGAGTCCCAGGATGCCACTGGGTGACATTCAGTGATTCGGCCTCGGACACTGATGGAGCTCCTGGGGGCAAAGCTGAAGCAGCCACAGCCCCTCGTCCTCAGGGGGGATCGAAATGGAGTGTGGTGAGGGGTCCACATGGGAGTGATGGGGGGGTGGGGATGGAGGTCGAAGAGGAACCCCACTGAGCCCCCATCACGTGTCAGGAGCAGGAGGTATTGGGTTGCAAAGATGAGGGCATAGTGCAGAGGCAAATGCATACCCAGCTGACCTGAGATGTCACATGGTGGGCCATTCACCCCATGAATGGGGAGGTGTGTCACACGGAGATCCCAGTGGTCGGGGATCGGGGTGCACAGCACGAGGTTTGAGGGGACATAACTTAGGGCAGTGAGCCTGCACGGGGGAAGGTGTCAAGGAGAGGGGGCGACACCTGTGCCCATCAGGTGGGAGACCAGGCCATCCAGGCCGCTGGGGCCCGGGCACAAGCGTCCACTCTGCTGGCAGCAGGACAGAACGCCTCTCCTCAGTTCTGTCGTTTCCTAGCTCGGGGCCCTCATGGCACCCTGCCCATTTGTTAACAATCGGGAAACCAATCACCAGCGGGACCAGGCTCCTCGACCTTGATTTCCCTTTAATAATTTCCAGCTTTTTAATCCAATTCACCAGCCACTCTAGAGTGAGCACTTAATGCAGCCCAGGAAAAGAGCTGGCAGGAATAATAAAAGTGAGAGGAAGGAGAGAGAAGGGGAGACAGAGAGAAGCCAGCACAAGGGTTTAGAGAATTCAAGCAAACCAGGAATGAACAGAAGCGATGGGGAGGGCCCGGGGATGGGGGGGCGGGGAGAATGGTGAACTTGGGGCGATTCCCCCCAGCTCCCACCCTCATTTCAGCATCCCCTCCACGTTCAGCCTCCAGCTTAAACACAGTCAAAGGCTTCTCTTAAGTCCCCAGGGAACCTGCCGTCCATGGCCCAGAAACCAACCGCCTACCTCGCTGGCCCCTTGGCTGGATCCATCTCCGCTGCGGAAAGAGTGTGGGCCTGTGAATAAAGGCCCGGGGGAGGCGGCCCCCTGTTCTCAGGACCCACTAATGTGGCATGGCCTGGGTGCCCACCGTTACAGACATCTGAGCCGCCTTTTAGACAAGAGGGCCATTTGTCACCATCATCGATTTCCAGGAAAGCACCCTCGAGGCGGGGGCCCCCTTCTCTATGGGGGTGCCAGGCTCTCAGCGCCTCTGTCTCAATAAGGAAGCACCCGGAGTGGGCAGGACGGCGGGGGGCAGCCCCTGGGTGTCATTTAGGGAATCTGGCCGGCTCCCGAAAGCGGGGCCTGCCTGGTGGAGGGTCTTGGTACTGCCAGCCTCCCAGCTGAAGTCAGGGCCGCGAGGCCCACGGAGTAAAACGAGATCCCAGCCGTTGGACTGAATTTCCCGCTGGGGCCCACAGACCCCGATGTTTCCCAGACAGGCCTCAGGGGCCGGGGGAGGGCTGGGCTGGGGTACAGGGTCCCACCCCACCCAGAGAGAACCCCTTGGGTCAGCTTTACTCGTTGCAATTCAATGTAAGATTTTGGGGGTGTCAGGGAAAGGCTTTCTTTTGCTTAAGAAACATTGTGACCATCCGTGTAGCAGACAGGCATTGAGGGCCCGTCCTGGACGTGCCCTGCTTTGGGCTTCTTTACCGAGGACCAATGGGCACCTGCTTGTTTATTCAGGGCCCGTCCCCCCACTGGACTCAAGCTTCCAAAAGCAGGAGCTTCTGTGCATTTGCTCATGGCCTTACCCCACCCCTAAGCTGTGCTGGCTCGTGTCAGCCCTTGATAAATGTTTGTTAAATGAATGCGTGAGCACAGGGGCAGGGGTCAGGAGACCCAGGCGCAGAGCTGACCCTGCCACGTGACCCGGGTAAAATGGTTTGTCTGTGAGCCTCAGCTTTCTTATTTGTAAAATGGGTGCAACAGGAGAGCCAACGACCTTCACATGCGAACAGTATGTCCCCAGTGCCCTGGATCCCCAAACACTCAGGTGTGATTTTCTCCCTCAAGTTCAGTTCTGTGTCACGGAAAAAGAACCACGTAACTAAGTAATCAACATGGGAGAGATATCATGGGCAGGGCCAGTAAGTTTCCCCTGTCCCTTTGTTTCCCAGGTGCGTCCTTAGGAGCCAAGCCCGTCCCTGCCCTTGTAGGGTCACCGCCTGCCCAGTGAACTGGGAGGGAACGGAGCTGTGAGGGGTGCTTGGGGGTAAAGGGAAGCTTCGAATGTGGTCGTGCTCTTTGGGGGAGGTGAAATTGGGGCGTGCAGTGGGAGTCGGGGTGCGCTGTGCTGGGGATCAGCTTGCGATGCTAGGATTGGAGGGGAGGGATGATTCAGATCTGCCTGACCTCTGCTCCCATGAGTGTGGCTTTCACACCCTCTCCCTGCATGGCCACACCCCTCCACCTTGAGGTCAGTCTTCCCCTCCCTGCGGGGAGGCAGGGTCACATAGCATCAGTGATCAGTGTTGGGTTCGGGGGATGAAGAGCTTGCACTACAGTGACATCAGTGGGACCAAGGCGTCAGATCGGCAGCTATGCCCCGAGGCTTTCCCTGTGCTGACGGGCAGCTGCTGGGTCTCAAGGGGCCAACTGTCAATTAGAAGAAGATATGGTGACCAGGTGAGACCCCAGAAAGCAAAGTCTCCAGATTAGTGTTGAGGAAGTATTTGCTGACTTTCTCACCAAATGAGAAAGCCCTCCTGACGCTGCTCATTCTGGGCTGTGGGTCCCTGGGGAGATGGGAGAAGGTGACCCCAGGAGGGGTTTGTATGATGTGGGCAGGGGGTGTGACCCAGGTCACTTGACTCACCTGGGACTCTGGGATCAGGGCAGACCTTCTACCAGACTCAGGGGCCCGGCAGGGCTGGAGGGGAGTGTAAACAGCTGGTCCTGATCTGCGGCGACGGTGCTAGTTCAGCACTGGGAGTCCTGCGTCCTGGGAGGCCCCGCGATCCTGGGCAGACCGGGAGGTTGGTCCTACCCGGAGGAAGATGGCGAGTGCTGAACACCCGGCTTCTGGATCCAGTGGAGGGGCCTGGGCAAGGGGCCGAGAAGGAGTCTCCTCCCTGGAGGAAAGTACTTAGGGAAAGAGGCCCCATCCACACCGGCTGGCCGTGTTGAAGCTGACCTTGGGGGCAGCCGGGGCAGTGGGCCGTGCTGGAGGCTGGGTGGTGGAAGGGAGTGATGAAGATGTGGAGGTGGGATGTGAAAGTTCCAGGAGGAAGTCAGCTCCCCCCGCCCCGAGCCCAGATGCAGAGGGGCCGAAGGGAGCGACAGCAAGACGACGGCAGCGGCTCCAGGGCCCTGGGGTTCCCCGGGGACTCCCTGGGGAGGGTCTGTGAGCCCAGAGCGTGGGAGCAGGGCAGGTGATGCACGTGGATGGAGTGTCTGGTGTGTGTAGGACCCGCGCTGTCCCCGAGGCCTTACAGATCGTGACCTCCTTTACTCTTTTTTTTTTTTAATTGAAATATAGTTGATTTACAATGCTGTGTTAGTTTCAGGTTACAGCAAAGTGATTCAGTTTTATATATGTATATATAGATTTTTTCTTTTTCAGATTCATTTCCCACATAGGTTATTACAAAATATTGAATATAGTTCCCCACGCTATACAATAGGTCCTTGTGGTTTATCTATTTTATATATAGTAATGTGTATCTGTTAATCCCAAATTCCTAATTTATCCCTCCCCTCCACCTTTCCCCTTTGGTAACCATAGGTTTGTTTTCTATGTCTGTGGGTCTGTTTCTGTTTTGTAAATAAGTTCATTTGTATCATTTTTTTTAGATTCCACATGTAAGTGATACCACATGATATTTGTCTTTCTCTGTCTGACTCGCTTCACATAGTATGATAATGTCTCGGTCCATCCATGTGGCTGCAAATGGCATTATTTCATTCTTTTTTATGGCTGAGTAATATTCCGTTTTATATATGTGCCACACCTTCTTTATCCATTTGTCTATTGATGGACACTTAGGCTGCTTCCATGTCTTGGCTATTGTGAATACTGCTGCTATGAACACTGGGGTGCGTGTCTCTTTTCGAATTATGGTTTTCTCTTCATCGCCCTGTGGGGCGTCATTATTTCATTTCACAGATGGGGAAACGGAGGAGGCAGGGCAGGCGACGTTCCCAGGGCCACAGGGCCAGGGAGTGACGAAGACAGTGGCGAGCAAGCACGGCCCCTACCTGGCACCCCCACAGGATCACACAGCATGGGGTGAGGGTACCCACGGTGCTCGTTTCCTGCGGCCTCCATGGCATGGTACCGGGGGCTTCAAGACAACAGACATTCATTCTCCCAGAGTTCTGGCCAGAAACCATGAAATCAAGGTGACAGCACACTCCCTCCGAAGGCTCTAGGGCAGGGTCCGTCCTGGCCGCTCCCAGCTTCTGGTGGCTCCAGGCTTCCTTAGCTTGTGGCTGCGGGACTCCGATCTCTGTCTCCGTGGTCCCATGGGCTCCCCCTGTGTGTTTGTCTCCTTGTTATGAGAACACCAGTCCCGCTGGATCAGGGCCCACCACGATCCCATATGTCCTCATCTCAGTTTAACTAATTACAGCTGCAGAAAGACCCTATTTCCAACTAACATCACATTCTGAGGTTCTGGGTGGATGTGAATTTGCGGGGGTCCCTATTTGGCTCGGTGCACCCACCCTGCTCCCTCATGACAGGCACCGCGGTCCTTAGCTTGCTCTGAGGACTCAGGTAAGAAACAAACCTGTTTGACTTAATTCCTCCCAGAGTTTTCCAAACTTTTCGTGGAAACGGAGCCCTTTATTTGCGCAAGTTCTGCTGCTGCTTGCACAGCCAGCCTTTGAGCGCCTCACAGACTCACGCTTCGTAAAGGGGACAGTCTCCTGCGACAACCATAGTCTGGGAGAGGGCCAGGGGTGGGGCGGGGCAGCGATGTCAGCCTGCAGTGCCGCCAGGGGAGGCCTGGGATAGCTGTGCTCGGGGACCACGGCAGAGGTGGTGGCGAGGGCCCAGTGCCATCTTTGAAAACTTGACCTTGATGTTTCCAGAGTGACCTGGGAGGAAGAGACCTTGTTCTGACGTGAGATTTCTTCCGTCGCTCACACCATTGTCCACTGATCCCTGCAGGTGGCTGCTGGGGGCGGAGCCACCTTTTGAGTCTGGCTGGACTTAAAGAAACTGAGTGCATTTGTTCCCTGGGGCTGCCATAATGAATCACCACAAAGTGGGCGGCTCAAACAATAGGTGCTTATCTGCTCACACTTCTGGAGGCTGCAAGTCTGAAATCAAGGTGTCCCCAGGGCTGCGCTCCCTCCAGAGGTCCTGGGGCAGATTCCCGTGGCAGCGGCTTGCAGCTTCCGGTGGCGCCCGGCGTTCCTTGGCTTGAGGCTGCCCCTCCCCAGGCTCTGCTCTGTCTTCACGTGGCTTTCTCCTCCTCCTCCTGCGCCTCCTCTTCTAAGGACACTTGTAGTTGGATTTAGGGCCACCCGGATCATCCAGGTTGATCTGATCTCAAGATCCGTAATTTGATGAAATATGCAAAGGCGTGTTTCCATATCAGGTCACATGTACAGGTTCCAGGATGTGGAGTGTCTTTTCGGGGAGGCCACCGTTCAACCAGCACACTTACCCTAACATGCGCGGATATGGCCTCTGCTGAGACGCCTGAGCTGGGATTTGTTCCAGTGACCAGCGGACGTGGCAGCACTCTATATCCGGTGCTGCCCTGCCTGCCGTTTCCAGAATCCAGCCTGGAGGGATCCCCAGCTGACCTTCAGCCGGACAGTGGTGCGTTTTCTGGTGACTCAGAACCCAGCACAGGGAAGTCATTCTGCTGAGGTCTGGGACTGGCTGTTTGTCTGGCGACACCACGATCTTAGGTACTTTCCTAAGCCAGCATCGCTGGGCAGGGGGAGCGATTCTTGCTTCGAACCTCGGAGTTCAGAAGTCAGGCCGTGTGGTGTGTGCAAGGGGGCCTGCCCGTGTGTTCAGGGGCCAGAGGTTTGGGCCCTGAGCTCCCCCTCCTCAGCTGCAGCCTACAGGGCTGCGAGCAAGGCCCCCGAGGTTACTTCTGTTGCTGCCGTCTGCACGCTCACCCTGCTCAGGGAACACTGTCAGGGCGATGAGCCAGCCGTCCACAGGGCCCTTCGGTGGGAAGGAGGCTTCGTGCACCACGGGTCCCAATCTCTCGGAGAGGGAATTCGCCGGATGTCTCTTTACTGCCGTGTACAACGCCCCTCACTTCACAGAGATCCATCAAGCGCAGTCCAGCACCCCAACACAAGGCTGTGACACGTCTCTGGCGGGAGCAGGTCCTCACCACTTTCACGTGTCCTCTTTTGGGACAAATAGCTGTGCGATGCTACTTTTATTCCTGGGCACGGTGGTGCCAGGCCTGGTGTCCCCATTCAAGTCTCCCATAGCCACTATTGTTTCGGGGGCTGTCTCTCTCACCCTTTTTGTACATTGTCTTCCTTGACAGATATTTGTCTTTACTGCAATAAATTATGCTTTTCCCACCATTTTTTTACCTTTTTTGACGTGTTCTAATTATCACCAAGAAAGGGACTTTTTTCTTTTTATAACTGGACGAGAGGGATGTTTCAGAGCAAAGATGGGACTGAGGACTGAGTGCCATTGTCTTATTTTCTCCCTTTCTGTTTCCTATTCAGAGTCGTCTTCTCTCTGGATTCTTCCTTTGACTGCAGCTTCCACCCACAAAGGCACAGAATTCACCATCCTTCACCTCCGAGTGGAGCTTTCAAATTCACCTTTTATTTTCTACCAGCAGAAAAAGAAACATTTGCTTCAAAACGTATTGTTAGAATTTTTCCGGAACTCAGGATATGTGAGAAGGGTAGAAAGGTGACTTTTTTGTTTTTTAATGGGCTATTTTGGATGACTTACGGTCGAGCTAAAACATGAGCCCTTTTTGCAGGTTGGAAGAATGACAGCCATGGGGTTGGTTTGGGAAAGGATTGAAACACGTACACTGTTGGCTTAATCATTTCTTTAAGAAATGAGAGGATAACGAGCATCTTACCCCGTGCCAGACACAGCACTTGGCTCTTCAAAGCCCTTATCTTACTTAATCCCTGCAACCCTGTGACATGGCGTCTTTTATCTGGGGTTTTACAGGGAAGGAGGCTCTGCTGTAGATACATTTTCTGGAAGTCCTGTTTCAGGTCCCCGTCTAGCTGGCCCCAGAACTCACCGTCTTTCCATGATGTTTAACTACGGACAGCATCGTTCCTTCATCCCTTCAGTAAGTGTTAATGAGCTTCTGGGCCCTGGATCTACTGGATGAGGCATATGTGATCCCTGCTGTCAAGGGGCTGACAGGTCAGTGGCAGACGCGGCCAGTAAGCAGGACCTCTCAGACGAGGAAGATGACTAGGGCTGCGGCGAAACCCCTCATCAGAGGGGCACCTGCTCGCCAGGTGGGCAGGGCAACCCGCTCTGAGGAGGGGACAGTTCAGAGGAGACTTGAAGGGTCAGGTATATCGGGGTCGGGGGAGGGCAGGCAGCAGAGGTGGAGTTTGGGGTGTCCGGGGGACGGAAGGGGTCCGGTGCGGCTGGTCCACGGTGAGAGGAGGGAGGGAGGGGAGTGAAATAAATTTGGGGGCAAGCAGGGCCAGACCCAGCAGGGTCTTTTAGACCGGGGTGAGGACTCTGGGTTTCTTTCCAAGGGCAAGGAGAAGCATGGGACAGTTTGGGGAGGGGGAGGTGACTCACTATTACAATAGGCCCTTGTGCCGGCAGGGCTGGGATCGGTGAGGCAGAGGCGGCTGGGTGAGAGCAACTCCATCTCTACTGTTCATCTTCACAACCAAGATGCCCTGGTGATGCTGGCATCTGATCTTGGCTGGGAGACCAGGTTTCAGACTTACGGAGACGTTCTCTCTGTGCTTTCCCCTTTTGAGTGTGGGGGGATTTTAAGGAGTCTCGTCAGCTGTTTGGTAGGACACCCCTCACTCTGGGTTTTTCTGCCCTTGTGTCTCATGGCTGGACTGGGGTTGTGGGTTTTGGGTGGCGCAGCCCAAAGAGCTGAAGTGCCCTTCATCACATCATATCAAAGGTATAGGCTGTCAACACGATGTGTCCCTGAGGCGGGGCAGGAGGCTTTGACCCCTAAATCTGTGCCATATAGAGTGATGGGCTCTGGGGATTTGGAAAGGCACAAGACAGGTCTCTCTCAAGGAGCTCCCAGCCATGGTGCAGAGGGATGGACGCCTGCAAAAAGTGAACGAGCATGACATGTGTGGTGTGAGACAGCCCCAGGAGGTGAGGGTGGCGTAAATGAACTGACCTTGTGGGGCAGGGGGCGTTCAGAGAAGGCTTCACAGGTACGATCCACGAAAGCGTTTTTAAAGGATGCAGTTGATCAGGAAGGTGATGGGGAGAAGGGCAGTGCAGGCCGGGGACTAGCAGATGAACAGGTGCAGAGCCTTGAAGCAGCGTGGAGGGCAGGAATGTGGTGGTTTGCATTTCTAGGATGTGGTGTGGGTAAGACAGCGGGCGATGGGCTTGCAGACGGCCTGTGGGTCAAGCCGAGGGTCCCTCCTCCCGTGGGCTTAGAGGCTGGGAAGGCGTTCAGGCGGGTCCGCCACCACCTGGGTGCACCGTGGATGGGGGACCCAGTGGAGACGTGGGTGGTGAGACAGTGGTCAAGGGCTTCCTGTGAAAGGCTCCAAAGAGGGGAGGACCTCAGCCAGGGTGGGGAGATGGGGAGAAAAGGGTCAAATGAGTTAAGAAATTAGGAGGGGAAGACAAGGAGGGGAATAAGTGGAGACCGCGGGCCAGCCTGAAACCCCAAGGGAGGTGACATCCTCCTTACGTCAGGCTGAAAGGATGGCGGGGCCGATATCCCCGTCAGGAGCTGAAGCTGGAAGAGGAAGTTTGCAGCTGAGGGGAAACAAGGGGATCTGCTCTGTTGGGACAGTTGAGGGAGTTGGGATGGAGATTAGCATGTACAAGTCATCAGTCTGGACATGGTGGTGGGTGGGTGAGACGCCTGGAAAATGGCCCCATGGCATGAGCAGAGGAAATTGTCAGGAACAGGATCCATGGGGCATCAGTGGTAGAAAACGAATCAGATCTATAAATGTGCACTCACACCAGCAATATTAGAGCATTTTGGATGAATATCATTCCCATGTCTCTCAAATTCTGGAGCATTTATTTCATAGTATTAGAAGCTCACTCCAACCAGTTGAAAACCAATTTCTGGGCTCTGCTCTTTCATGCTGGGGCATCTTTGCAGAAGAAGCTGCACAGTGAACCCCAAGTTCTGTCTGACACCACTCAGCCCAAGCATCTCTTACCTGACACCCACGCTAAGATCTGCACCGGCACATTCGGAGACCAGCTACTGGTTCTGGGAGAAAGCAAAATCCTCAGCTGGTGTTGATTAAAGTCAGAGGGAAACTTGGCAACTCTCTTAGTGGGAAACCCATTTTTTGGGTGTAAGGGGGTGAGCTGAGTCAGGAGCGCGGCTTCTACCTGCAGCCTGGCCTGAGGGGCAGGATGACTGCCGGCTGCCTCCTGATTCCTCTGGCCTGTGTCCTCACGTCCAGTATCGGGATTGGAGGGTCAGCTAGCTACTAAGTGCTCTTTGCACGTGAGAAACGCCTCTCCTTCTTTGTTTCCCTGTCATTCTCATTCTAGCTCTAAATTACAGGTGAAGGATTATAAATTTGGCAGGTTAATTAACTTTCCATATTTTCTTCTCTCTCCCACTTCCCTCTTCCTCTACTCTGATGAATCTGTCCTGCTAGTGTCACATTTTCTACTGTAATTCCTTCAGTCTTGGATCAGTGATCTGGAGATTTGGACGTCTCTTCCTAGATTTCTGTAATTTTTTCAGAGGCTGGTTTGGGTGCCTTCTCTCCAAGCATCAGGCTCAACTCACCGGGGGCAGCGAAGCGCAGCCCTGGGGCGCTCGTGACAGGTGACATATTCCCCACAAGCTGCGGAATGATTCGCATTAAATGAGGATTTATGATCAATCCTCATAAATTAAGGCTGCCTTGTGAGCCCCAGGTGAGACCCTTGCCTGTGAGTCTTGGTTAATTAGCATGGGAAGCGTCCTTGCTTATTCAGGGATAAAAGCCAGTGAGTGTGTTTGCTAAAATGGCATCTTTCTATTTCATGGTTCTGTCACTGGGGCCAATGTCACAGACCCTGGCTGTGAGGGTGGTTGCCTGCCGGAGGCCATGCCACGGATGGGTGGCCTACAGTCGATGGATAGACAGAGACTACTCAAGCGCCCTGGTTCTAGAAGGATCAAAACCCATGCCATCTGGCGACTAAACTTTGCCTTGCATGTCATCACCCAAAGGAGTTCTCTTTCTCCTTCTTCAGAACGAACACTCAGACTCACGCCCGCGCATAACAGCTCTGTGTTCTGCTTATTGCCAGTTTTGTACCCTTATCAGTTACTGCACTTTTCCTCCTATATCCTCATCTCTGAAACAGGGGTAACATGGTGATCCCCTTGCAGTGGGTTTAATAGTGACCCCCTCCCCAAGCCCTGGTACCTGTGAATGTGACCTTATTTGGAAATAGGGCCTTTGAAGATGTAATTAGCTAAGGATCTTGAGAAGAGATTATTCTGGGTTCATGTGGACCCTGTCGACTGAAAAAAATAAAAATAAAAAGGCACAACCTAAAAGTTGAGAATTATGTTTTATTTGGTGCTCTCGCTGAGGACTTAAGCCCAGGAGGCAGCCTCTCAGAAAAGTTCTGAGGGACTTCTCCAAAGAAGAAAGGGAGGAGCCAGGATCTATGGGAATTTTTGCAACAAAAACCAGGTAGTTGAAATATCAAAAGACTACTGTTAATTAAAGAAAACCCAGACATCTCAAGTTAATGAATTTAGCACTTTTCTATATATGGGAAAATGCGAGTCTGGGCTTATTAGGTACAAATGACTGTATATAAAATAAACAACAAAGTCCTACTGTAGAGCAGGGGGAACTGTATGCAATATCCTGTAATAAAGTATAGTGGAAAAGAATCTGAAAAAGAGTATATATATGTATAACTGAATCACTTTGCTGTACAGTAGAAATAAACACAACATTGTAAATCAGCTATACTTCAATTAAAAAAATTAAAAATTTGAAATCATTCCTTTGATATGCACCTTAACTATCTACGGCCAGTATCCTGTGTTTCTCCCTCCTGACTCCCCTCAGGGCGCACAGCTGGGGGCCGCTGCAGTGGCTGTTGTCTCCATGGCCGCAGCAGCCTTTGTTTACTGATATGGGAGGCGACAGTTTTTATCCACAACTGTCAATTGTGGTCCTTCTGAGAAGAGGAGAGGACAGAGGGAGACACTCAGAGAAGACGGCCACGGGAGGACGCAGGCAGAGACTGAGTGATGCTGCCATAAGCCAGGGGACACCCGGAGCCCCCAGCCGCCGGGAGACACGGGAAGGAGCCTCTCTCAGCGCCTTTAGAGAGAGCGTGGCCCTGTCTTGATTTTGGACTTCTGGCCTCGGGAACTGTGTGAGAAAATCACTGTGGTTTTAATCTATCCAGGTCGTGGTACTTTGGGACACAGGCACACACGGTCCCCTCCCCCCGTGGGGATGATGAGAAGGCATAGTGAGACAGTAGGTCTGGCTCGGAGCCTGGACCAGATATTATTCTTTATCTTCCCTCCCCTGCCCTCCCAATCAGTGTTTTCCCCCTTCCAGGGGCTTTATGGAGGACACCTCAAGACCCAGGCTGGGGGCCGCTGTCTGGTATTTGCCACGGGGACCTCGCTCGCTCAGACACCCCTGCAACCAGTCTTCCCCTGACCCTCTGAGCCACGAAGGAGAAAACTGTTTGCAATTCTTGAGTATTTTAACGTTCTATTATAAGAAAATCCGGGAGGGGGGTGACAAGCCATGCTGACCCTTTGTGGGCTGACCTGGGTGTACGTAGATTCATAGGGTGATGAATTCAGCCCCAAGACTAGCAGGCGGTTTAAAACAACACACCACAGGCACCTTGACCTCAGCCTCTGTCCTGCTGATGTGACACAGTGACACGGCTCCAAGGAAGGCCAGAGGTCACCCTGGGGGTCGGCACAATCTTTCCTGGCACCTTTTATCACAGGATGGCCTGGGGTTCCCATCCCCGGTTGGACAATGGGACATTTTAAAAACTGTGGACTCCTGAGTCCCACCACACCAAGTGAAATCAGAATCTTCTGGAAAGGGCCTTTCAAATGCTTTCTGGGGGTGTTCGAGAGCTACTGGAGTGGCCTAGGTGAAGTTCACAATGAAATCGGTTCACAGGAGCTCTCTAGAGCTGCCGCGGCCAAGGGCCCCGACACGGATTGGTGGTTAACGCCCTGACGTGGAAAGGGGCATCCACGTGCCCACGTTTCCGCCGCACGGGGGGCCCTGGTTCAGCGGGGGCTCCAGCGCGGGGAGGGCAATGCTTCCCACATGGCAGGGCAGACGCTGACGAATGTAAAAATAGAGAAAGGGGCTGCAGGGCTGCTTGGTCACTTCCTAATCTACTGGTCATCTCTGAGCCCGCAGGGCAGGCAGGAGATTTCCACTGTGAAAAGTTCTTTGGCAAACTTGAGCCTTGTAGAAACCTCCGAGTGAAAAATGAATGTAAATGAGGATCTGAGCAGTTTCAGATCAAAGTCTGCCCAGTTTTTTTCAGATAGTCCTAAGGTTTTAAACACAGAATGATTTCAGCTCAGATGGCCTGGGATCATCAGAGCCAAGAAGAAGGAGAATCCAGGTCAGAATAACAGAGAGTCCACCGCTGGTGACTTGGTGAGGAGTCACAAGGAGGTCCTGCGTGTGTACACACGTGCATGCACATGTGCATGTGTGATGGCTAGATTATCAATCTCGTGTATCCACACACATTTATCCTTCTCATCTGATGGCTCATTCTTTCTCAGCAAATCCTTTTGTAAACCCCAGAAAATCCTGCCTTTAAAAAGGACCTCCGGAAAGCATTTTCTGGGAGTGTGTTTGGAGAAGATTCTCAGGCCGTGCAGAACGCTGTCTGTAACATGTTTCTTTGTGACATGAGCCACTGGGCACACCAGCCCTGTGCTCCGGGGCCTCCTCCAGGGCCTGAATCAGAAGCACAGACTCGGCCCAGGAAAGCATCTTCTCGGCGAAGTGGGCGGAATGAGGGGAGGAAGTGTGTCAGGAGGGAAGCGTTCCCCTGGCCCCAGGCCCAGGCCCAGGCCCAGAGTTCGACAGGCTGCCGAATCTGTCTGGGCTGCATCCTTTTCACTGAGGAAGCACGGAGACTAGCTCTTTCTCTAGGAGCAATCGTGACGCGTGTGGGGCAGTGATGCGGTCTCAGCACTGGGGACAGTGCCCGTCTCAGCTGAGGCCCTGCCCATCCGTCGTCGCACCCGCAGTGCATCCTGGAGCCCCGCATCCTTCGTGTCCACCGTCCCCGCGGTCCCTCCCCTGGAGCGCTCCACCTCTTCTCCCCACCCGGCCGTGTACAGTCCTTCTCTCTCCATCTCCTTCGTGAGGTCCCCTCTCCTCCTCGCCCCTGGTGGCTCCATCCATACTCTCTTGCCTTGTCCCCTGCCCTCCCTGCCACAGCCTCCGTGCTCACAGACAGGCCGAGCCCACTCTTGCCGTCGAGGATGGCCTGTCCCCTGAGATCCATCCCACGTCATCCCTACGATGTCTTCACTGGCAAGACCCACAGTCGCATCAAACCCAACTTTTCCAACGTGAGACTCCTGTTGCGAAGCCAGAAGCCCTGGGAGTGATGTGGACAGAATCCTTTCCAGCTGCACCTCCTTCCCTCCTCACCAGGCCCAGTGTCCGCCCCTCCAGCGGCGTTCTCAGACTCACAGCGCACCCTCCTTTTTCGCCTTCTTAAAGCCGATTGCGGGCTCCCCTTCTCAGCATGTGTTTTAGTTGCACCAAATGTGCAAGGTCATTCCCGAGCCCAGTTCTCCAGTGCACCCTCTGGCCTCCTGGTGGGCTTCTAATCATCCTTCAAAACCCTGTGCAAATGGACCTACTTTGGAGAGCTTTCCTGAGGCCCTAGTAGAACCCATTGCTCCCTCCACTCCCAGCTTGAGCTTCTATCACAGCAGCTGCCCCGTGCCAGCATCGTCTCTCTCCCTGCGTTTCTCCTCCCGAAGGCTGCGTGTACCTCCTGCAAAGACATTTTTCGCTTGTCTGCTTGTGCGTGACCTCTCCCCACTGTCTCACTCTAGCACCAGGAAAGTCCAGCCAGCCTGGCTTGGTAGCCGCCTGGAGAACGTTGCTGAAACCAAACCAATGGCTACAAGGCAGGGCTTCAAGCCAGGGACGCGGAGGATTCTTCTCAGAGCCAAAAGTTGTTTTCCACCCCGAAGGGACGGCTGCCCTGGTTACTCTTGCAATACCGTTATATTTTCTTTTCTCTCTTTCTTCAATTTTACTGTTTCCTTTCTCTCCATCTGAGTCACAGGCAAGAGGGGAAAAAGTCATGGTCGGGGTGGTGCCTGGGTGGTTGGAACATGAGAAGGAGGAAGAGGATGGTTGATTTTCTTGTCTTCTTACCTTGTTAAGTTTAACAAAATCGAGCTACAATTCACATACTATAAAATTTACCCTTTCAAAATGTACCATTCGGTGCTTTCTTTTTTTTTTTTTTTTTTAATATTCACAAAGTTGTGCGAATAGCACCACTCTGATTCCAGAACATTCTCAGCACGCCAAAAAGAAAGCCATTAGCAATCACTCTTCAATTACTTCTCTTTCACTCTAACTTCTAATTATAGCATCTTTAAAATTTTGGGGGGTTGAGATGGCATAAAATTAAAAAGAAATTTTACTTCTAGTGAATTTTAAATTACATGGAGAAGCCCAGGTTCACAGACTTACCACTTCCATGGTTAAGCTTCTGTAACTAGGGGTGTACATCACATGAGTTAATGTCTGTAGTGTTCAGAACAGTATCTGGCACAGAGTAAACATGTACTATAAACATGTTTGCTAACTGACTAAATAAATGGCAGTGTTATTGGGAGAGGTAGGATTTCACGGTTGATTCCAGACACACAGAATTTTTCTCTAAAAAGAGCTAAGGGAAAATCCCATCTGTTCAACTGAGGTCAAGCACCAGATTTGAAACACAAGGATGTCCTTAACAAGGAGACGATTCCTTATTAAATACTGAAAAATATTCCTAACTTCCCTCCAGAGAGAAGCCATGCAAAAAGACCAGTTTCCAGAAAAACGCAGTCAAATAAAAGTGGAGTTACAACGTTTTGCTGTAATAATTTCAAGTAATTCTTTACATTTGTTATTAATTGTATTCCTATCGGACGCCTCAGTATAGATGGTGTTTGTTTCCCTATCGGAGTCAATATTCATGAGGAACTCTGGACCCGTTGGGCAGTCCTGCAGTGGCAGGGGTGCCCCACTCTCTCCTCTTCAGGATGGAGAAGTTATAACCCGGCAGGCATTTCATAAAAAGTATTTAGAATAAATTAAAAAAATAATAAACTCTAATTTGGCTTTTGGCATTCATTTCTTGATTGCTAACATGATGCATTTTGTGAGAAGAGCTCGCTTTACAGACACTAAGGACATTAGCAAGAGACAGACCATCAGGTGCTGTTGGAAAGCCATGCCGTGTTCAGAGGGTGGGGTGGTCCGGCAGAGTCAGTGTTGGAAGGGGGAGCACGTACGATAGGAGGCTCTGGACCCAGGTGGGAATCTGGGCCAGTAGGTGGAGAGGCTGAGGCTTCCTGGAAGAGAGCCCGCAGGCAGGAGAAAGGTCCAGGTGCAGGGCAGAGAACCGAAAAGGTTCTAGTACCAAGGAACTCACAATGCAGACCTATCTGGTGTGGGGGGGGGTCCAGTTTCCAGGGGTGGGTAAAGGTGATGACTTGGCCAGAACAGGGAGGAAGCAGCATCCTTCCTGGGTCCAGGTAGGCGGAAGATCTTCAGCCTTCTCTCCATCCTGCAGCTCCGTGATGTAGCAGCTGGCGGGATGAGGCTGCAGGGGGAGCTGGCCGTGGAGGAGAGTCTGGGAAGGGCACCTGACTGGTCTTTGCAGTGATGAGGTTTCACACCGTTCGGCCACTCCTCTCTGGGTATGTTACCATTTGGTTTCTAAGGAAGGTACACAGGACTGGGTGTGGTGCATCAGCAGTGGCTAGACTGGTAAGAAGTCATTTGATGCTAGCTTCAGCATGTGGCCCTTGGAATGAGGCAGGTGTGGGCTCAAATCCCAGCTTTACCACTTGCTAATATCACGGCCTTGGGGTTGTTGTTAACCCCTCTGGGGCAGGGTTAATAATAAACACATTATAGGGACGCGTGGACTAATGTATGCAATGCATATCTGTGGTCATAATGGAGGAAGCCTGGGAAAGCCATTCTCACTGCCCGCATTGGCTGGTACAAGCCATTCAGTGCCCGTGGCCACCTGCTCATCCATTAGTTTCCCGGCCCTCACCTTATGGTTCCTAACTTAACAAAAAATTTGAGTCACAAACTCCTTTCAAAATCTGCTGGAAGTTCTGTATGCTCTCCTCCTCAAAAAGTCCACTCAGACATTTTGCAAGAAATTTCAGAGGGTTTCCAGACACCCCAGTTGAGAATCTCTGCTTTTGTGACTGTCATTGTAGCCGTCACTGTGCCGTCTGCAAGGTAATCCTACACAAATGCTTTAAAATTCTACTTTGCAAAGCTGACTTTATTCACCAGATCTGCACTGCACCCTATCTGCTGATTAAGCTGCTGTGTAGGACCTTGTCCTCTACTCACTTCTGGCAGCTCTCTGGGACCCCTTCTGAGCCTGCAAGGAACCTCACTGCTTAGACATTATGGGAACCCTTTCTCCTATTTGTCCTATTGAAGCCTCTCCTTCCACACGGAGGGCATGCTGTATTGGATTCTATCACAGGTAGGCCTCAAGTTACTCTTCTGGACCTGACCTACCCCTATTTATCACCTTCTCTTGTCTCTCTTCTAACCTCTGCTTTTCTCAACTTTGTCAACCCCCATTTTCTCCTTCTCAGCTGATGTGTGTGAGGCAATGAAATGGGATGGATTGACAATCAATGAAATAATGTGCATCAGTAAAATTAATAATAAGGAGATTGTTAAGAATTGATATAATATGATTTCCAGGATATATGGTTAAGTAGGGACGTTAAGGTCCAAAAAACTGTTAAAGAGAACAAATAAAAAAATAGGATTATATTTGCGTATTTATGAAAAAAAGAGACACAGAAAAGCTAAAGTAGAATGTAGTAAAAGTGCCGACCTACAGGGACTGGATAAAAATAAGGTAGACAGTAAGGAGGGAAGAAAGGATTGTTTGAGTACAATTTTCTTATAGAATTGTGATCTTTGTGCCATATATATTTTATTACTCAAAACAAGGTTTAAAACAGGAGAACCAAATTCTAGTATTGAATAAAAACTTAAAGAAATGAAGGTAGCTGTGTGTCAAGTTGATAATCTTAATCGTACAGGAGAAAAGAATTAATTCAAGTAACTTTGAACTTTGCTAAGTAGATTTGTTATGGAGAGTGGCATGGCTGCTATAATTCTGCAATTTTAAAATTACTTTGTGAATATTGTAGGAGAGGTCAAGTAAGTAAATGTGTTCATCTTGTTGGGCTCCAGGGCTCTCACTGTGGGAGAAGAGAGACACAAATATGGAATGGCGGAGGTGAGGAAGAACCCCTGGTGTTGGGTTTGAATTACAGGTATCAGACAGGAACACAAATGTATTTATTACCCGTCACCAACAGTGCCAAGAGGCAATGGCATCCCAGGTCCAATGAGCACACCCAGCACCCACACCGTGGTCTCTAAATACCGTTCTCCACTAAAGGGAACCAGGGATCTTTGGAGACATGACTGATGCAGGTAGGGAGGCACAATTTGCACCTGGAACATTGGATTTCAGAACCAAGGGAGCGTTCTTGGGCTGATGGGAAAAATGCAAACTGACATAGGAGCTGCCTTGAAGGGCCCCCCAGAAGACATACTGTCCATCAAAAAGAATAATTATGTGCTGCAACCAGTTCACCCATGTGGCATTCCTCCCCAGAATGTTAATAACAGGAGACAATCAGGCAGATGCAGAATGCCACATGTTCTTCAAGACAACTAGCCTAGACTGTTCTGTGTTGTGGAAAAAAAAAAAAAAACCCCACAAAAAGTGGGCAACTGTTCTAAAATAAAAGAAAGTAAAAATATATAAAAACAATAAAATGCAGTGGAAGAAGTTTAACTGGACCCTGGGGTAAAAACTGAAACCTCTATAAAAGGCATGTGGGACAATTGGGGAAGTGTGAAAATGGGCAGTAAAGAGGAGGAGATGGTTACATCCAAGTCTCTGTGCTTAGGTACCATGATGGCACTGCGGGCACCTCAGGGGTACTGAGCCCCTACCCACCTCAGTTGTGTGGCTCCCCATCCCCACTAGCTGGGGGGCCTGGGGGCTAGTGAGGAGGGGTCTCATTCGCTGTGTTTACATCCAACTTATTGAAGGGGGAGCAGGTCATTTCCCTGGGCTGGCTCCCGTGGGTGTGATCCATCAATTTTCCCTGTAACGTGTGCCCCTCAGATTCCTGGAATTTATACAAGAAGATTTTTACTGGTGTCTTTGAGCCCTCCTGGCCCGGCCACAGCTATTTTCTGAACATGTGGGTTTCTGGCTCATAAACTGCCTTCACAAATGATTGAGTTGTTTTTCTTTTCTCCAAACTAAGCATCCTTTGTTTCTTTGCTTCCTCTGCAGGGACTGGATCAGGTGTGCCAGGATGAGGCGGGGATTCTGAATTCCCATCTTGGGGTTGATTCTCCCCTAAAACGCTATGTGCACGTGAGAGGAGAGATACCTGGGGGTGAGGAGCAGGAGCCTTAGTGAGCTCATCCGGTGACCTGGGCAGAGCACTGAACTCCTGGGGGCAGGTAGGGGGAGGTTGCTTGTCCTGGATGGTCACCTTGGTCCAGTGGACTCAGTGCTTTGAGTGGCAAACCCTGAGTCACTTGTGGAACATTAAAGCAATGAAAACCAAAACCATGGCTGCTCTCACTCCTGGGGGCTCTCCTCTGGCAGGTCTGGGTGGGGTCTGAACACACACGTCCTGTTTAGAAAGTTAGCAGAGTCTTCTGACGTGTGTGTCTGTTGGAGAGTCACTGGACCAGAACGACGTCCAGCAGAGCTCTTTCCAGAGGCGGGGCGGTTAAGTGGCTTCCAAAATATCCCTGAGGTTCAGAAAAACAACGCTGCAGAAACGGGCTCAGTGCTTGGGTCAGGCCCATTCTTCCCGCATGAGGCTGAGTCACACCAGAGCTTCTGTTCTCCGCCACTCACATCTGGTCCTCCCAGATGTGGCCACCTCCTCCCCCCTGGGGAAAGAATGTTTTCATGTTCGCTGGCTGGCCCTGTGCCTTCCAAAGGGTCAGTTGAACTGGAGTGGAGCAGTGAAGGAAAAATAGCCGGTGAGTTGACAAGCGGGTTTGATTTCAGAGAAATCTGTTTCCAGACGAGGAAGGGCGGGCTGAGCTGTGACAGCTCCAGCCACTCGGATTTCACAATCAGCCTCTGGGTTTTCTTGAATCACACCCTTTCCAAGAAAAAGCCTAACCCTGACCTAGCAACGTGCTTTTTGCATCAAAAACAAAGCTGATTCTGTTCAAAATATGGGAGTGAACAGCCTTGGAAGTGTCACAGGCTGCATTCCCTAAGAATTCCTCAGATGTTAGACCTCAATTCTTCTATGGCTCCATCAGTTTAAAATTCTGTAGCCCAAACAGTTAACGGCTTCAGAATACATTAATTAGGTACCTAGTTGTCCCCTCCCCAGCTTCTCAAGCAAACACCTAGCACCTTCTCTCTGGGCTCTTCTTTGAGGAGCCCAGGTCAAGGTCAACAGGAAGGGACTCGACACTTGCCTGGGGTCCTGTGTCCTGATGCTCCCACGCCCCTCTGGCCATCACTGGCTCCCAGGGCCCCTGGAGGGCATATTTCTGGCTACTTGGTCTCCTGAATGACACCACCCAGCCTACCTGGGCCCTCCAGGCACCATCTTTCCACCTCACTCAAACCCAAGACTCAGTCCTCCCAGATCAACCTCCAGCCTCTGTTCATCGCCCTGAGAGAGTAGAGAACAAGTCTTCATTAAAACACTGACAAAGCAGGTGTAGTGGTTTGAACAGGGGGTCTCAAAAAGATATGCCCACACCAGAATCCCTGGGACCTGTGAATATTAATTTAATTAAAATAAATAACAATTTAAAAGTTCATAACAGGTCTTTTTAGGTGTCATTAATAAGGGACTCTGAGGTGAAGAAATCATCCTAGATTACCCTGTGGGCCCTAAAGCCAATGACAAGTTTCCTTATAAGAGACACGGAAGAAGAGGCGGAGATTGGAATGATTCGGCCACAAGCCAAGGAACACCAGGAGCCCCCCGAGGCTGGAGGAGGCATGGAAGGATCTGTCTCTGGAGCCTTTGTATGGGCCCTTGAACACCTTGATTTCAGGGATCTGGCCTCCAGAACGGTGAGTTTCTGTAGTTAAAAGCCACCCAGTTTGTGGTAATTTTTAATGGCAGGCACAGGAAACTAAGACAGCACACACACACACACACACACACACACACACACACACACACACACACACCCAGTGAGGGCGCTATAAACACAGAGGCAGGGCTCAGCAGAGGGGCCAGAGGGCAGCTGAGGAGGCCTGAGACTTCTGGCCGCAGCACAGAGGCCAGGACCATCTCCTCCTTCCGCCCCGCACCTCACTTCCAGCCAGGTGCCCCTCAGGTGCCCACCATCCAGCCTCGGCCTCCAGCTCGTTGACCTGCAACGTCCTGCTCTCAGCTCTGTGTCTCCACAGACCCCCTTGGCCGGAGGGCTGCTCAGCTGACCTGCCTGAATTCCATCGCCCGGCAGGCACGCTGGCTCTGTCCTCCCAGCTGTCGGCCACTGCTTCATCTGGCCCCTCCCGTTGCTCCAGGACATGTCTGCTTCTGGAGCCAGTTCTGCGGGTCTGTTCTGTCTGCCCTTAGCATCCGGGCCGCCCTAAATGCCTGGACTTCGGCTCAGTGTCACTCTGATCGTACCGCCTCATTGACTGCCCGTCCCCGTCACGCAGCCACGGACTGAGACTTTTTATTTCTTCTCCTTGAAATATATTCTGTGAATCCTTTCTTTACCATTCGTATTAAAAATGTTTTTTAAAAAATTGAAGTATAGTTGAGTTACAAAATTGCGTTAGTTTCAGGTGTACAGCAAAGTGATTCAGTTATACATATATATATATATATAAATATATATATTCTCTTTTTACATTTTCTTCCATTACATTAGATTATTACAAGATCTTGAATATAGTTCCCTGTGCTATACAGTAGGACCTTGTTGTTTTTCTATTTTATATACAGTAGTATGTATCTGTTAATCCCAAACTCCTAATTTATCCCTCCCCCATTTGGATTTTAAAGATGATTTGAGCCATTTTGGATTTTGATGAAGAAAATCCTGATGGTTTTTTTCTCATCCCCCTTTTGTGTGGGTGTGTTAATTTCGAGACATTGATTATCTTACAGCGTAGGCTGGTGCCGGTTTTTCCTTTCTCACAGAAAGGCTTTCAGCACATTAATACTGCTAATAATACAGTATTAACCTTGTTCTGAGAGCAAAAAGTCTAAACTTATTCTGTGTCACTTTTCACTGTGACTGTTAATGTGATCTAGAATACAGATCTAACGTCTAGTTCATGCACTTTGTCACCATTTTATTTCTTAACCTATAGAATTTGATATTTCCTGAAATGGTATTTTCTTTCAGTTTGACTTTATTAAAAAGAAAATTAGGGCTTCCCTGGTGGTGCAGTGGTTGAGAATCCGCCTGCCAGTGCAGTGGACACGGGTTTGGGCCCTGGTCTGGGAAGATCCCACATGCCGCGGAGCAGCTGGGCCCGTGAGCCACAACTGCTGAGCCTGCGCGTCTGGAGCCTGTGCTCCGCAACGGGAGAGGCCGTGACAGTGAGAGGCCCGCGCACAGCGATGAAGAGTGTACCCCGCTCGCCACAACTAGAGAAAGCCCTCGCACAGAAACGAAGACCCAACACAGCCATAAATAAATAAATAAATAAATTTATTTAAAAAAAAAAAAAAAGAAAATTATTTATTTATTTGTTTGGTTTTTGGCTGCATTGGGTCTTCGTTGCTGTGCGCGGGTTTTCTCTAGTTGCGGCGAGCGGGGGCTACTCTTCTTTGCAGTGTGCGGACTTATTGTTGTGGCTTCTCTTGTTGCGGAGCACGGGCTCTGGGCGCGTGGGCTCAGTAGTTGTGGCACACGGGCTTAGTTGCTCTGCGGCATGTGGTATCTTCCCGGACCAGGGCTCGAACCCGTGTCCCCTGCATTGGCAGGCAGATTCTTAACCACTGTGCCACCAGGGAAGCCCCAGTTTGACTTCTGATAAGACAGTTTAGAGAAAACAAATCTTGATAAAGAAATAGAAAGAAGTAGGTAACTCACGACTTCACGAGGGCCCAGGTAACCCGTGACTATCTCTTTTCTGCTTTCACATCAACTCCTGCCGTGACGGTTAATTGAGAAGAGCATCCCAGAGCTTTCACTTTTGCTGCTTCTTTGTAGCAGTGTATGAAGTCTAGTTTTCCGCAGGATAAATCAGTGTTGGCCTCTTGATGCCCCTACTGTCTGTGGAGCAATGGGGATGCCTTTCATTCCAGCCATAAGTGTATCTTCTGATTTTCTGTGTACATTACATGCATGACCTTCCTCTCCTTCCCATCCGTCATGGTGGAATGCTCCAGTCACAGACGCTGATGAGAAGGGTCAGATGGGACACCTGTTGGACGCACTGCTTTTGTCAAACCATAACCAGAAAGAAAATAATTGAAAGAAGACAGACAACAATTCATTACTAATTATACAGCAGGGCCATCTTGGCCTCAGAGGTACAGTTCCAACTAAGTATATTTGGAAACTAAGTAGTATTCAAAAAAAAGTTTATGTTTACACATTGGACATAGCTCATATGTTCTGCGAGACTTCAGAATTATAAGCCACCAAGGAGGCACTACGAGAGACCCAAAATAATTTCACTTTGCATCATGGGTAGCTTCACTTTCAAAATAAAATCTCCCTAGTCATGATGTCACTTAATTACTAATTTAAGCAATCATAGTCCCATCTCGTGATGTTCTAAAATCCTTATTATTAGAACCCTAAATCTGACAGAATTCACTGCATGCCTTTGGGCTGATGGCAGAGTCCTGAAATCAACCACCAAATCTGTCCTTGGAGGCAAACAGAGGTCCACTCATGACAGATCCCCTTTTTGGGGTGGCCGCTGGGGACAGGCTGATGGGCGCAACCCCCCAAAACAAACACTTCCTCTCCTCCAGACCCTCCCCCATTCTCTGACCCATCCCTACCCATGGTTAAGGCATTTTGCTGATACAAGTAGTTTGTGATTTGTTTATTTCTGTTTTCACTGCAGCTTTTTGGAAACTCAGAGCTAAGGGTAGTGTTCACGGGTAGTAATTACTTCACAACAGCTTCCTCTGCTCCTTGAAGATGGTCTCTCTTCTGCCTTGATATTTAATTCTGTGTTACATTCCGCAAGCGTTGGGGGGCTGCCAGGGCCTGGCTAGGAATTGGCCTTCGTGCTTGGGAAGAAGAGAAGGGAAGCAGGGCAAGCTGGTGGGGGAAGGTCTAGAGGGGGCAGGGAGCTGTGCAGTGAACTCTATTTCCAAGTCTCCCCAGGAGTATCTCCAGTTCTTCCAATATGCCCTTCCCGTTCCCACGGCACCCCTTCAACTCCCCTACACAACTGCCCACGCTCCTGCCCTCCGGGATTACATATGGAGACAGCTATCACCCTCCCTGCCGAGGGGCTGTCTTGCGTCGCTGATGAATCCTGGCTGGGCTGGACTGGGGCTGAAACCTAAAATAATGTGTGGTTTTATTATCGAGTTCTTCAGCAGTTTTATATGTATTCAGAATGGGAGATAAGGTGAGTAAAATAACCCCTTGCCCATAATTCTTCTGAAACAGCTGTTTTCAAAATATTGTTTTACCCAGAGGGTGCCACCTTCAAATAGTTGAAGCAACTTCTAAAAGGGCCAGGCTGTCAACCTCGAATTTAATGCATGCATTGTACTTGAACCCTGCAAACAAGATTCCCTCCATCGCAATTTTTTGCTTCATGTCTGTGTCTCTTAGCTTTTCCCAAGTGTGGTCCAGAACTACTCGCTTTAGAATCATCTAGAAATCTGTGGACTTGCTCCAGAACTACTCACTTAGAAATTCTCCTGTTAGAACCTGAGTTTAACAGGCTCCGAAAAGATACTTAGGCAACAGAAAGTTTGAGAGCTGCTACATTAGGAGTCGGCAAACACTTTCTAAGAAGGGCTAGACAGTAAATATTTTAGAATTTGTGGGCCATACGTCTCTGTGACAACTACCCATCTCTGCTACAGGCAATGCATAGATGGGATGGCCATTGGCTGCGTTCCAATAAAATTCTATTTACATAAATAAGTGGTGGGCTGTGTTTGGCCCTCAGGCTGTAGTTTGCCAACCCTGGCACTAGATAGTGAGTTTAGACAGGGGAGACTGTATTTACCTTGTTTGCCACTGCAAGAAATCAGCTCAGTCTGTATCATAAAATAGTCACTTGGTAATCACTGATTGAGTACATAAATGAATGGATGCTTACAAAGGACATTGACTTTTAAGGTTATTTTTAAATTTACATAAAGTTAAATTTATTCTTTGTTATTGAATTCAGGTTTGGCTGCTCGTTGCTCAAGAACCCAATACTGAGAGGTGACTGTTCCCTGAAAGGAAAGAAAGCTTTACTGAGGAAGCTGGCACTCCTGGAGAGAAGGTAAACTCATGTTCCAAAGAACCATTTCCCCACTGCCCATCAGGGGGCAAGAGCTTTGAAAGGGGAGTTTCAGGGGTGTATAGGTGGAGGGAGGGGGCTACGTGCAGAGCAGCTCTGACGTCATCTTGAAATTGACCATGTGTTGTCTGATCAGTATCAGTATCACCTTGATTGTTTTAAGTACAGTTAATCTTCAACTCTGGGGTTGGATTGTTCCCATTTCCTTGAGGCCAGTTCCCGGAATTGTGCAAGATGGAGCGGTTTATGTCACGGCTACTGTCTGGTCATCACGTAGTTAACTTCTTTCACCTGGTGGGGGCTTCAGTATCTGCAAAACAGCTCAAAGGATGTGGCTCAGAATATTATCTATAGTATAGCCCTTGAGAACGAGCTAAAAGTCCTTGACTTTGTTTAATGGCTAAACTTATCATTTTGTCTTGTTTGATTGCTTTCCTTTGTCTCTGTATTTTCTCATTTCTCTGATTAAATTCTTTGGCTCTTTTCTTATAGATAAGAGCCAGACGGAGGACATGGGGAGCAGTCTGTCATGGGAAGGTCCCATAGGGTCCTGTTCCATTACATTTTTGGTTTACAGTTCTATGGGTTTTGCAAATGCATAGAGTCATGTGACCACAATTGAAATCAAGGTACAGAGCAGTTCCACCCCACCCCAAAGTCCCTCTAGCTGCCCTTTGTAGTCAAATTGATCTGTTCTCTGTCCCTATATTTGGCCTTTGACAGAAGGTGAAATTAATAGCATAGTATAGAAGGTAGCTTTCTGAGTCTGGCTTCTTTCACTTTGCACAGAGCTTCTGAGATTCACTTGTGTGGCTACTTGAATCAGTGGTCTGTCCCTTTTAGTGCTGAAGAGTATGCATTGAATGTTTGTGCCACAGTTTACCCATTCCCCAGCTGAGGGAAATTTTGGTTGTTTCCAGTTTTTGGCAATCAGGAATAAAGCTGTTATAAACACTCCCGTGGACATAACATTATCATTTCTCCTGGTAAGAACCTAGGAGACAATTGCTGAGTTACAAAGGAAGTGTATGTTTAACTTTATTAGAAACTGTCAAACTGCTCTTTGAAAGCTGTCCTATTTGCATTTCTACAAGCGACGTATTCCAGTTATTCCATATTTGTGCAAACACGTGGTATCGCTGGTTTTTTTAAAAAAATTGAAATCATTCCAGTAAGCATTTAATAGTATCTCATTGTGGTTTTAATTTGCATTTTCTTAGTGAGTAATGATGTTGAGCATTTTTTCACGTGCTTATTTGACACCTGTATATGTCTTTTGTCCATTTCTTTAAAAATTAGGTTTTCGTTTTTTTGTTGAACTTTGAGAGTTGTTTATATATTCTTAATACAAGTTCATGGTCAGTTATATGATTTGCAAATATTTTCTGTCAGTTGGTGGTTTGTCTTCTCATTCTCTGTCGCAGAACAGATGTTTTGAAGTTTTGATGGTGTCCAATTGATCTATTTTTTCTTTTATGAATTGTGCTTTCATTATCCTATCTTAATCTAACATAAGGTCACAGATATTTTGCTTATGCTTTCTCTAAAAACTTTATAGTTTTACATGCTACAGTCAGGTCTATGATTCACTGAGTTAAATTTCATGCAAGGGGGGAGGTATAAGTCAAGGTTTATTTTTTGCTTATAGGTGTCTAATTTTTCCAGTACCATTTGTTGAAAAGACCATCCTTTCTTCATTGAATTGCCTTTGCACTTTTGTTGAAAATCAATTGACCATATTTGTAGGGGTCTATTTCCAGACTCTCTGTTCTGTTCCATTGATCCATGTGTCTGTATTTACCCCTCTTCCATTCCTGATATTAATAATCGGTGTCTTCCCTCTTTTTTCCTTGATTAGTCTCACTAGAAGTCTATTAACTTTATTGGTATTCCCCAAGAACCAGCTTTTAGTTTCTTCATTTCCCTTATTATTTTCCTATTTTAAATTTCATTGATTTATGTTCTAATTTTAATTCTTTCCTCTGCTTGCCTTTAGGTTTAATTTGCTCTTCTTATTTTCCTAGGGTGAAAGTTTAGATTACTGATTTTAAATATTTCTCTAAATGTGCATTTAATGCTGTAAATTTCCCTCTAAGCACTGATTTCACTGCATCCAACATTTTTGTTTTATTTTCATTTTCACTTAGTTAAAAATTATTATTTTAACTGCCTTGAGAGTTCTTCTTTAACTCATGGGTTACTTAGAAGTGTATTGTATAATTTCTAAATATTTGGGGATTTTCCAGCTATCTTTCTTATTAATTTCCAGCTTAATTTTGTTATGGTCTGAGAATGTACTTTGTATAATTTCTATTTTTAAAAAAATTGTTAAGATGTGTTTTATGCCCCAGAATGTAGTCCACCTTAGTGAATGTTCCATGTGCCCTTGAAAAGAATGTACATTCTGCTGTTGTTGGGTGTCAATTAGGGTAAATTCACTGATACTGCTCTTCTGGTCATCTATTCCCTTACTCATTTTCTTTCTGCTTTGTCAATTACTTACGGAGGAATGTTGAAGTCTCCAACTGTACTTGTGGATTTATCTATTTCTCCTTTCAGTTCTACAAGTTTTTGCTCCATGTATTTTGGCATCCTGTTGTCAGGTGACTGCATGTTTAGGATTGCTGTCCTCTATAAGAATTGACCACTTAATCATCATGTAATGACTGTCTTTATTTTTTTAAACTTTTAATTTTATATTGGAATATAGCCAATTAATAACGTTGTGATAGTTTCAGGCGCACAACAAAGGGACGCAGCCATACGTATACATGTATCCATTCTCCCCCAGACTCCCCTCCCATCCAGGCTGCCACATAACATTGAGCAGAGTTCCCTGTGCTATACAGTAGGTCCTTGTTGGTTATCCTTTTTAAATATAGCAGTGTGTATATGTCAGTCCCAAACCCCCTAACTATCCCTTCCCCTATGCTTCCCCCCAGTAACCATAAGGTCATTCTCTAAGTCTGTGAATCTGTTTCTGTTCTGTAAATAAGTTCATTTGTATCATTTCTTTCTAGATTCTGCATATAAAGGATATCATACGATATTTCTCTTTCTCTGTCTGACTTACTTCACTCAGTATGACAATCTCTAGGTCCATCCGTGTTGCTGCAAATGGCATTATTTCATTCTTTTTAATGTCTGAGTAATATTCCATTGTATATATGTACCACATCTTCTTTATCCATTCATCTGTTGATGGATATTTAGGTTGCTTCCATGTCTTGGCTATTGTAAACAGTGCTGCAATACAAACTGGGGTGCATGTATCCTTTCGGACCATGTTTTTCTCCAGATATATGCCCAGGAGTGGGATTGCAGGGTCAGTAAATGACCTTCTTTATCCCTGATAATCTTCCTTGTTCTGAATTCTGCTTTGTACGGGGTTAATATGGCTCCTCCAGCTTCCTTTAGATGAGTATTTCCATAATATTATATTCCTTCAGCCATTAACTCAACATATCTGAGTCTTTATATTTAAAACGAGTTTCTTGTGAATAGCATACAGTTGAGTCTTTTCCTTTTAATCCAATTTGACAATCTCTGTCTTTTAGCTGTTGTGCTTAGACCATTTGTGTTGAAAGTGATTGTTCATATACAGGCAGACCTTGCTTTGTACAGTAGTGTAGACTGTGGAAGTGAATATGGAAGATGAAACTACACAAAGTGATCTTAATAACCAGTGGGAAAAATTATGATGGTTTCATAACTTTTAACCTTTCATAACAGTTTCCTGCTGTTGGTTACAGCAGTATAGGAAAATGAAAAATTGTAAAACGATTATTTATTTAGAAGACTATAATTTAAAACATTAGCAACACTGAGAATTAAAATGTTTAATTCTTGGTAAAAACTACCAAGAGTGTGTGAACAGTGCTTACTTTCTGCTCATTTATATAACTTATAATATGCAGTGAACATCTTTTCTATGCTTCTGCAAATCGTCCTACTCCTTTCTAAATTTGATCAGCCTCCAACATTTTATCCTTTGCTCTCATAATGTCATGAAATATCTCTGAGAGTTCCTTTAATGGGAAGTTTTATCTCGCATCACTAGCACTGGAAAACTTCATCTTTTGTCAGAACCACTTTCCTCATTTACGTTGATAAATTTGCCTTCCGTATGTTCCTCTGACTGCTTATGTAGTGTCTTTTGAAAGGTGATAGTGGCATTCTCAGGGTCATCTATTTCTTCTATAAATCCATTTATGTCCAACTGGAATTTTCCTTGAACGTTATCACTTTTCATTTACTTGATGCACTTTCACGTACCTTGGCCAGTTTCCTCTTCAGTTATCCATCCTTTGTAAACATCACATGGTTTTATCACTGGGAGTCAAGGAGGCAACAAAACTACATGCTTTGCTGTCTGTGAGGGGACTGAATAACAGATGTGCAGTGACCAACCACCAGCAGACTTTGAAAGGAGTGATGGAATTGGTGACTGGTCTGATACGCATGTATCAGATGTAGACCAAAGAGCCAGCAGTGGAATCTGGGCTTTCTGCAATTCCTCACATCAATGTTCCATGGTACCTGAATGTTGAATGGTGTCGTTGGGGGCATCATTTCATTGGATTCTTCTTGTCTCCCTTCTTGGCTTTGCCCTCCTCAGTCTGCTCTGACAGCAACCCAGCTGTAACTGGGGACCTCATCAACTAGAAAGGAGTGGGGAAGGATTGGATCACACAACGGTTCTCTTTCACTAGCAGGATGGGATATCTCTGTGCTCTCTGGAAATGTCCTTCCCAGGAGGAAGGCTTTCGTTCTGTAAGCAGGAAGTTCCTGGTCGGGTTATACAATGGTTACCGCTTTCTTCCTCCTGTTGGGACAGTGGGACGAGGAGGTGTCCCTTCTGCATCCACCCCACTTTTCTCTGTGGGAGTCTCTTAGGGCTCCCAGAGGAAAAGCCTGCAGAGGTGGGGGGTCCCTCCAGGTCTACGGCCCCCAGGACCTTCTCACGCGACATCCCACACTCAGATTTCAGCAATTCGTCGGAATTCCTACCTTGATGTTCCAGCTGGCTAGTGGCGTCTGGTGGTTTCTACTCCAAGTTAGCAAGTTTCAGGTTCCGAATCTCCCCTGAGAACACACACTTCTTCAGATTTTGGGATGATGGGTTGCCCTGAGAACTCAGTTCTCTGATGGATCCAAGAAAAGTTGTTAATATTCAGTCCATCCAGCTTTTCTTACTATATACAAGGAGGACAATGCCGACTTCCAAGCTCTTCACGTGTCTGAGCTAAAACTAGAAGTCCAGCAAAGCCGTGCTGGAGTTTCCTTCTCGACTTTCTGGCCGCGAGGCCCCCAGAGAGGGGGAGGCCACCAGGGGAAAGACATTTACTGCAGGTCAGAGCAGCCTGGCTCCCATCAGACCCAGACGGTTTAGGAGTCATTCCATGGGCATGGCCTTGGCGTCTTCCACCAAGAGGGCTGGTAGCATCCATAGGACACTCAAGCCAGAGGACAAAAGCTTCGGGGACAGAGCAGACCCATCCTCCAAGTTACTGGGCTTTTTCTGAGTGCCAGACACTGCTCTGTCCTCCGCATGGACGAGGCATGTATAATGATCCCAAATCCAAGTTCACCTGCCCTGTTAAACCCCTACCATGACCCACCCTCTTTGCACCTCACCACATCCACTTTTCCCAAAGTGTACTCCGAAGTGCTGGCTCTGGGAGATGTTAATCAGAATCATGGGGGGTTGGGGCAGAGGGGGGTGCCATAGGGAAACTAGTTTGGGAAACTGGGCTGTAACTTGAGGAGGACTCTGATTCCAAGGTGCTAATCCTTGTACAGAGCTGGATTCTGGGACTGAAGGAGGAAGGTGGTAAAGTTCACGGGGGCAGGTCTCCTCCGAGCCATTCACAAGGGACCGAAGGGAACAAATTGATCAGAAAGAGACCCCCTGGGAGGTGATTCAAAGGGGTTCTGAAGACAGGATTCATGCAGCCCAGCTAAATACCTGTTTAAAAATCTTGGTGGAGAGAGAATCTAAGTGTACACTAGACTAACTGAAGCAGGTGAAGTAATTGCTGCCCTTAGAGATCACACGAGAAGCCTCCACCTCGGGAAAGCTTCCCCACCGTCAGAAGGAGGAGGCCCCGGCCCCCGGGGAAACGACATGTCCTCCCGGCCTGCATCAGGGAAAGGAAAGCACGTTCCCCAAATATCTGACTTAGAGACAGTTTACCCTGTCACTGTTCAGGAGACTCTTCCAAAGCAAGACAAGATCAGTCACACATGTGGAGGTGTCTCATCTGACACCTGTAACATACAAGCCAAAGTTCTTTCAGGAAAATTCGAAAGAGGCGCTGGCTATTGTCCAAGGCAGCTTGTTCTCCAGGAAAGAAAAGCTCATGATAATGAGCTGAGTGTTCTCTTGGCTGAGAGACATCTGCACAAATCAGTGCTTATCTGAGACCAAAAATATCAAGGAAGACTTCTTTTTTTAAATTAATTAATTAATTAATTAATTAATTAATTTTTGGCTGTGTTGGGTCTTCGTTTCTGTGCGAGGGCTTTCTCTAGTTGCGGCAAGCGGGGGCCACTCTTCATCGCGGTGCGCGGGCCTCTCACTATCGCCGCCTCTCTTGTTGTGGGGCACAGGCTCCAGACTCGCAGGCTCAGTAGCTGTGGCTCACGGGCCCAGTTGCTCCGCGGCATGTGGGATCTTCCCGGACCAGGGCCCGAACCCGTGTCCCCCTGCACTGGCAGGCAGATTCTCAACCACTGCGCCACCAGGGAAGCCCCCAAGGAAGACTTTTAAAGGTTTACAGAATATCCTTATGTGTCTGATGTTGCACACGGAGCATTTGGCAGACGTCCGTGAGGATGACCGCCCCGAGGAAGCAGGAGCACCAGGCTGTGGTGGGAGGGTGTCCGGGGTGCAGGGCCCAGAGCCCCTGCAAGGGCAGCCCCTCACCGAGCATGAGAATTTGGGGCCAGCTTTTGATCCAACCCTCCCGCCTCCAGACGACGTGTCTGGCCTGAGCTCCATCCTCCCCTGTCTGATGTCCCTGGGGCAGCTCCTGGGCAGAGGACTCTCGTCCCCCTCACCCCCCAGATTCCAGAACCCCGGGAAGAGACTGACTTCCCCCCGGGGGGGGGTCTTCCTCACCAGGGGCTCCCCCTCCAGGCACAGCCTCCACCGAGTGCAGGAAAAAGTGTCTACACCAAGCGCTGTCCACACAGCAGAAAGTGAAAGCGGAAGTGAGTCGCCTTCCTTCCAGTGAGGTTGCTTCGGAGGATGCAGAGCCACAGCGAGCTGCTCTTCTCTCTGCTCAGATGATTTGGTTTTTTCCCTCTTCCTTTTATTGCTGTTAGTTCTTATGGGTCCCGATGGAAACTTGATAGGGTTCTATTATTCTTAGATAATTTTTGTAACTGTAGTTTATATACATCTGACTCATATCAATTAACTGATCTGATTTTATTATATTTGTCAGGAGTGTATTATAGTGTCTTTATTGTTGTTCACAAATCATCCAAAAAGACAGCAAACATTTTATTTTGTCTTTTTCCTAGAATAATTTTGAAATTTTTCTATTTTGGTTTTACCACTATTATTTAAGTAAGTATATACATTAACTCCAATAGAGACTTGACAGGAAAAATTTTAGGACAGTGTTTTGTAAATCCACATTTGTAAATGTGAGGCTTATTCATTTGTTGTTTCCATCTTATTTAGTGAAATAGTATTTTTGTTATTTTTCGTTTTTTAGAAATTTATTTATTTATTTATTTTTGGCTTGTTGGGTCTTGGTTGCTACGCATGGGCTTTCTCTAGTTACGGCAAGCGGGGGCTACTCTTTGTTGTGGTGCATGGGCTTGTCATTGTGGTGGCTTCTCCTGTTGTGGAGCACAGGCTCTAGGCACGGGCTTCAGCAGTTGTGGCACTTGGGCTCGGTAGTTGTGGCTCACGGGCTTCGTTTCTCCGTGGCATGTGGGATCTTCCTGGACCAGGGCTCAAACCCATGTCCCCTGCATTGGCAGGCGGATTCTTAACCACTGCGCCACCAGGGAAGCCCTGGTATTACTATTTACCAGTATCTTCTACTGGTAAATAGTAGACCAAGCAGTAAATTTTGGTCTCTCTTCTGAAGTCATATTGAATTTCCTCTCCTTTGATGTCACTGCTGGAGTTAAGTGATTACACAGATGTTTGGATGGCAGCTCAATACAATTATAATTCTTACGAGACCATTTTATAAATGTGGCTTATTTAAAAGTGCCTGTCCTGTGTGCATGGTTCCCTTTCCTCTGTCTCTGCTTGGAGGAAGGACAGCTTTTCTCTCGTTGCTGTTCAGTAAAGCCCATGCATAAGCATCAGGCAGAGGTTTACGTGAGCTGTCTCACAATCACATGTGTTTGGAACTCAAAGTTTATTTCTGTTTACCAAGGGGTGAATTTACTCTAGTTATGAGATTAACCAAATAAAGTTTGGTCTTAACAAATAGTTTTGCAAACAAGGAATACGGCCCAAGACCCTTACCTCAACGTTCATTCTCAATGTTGACCTGTGTGCAGAGGGGGCTGGGAGGGCTTACGGAGGACCCGACAGAGGATTTCGGCTCACTTCACCAATTTCACCACTAAAACTGAGGAAGAACCACCTGAAAGAGCCCCCAGTGGTCAAAGCTAGAACAATTTTGGCAACAGAAGAGATAACATAATACTGGATTATAACCCAAAGTACAAAATAAACACACATGACTCCATACTGGTTTAAATAAATGATGGAATAAAGGAAGGGGAGAAAAGAATTCCAAATCACCTAGGTAGGACTCCCCTCTCCAGGAAGTGGAGCTTAAAATCCTCTGGCCTTACGTGTGAGTGGATTTAATGACTAGCTTCCAAGAAACAAAGTACGAAAAAGGAAAAATCCCCACACCACAGTGAAGAGGCCTCACAGATACCACTTTAACCAACTGATGGAGGTTAAGATCTACCAGGATAAGTCGCTCTGATATCTTGTCCCCCTGATGTGAGAAGGTCACTGCATCTCTGTGGTTTCTTTCCCCAAATCCATAACCCCTGTCTAATCACAAATAAACATCAGACCAACCCAGACGACGGGGCGCAGTGAGATCTCTGACCAGTACCTGCAAGTCTATGAGATCATGAAATAAGGACACACTGAGAAACTGTCACAAATCAGAGACGACTAAGGAGATGTCATGCCTGAATACAATGTTGGGTCCTGGAACAGGAAAAGGATATTAGCGGGAAAACCCGTGAAATCCAATAAGGTCTGGAGTTCAGTCGACAGTAACGCACCATGTTAATTTCTTAGTTTTGAGAAATGTACCCTAGTTATGAAAGATGTTAACATTGGGGGAAATTGGACAAAGGGGTTACAGGAACTCACAGCCCTGCCTTTGCAACTTTTCTGTAAATCTAAAATTATTCCAAAATTAAAATCTTATTAAGCTTCCAAGTCATCCTCTCCCTACTCCTCCTGCTAAATTCAACAAAACCCTGGACATAAGACAACAGGTAATCCTAAGACAGCTCTTAACAGCAAAAGGACTGGCTGGGGACCTCAGGACTGAGGAACAACAGGGCAGTAAGTTCCCTGGCTCTTCTTCTTATGTTCCATATTTTCTAGAGTAGATGCTGGAGGAGCCTGAAACCCAGAACTTCCAACAGAAGCAGACAAGAAAAGCCCCAAGAAAATCCCAGTCTTTCTGGCCAAAAGACCGGGAAGGGGACATCCCTGTAGGACAGAAAGGTTTTGACAGCACCCGCGCCCCAACCCAACCCAATGCCACGACACCTCCTCCTCGCCCCACGCCGAGCTGTTGTCAGTGCAGCCTGAGCGGAGAACGTGGCACCCACCCTGCTTCCCAGCCCTCGGTATATTGAGGACCCAGAGAAGTGCCCCCTTCCCCGCTGATTCAGTGTCAAGGAAGACAGAGAGGGGACTCTGGGCTTCCCCCTTCCCCACTTAGAGAGCGACGGAGACTCTCAGATCAGACGGAGCTGAAGAAAGGGGTTCTCTCCATTTCCATGGAAAGTCCTGGGCAAACTCCAGACCACCTAAATCTGAAACTGACCTGAATGAACGTGCCAGGACTCAGAGCTGGACCGCAGTGTGGAAACCCAGCCGGGCTTTCAGAGTGGCCTCTGAGCTGCACACAAAGTTGACAGAATGGCACGGCGAGGCCCCCAATCCAAATTGTTGTTGGAACTACAGCCCACAAAGATCAGCCAGACCCCGTGCATCAAACTTAGACTGAGTGACTGCTGCTAAAATAGGAGATTCATAAAGGATCCGGTCACCTGATATACCACCCAGATGTCCGGGGCGCAGTAGAAAATCACTGGTCAGATCAAGGGGGTCTCTGGAATGATGCACCCGGGGTTGTACACTGCACAGTCTTGCATGGTGACACAAGTGGCCCTGAGAAAGGAGTCAAAATCTTGTGTATCCTTTCTTTTCAAATGAGCAAACCAGCCAACCACTTGTAGATCATTAGAAAGCAAAATACCTTGATCACGTGACCTCACATATGCACCCCCCCCATCCCACCCCAAATGTTTCCAATCAGCTATGAGAACAGAGGGGGCAGTACAAACAGTGTGGAAATGGAATACACCTTTCAGTTTAGATCACCTAAGGTTGCTTAACACCCTTTACAGTTTACAAAGCCCTTCTTGCTTTAGCAGCATTTGTTTGAACCTTGTATTAGTCGTATGGTGCCCTTTGGATTTGCAGAGAGAGGTTCATTATCACACCACTGGTAGGAATGGGTTTTCCTTCCTTAGACAAGAGTTAAGTCCTTGGGTTTAATGTCAGGAGCTCTTTCTAGATGTATTTGCATGGCACCTTTTGTTTAAAAAGGCCAGTCAGGCACCAAAGTATTTCACTTTTGACTGGCCTTTAGGAAACTCATTGCTAAATTTATTATTAACTTGTAATAATAAGCTCATATCGGGATGTTGTAGCAGTCACTCCTTCTGCGTCTTTAAGATGGTCTCCAATTGTACTACGTTTCATTATGTTCTGTCATACAGTGTCTTTTAGGCATGTTAGGGATTTGGGATTTTATCCAAAGGGCTGTAGGAAGCCATGAAAGGGTTTTGGCGGGGAGTTGACATGACTGAATAAGTTTAAACGGATCATTCTGGCTGTCATATGTGGAATGGTGTTGAGCGGGGCAAGGAGGGGAGGAGAGAGACCAAACGTGAGATTATTTCACAGGCCTGGAGCAGGGTGGTCACAGAGGAGAAGGAAAGGGGTGGACAGACTCAAGATCATTTTGGAAGTAGAACTGACAGGACTTAGTGATGGTCTGGCAGTGGGGATGAGTCCAGGGACAGTGGCTGATGGATGGCAGGTTAGTAGGGAGGGAGCAGGACGCAGGAGGAAGTTTGGGGCGAAAAGGGGAGGAACAACCACGCATGTCCCACTTCACGGCGATATATTAGACTTCTATGATCTGTGAAGTTGCAGGGAGGGCAGGACAATGCGTCAGATTGGGAAGGGAGCTTGCATTTCTCAAGGAAATGGGGACACGTGCACAGACTGGGGGCCCTAGTCAAGCTGCTCTGGTTACCAGTGTGCACCCCTCTGGGAGGGACAGGGTTTCCTGTCTGCTGAGTCACGGCTGGGCATTCTCCTACTTGTGACCCAGAAAGAAAAGCCTTTGGTGGCGGTGGCAGAGGTGGGGGGCAGGGGTTGCCCTCTGAGGTCTATCTTGGTCGTCACTCACCACGCCCTTCCTTGACCCTTTTGGTGTGAGAAGATAAGGGGGCCTGCTGACCAGCCTCTCTCTTGCACCTCGCCTCCTCCGGCTTATCCCTTTTCCCCAGCTTGTGGACCCTCCCCTGTGACTGGGTCCCCCTCTAAGTGTGTCGTAGGACATGGCTTTCTGTTGGAGTTATAGAGTCACCGTCATGATTCTCTGTTATCAGGAGGGCTGCTTCTCTCTGCTCCTCTTTTCTCTACGACCACGCTGCCCATGCCAGTGTCCTTCTGTGGAAGATCCCATCCTGTCTCTTGCCTGGTGTTTGAGTCCAAGGCTGTAAAAGAGGCATGAGAGACAGGGCACCAAGCAGGTGTGCCCTCTCATGCCACGTCTGGCTGGTTCCCGGGGCAGTGCAGTTGGCTTCCATTAAACAGAGACTCAGAGTTACAATGAGGCATAGAGTAAAAGGATGCTCCAGACTTGGGCGCCTCCCAGGCAAGGCCACGTGGCACTCACCCAACAGCATTAGTGGGATAAACCTCTGTTCCTATAAGATTCTGTCTTCAGTTTCGTGTAGAGAGCTTTTCTAACCTAATTATGTGTGTCGACTCGGTGGCTGTAATCAGTGCTCTTAGGTTAACCTTCACAAACAGTCAAATTTCGATGGGTTTATGGGCTGTCTCAGGGAGTCCTTGGGTAACACTAGACATGACTGATTGCTGCGTGATGGAATTGCACCGAGCAGCCCGCTGACCTCTAATAGGCACGTTAATGGTGATTGAGCCTTGGCACCACCTTGCCATTTGGCTCTTGTGTTGCCTGTGTCCATTAAAGTATGGATAATCACCGACATGTCTAGCAAATTACAGAGTGACCTGAACTGGTTCCAAGTTATGAGTACTTGGTGAGTTTGCTTAAGAGGGAGTCCAGCAATTAGCGCTGAAGTCATTCTCATATTCCACCACCCACCCCTTACCTCCCCACTCCCCAGTCCAGCCCTGGGTTAAGTGAAGGGATTACAAATTAACCCAGTTAGGTTGGCCATCAAGATAAAATCATGCACAATGTCTCCTTGGAAATCCTGAAACATGAAAAGGCATTTGTTCCTTTTATTCACTGTTCTCAGCTGTTTCTCATCTGGGATAAACATAAAGGTGCAACAAGAGTGAGAAGGGAGTTTTAAGTTGATTTCATGTTTATATCAAGTTATTTGATGTGACCTTTAAATATTAAAGGTCTCTTTGGAGCCCGTCTAGGTCATTATGGCTTTTCCTTTATGTTTATGAAGCCCTTTCTCCTCCTGATGGGTCCCAGAGATGCCATTTGCTCGACCTTTCTCTCTCTCTTTGCCCTGGGGAATTCTAGTGAAGGATATACTTGCAAACCTGTGGTTATCTTTCATCAAAAGTGGTCGTTTATTTTTCAGTGTTAAGGAAGCAGTGACCCAAATGTCTCAAGTCAAGCTATGAAGCTTCTTTATTGTTGTTGTTCTTCCTGTTACTAAAGATAAATTATAAGCTCATTTCATGGAGGGAGGTAAAGTAGAACCGGTTGTTTTGGGGAGACATTATCAATATTCAACCACAATAAAACATTAATGGGTAAAAGCAATCCTGATAGACAGTAAAGATTAGCCTCATAGTATAAGGCAGGCTACTCTCTAGCTGAGAAGACTTGAAGAAAAATAAATCACCTTTCCCTCTTCTGGGAGATAAAATCTGGTGGTGTTTGATGTTAGGTACAGTGTGTATTCTTTAGAGTTCAGTGTTGAGAACATTAAGGTTTCCTGCCGCTACTTTGCAGCTACACCCTCTCTTACAAAAAAAGCAAACTCAGAATTTACTCAGACTCCCCTTTGCCTTGCCCAGAGTCAGATTGTCTGGTTCTGTTGCCAAAAATGTTTTAACCCTTTGGCATTTATGGGACAAGAGTAAATAAGTTTCATCAGAGTCTAAGCCAGGTGGTGTGGCACGGGAGAAGGACCGGGGGGTCAGGGGGACACTGGTGGTGTGCCCTAGATGGCTTGGGCTTGCTTGCCAGAGCTGATTGTTACATTTTCAGATGCTGGGAGGGCTAGATGGCTTCACAATGGTAACTTGAAATTGGTCACGGTGGGAGTATTTACACCATGGCAATTGGCAAGTAATTTACACCATGGCAATTGGCAAGTGCTGCAAATCAGGGTTGCCCCACCCCAATCACCTGGGAAGTTGTTAACATGTATCACCTCGCCACTGCCGAGTCTAGAATACTGTAGATCACAACCTGGTGCAGAGGCCACCTCCACCATCCGACTCACACAGGGAAATGGGTCATTCCTAAGGAAGTGCTTTGGAAAACACTAAGGCTCTGGGGGGTCAGGGACTGAAGGGAGCTGGGTTGTTTTATCAGCAGCCTTTGCAGCTGGGATTCTGTCACTCCCACCCTGGTTCTGTTAAGTTCTGGGACCAGAGAAGCTTCTCTGCTCTGGGTTGCTTTCCTGGGCTCAGAGTCACCCAGCGTTTCAAATAGAGATGGATGAACTCCTGAGACAGCAGGATGTCCTGAGGGGCAGGTGGTGAAGCGGGTTTGCACTCCTCAGTCCTGACACCCAGACTGGTGTGGCTCTCACAGAGAAGGTCCAGGTCGAAAAGTTTTAGGAATAAAAACAGTTCAGGAATTTGTTTAAAAATCTCTCATTTTAATCTTAGCCACTGACTTTTCCATATAAAAGACAATCAAGCTAAAAAGATGTTTTGGAGAGGCCTCAGGCAGGCAGTGAGGAAATCATCTCCTTGGCTTTATATCCGATCTTCTGGGCTCCGAGAATGAAATTTTACAATGTGTTGGATGTGAATGGCACGTCTCTTCTTCCTGTGGGTTTCCGAGTTAATTGCAAACCAGAATCAGATGCTTTGGAATCTCAGGTCAGGCTTTCCCCTACATTCTTAACCCAATCCACAATTCTGGCTGTACTACAGCCCGCAATGAGGCATCTGAAAGCTGGCTCTCAATTTTTTCAAAACGTTTTTTGTTTTCACCAGCCAGCCATTTATTTGAGGACGTCTGAGCACCCACTATCTTATTCCGTTTAAATTAAACCTTGGCTCTTTTATTTCCTCTCTTCCCGCCAGCTGAAATTATAGGAAACCACAATTTGCAGGTGGAAAGAACATTTTGTGAAGTTCACTTGCTAAGCTGTCTGCTATGAATGCTCTCAGCCAGAAAGGGCAATCCTCAAGGAATAAGGTTTCAGGAATCTTCCCGTCTGCTCAGTTCACCCACTCCCCCTACTTTCATTTCAAGGGGGACTGGACATTTTTGCAATTTCATCTTCACCATCATAACCCTTTCAGGGTTGATTTTATTACTCACTGAGAACTTTCAAAATACCAAGTTTTACTGTTTGCTTGTTTGTTAAATTAGTCTTAGGCTCTCAGTGGTTTCACAATCTGAATTAAGCAGACTATCTGGGAAAAGGTAGGAAATTCATGGAATTATTAAGGTTTGAACCTTGCTATTGGAAGCACCCTAATCCAACATTCTACCCTAGTGGGCCTCACCCACGGTGACTTTGCCTCTCAAGGGGACATTAGCAATGTCTGGGGACATTTTTAGTTGTCACTGCCAGGAACAGAGTGCCACTGGCATCTGGTGGGCAGAGGCCAGGGATTCTGTTAAATATCCTACAATGCACAGGACGGCCCTAAGGAACAAATCATCAACTGGCCCATAGTCTGAGACTGAGATACCCAGGTCTACCAATGAATGCATCCCTTCCAGCCTTAGATGGGCAGCTGCAGGGATGGAGCAGTTCAAGAAACGATTCACAGGAGCGTCTCCCACCTGGACCCTCACCACAGCTTACCTAGCAGGTGGCCAGCTGGGAGAGCAAGAAAGGCCTGGAGACCCTGGCCCTGGGGACAGACCTCTGGGGACCGGGAAGCCTCAGGTGGCTGGCGGCTGTCTTCTGCGCTTGGAAGGGCAGATGTAGATTTATTGAAAGAGATTGGACTTGGTCTGTGTGACTTCAGAGGCACGTTTAGAAGCGTTAGGTCGTAGTTACGGTGAGGTCAGATTTGGCACGGTGAGGTCAGATTTGGCTCGGTGAGGATGGGCTTACTAAGTCCCAGCTCCCTGCTGTCAGTTTCTGTTAAGTTCACAGTTAAGACAATCTTGAGGTTTCCTTCCTGTGCTGTGTTTACTAATGTCTCCAGCCCCCTGCTTCACCTTGTTCTTGTGTAGTTGATATATTGGCCCAAGTGAAGTCCTCATCGGGCGGGGGGGGGGGGGGGGGGTGGGAGGACAGGGAGTGATGAAATTCCAGGAGCCGGCCTGCGAGACACTTCATGTTCACAAGCACAGTCTCCCTGGCTTTCCTCCCACTGGAACGGCTTCAGTGTCCCATCAGTGGGACAGGCTATCGGGGCCAGACCGGTGAATCTTGCCCGAAAGGGAAAAGGAAAAAACCAGACATGAATTTAAAGTTTAGGACGCATGTGGGGAATGAGTGTGTGTGGACGGCTCATAGCCTATCACTGGCTCTTCAGAAACTCGGGATCGCCCTGCAATAAAAACACCCAGCATCCTGTGCCGGGCTGAGAAGGGCTTTGAGCGTCTCCTGGGGGCGTCTTTGAAAGGCTGCCCAGACCGCAGGCCTGATGGCGGAGGCGCGTGGCTGACAGTTCAGGAGGACTGCTCTGAGTCCTGAGCTCCCAGAATGGAAACCTGGGAATCATTTCCCTCTGGAGGACCGCACTTCGCTCCTTTCCACCTCCTGCCCCACCCCTGAGCAGATGCTGCCTCTTCGGGCTAGATGTTTGTTTGCACAGCAGCCGAGGAGGCTGAATATCAAGGGCAGAGTTGAGTCTGCTTCGCTGAGGGGTGGGACCCAGGAATGTTGGCACGAGGGTCGTTGTTGCTGCACTAATGTTGTTCGAGTTGAATACTGCTGCTTTCATGCAGATGGATTCTTAAGCACTCTACAAGCTTTATTCAGTCATTCAAACAAGGTTTAACAGTTTGTCTATCTCTGAGAGTGGCTTCTGGGTGATTCATGGGGTTTTTTTGACCACACACAGTAACAGGATATTGATCGTGGACAGCATAGAACCAGGGGTTTCAGCCGAACTTCAAAGAAGCCAGGCCTTGGTCTGCATTGGAAAAGCGCTGAGACCAGCATCGTCCCGTTGTACGTGGCGTGAGCCTGTGATAAACGAGGTGAACTTGAAGATAAAGAGGCTGCTGGAGCATTTTACATGTCCACGGGTTATTCTTTAAAGAACTGTCTACACAGCCATGTGGGATGCCAATTTAAAGACAGAAAAACCCTCATAGGAGCGATTGTGGGTCTGGAGGGCAGGGACCTAAGGGGTCCTACAGGCAAAGGGGCCTCCAGGACCATCTGAGGGGTTTCTACTTGGGAGCTGAAGGGTCAGGGGAGGCTGTAGCCCTGGTCCCTGCCACCTGCTTCTCACCGGTTTCACATCCTGTAATTCTATACAGGGTTTCAGCTGGAGGAAAGGTTCCACTGCTGAAGGAAAGAAAAATAAAATTTGTATACCTGGTGTGTTCAGTGCCTGATATTACAGGTGATGAACAGAGAGGTTGTGTAAGTGGTTTGAAGTCACACAGCTAATAATTGGCCAAGCTGAAGCAGGACAGAGCTCTCTGTGCTGCCAGCCCAAGGGGCCACCAATGACAGCACCAGTTTCAGAAGGAGGGGCAACCCCTTCAGGCTGCAGGACTGGCCTCGGGTGGGTTTCTAAGGAAGAGCCACTTTTCTTTTCCTTTGAGTTAAAGGATGGCAGATGGGTCGTGAGCCATGGGGTAGGGAGGGAGGGGTTGGTGCTTTGCTGAGGAGCATGCAATGAAGGGGTCTTTGAATTTAATTGATTGCATCCTCTTTGCCCTGGGACACTGACCTCAGCTGGTTGCACTGGTTGAACGTATCCTGTGATTGCATTTGCTCAGAGGGTTCTTCACTCGAATGAAAGTTCCCGCAGCCAGGATTTCTGTGTCCTCTCATCCTTCCCTCAGAATATGCCTGTGGTGGTGGAATAATTGCCCCCCAAAGATGCCCCTGTCCTTGTCCCTGGAACCAGTGAATGTGTTAGGTTACATGACAAAGGGCAATTGAGGTTGCTCATCAGTTGACCTTAAAATAGGGAGATTATCTGGATCATACGGGTGGGCCTGGTGTCATCCCGGGTCTTGAAAGTGGGAGAGGAGGGCGGGAGAGGAGGGCAGAAGAGTCAGCCAGCAGAAAAGCAGACGTGGGAACAGAAGCAGAGGCCAGAACGATACAGCTGTTGGCCACGAGCAAAGGAATGTGGGCGGCCTCTGGAAGCTGGCAACGGCAAGGGGACATGTGACGGGGAAGGCGGCCGTGCTGACCCCTGCCTTCTGTCCAGTGGACCCCGTGTCAGACCTCCAGCCTCCAGAACTGTAAGGTGAGAAGCTGGCGCTGTTGTAAGCCACTGAGTGGTCACGTGTTGCAGCCGCGCAAGGAAACTAACATGATGCCCGCAGCGATCTTAGGCTGCTGCCAATTCTCCCTGTGTGTGCGGGGGGCTGAGGCAGCGTGGCTCCTACTGTCTTTGACGGCGTGAGTTTTGCCGCGGTGCCCACCTGAACACAGGTGCCCTTGCCTTTGAGAGGCCCCAGGCGTGCGGACTGGACCAGTTCTGGTCACTGCCACAGCTGACCTCAAGGACGGGCTGGGATGGAGGGAAAACCCTATTCACCACGCAACGGGAAGGACCCTGCTGTTTGCTAAGCTGGGCACGGTCACCTGTGAGTTTCAACCATTCTCCCAACAGATCTGAAGTTTTATAGGTGAATGGCCCAAACACCAGTAAGCGGCTGAGCTGAGGGGTTAGCCCAGGCGCCTGGCTCAAAGGCCTGGTATATTTCTCTATTCAATATTCATCCATTCAGTTGTTTATTCCACAAGTATCATGGCCCCCACCATGAGCCGGGCATGACACTAGGGGCCAGGGGCCAGAATGCAGAACACAGCTGCATTCCTACACCTTAGAACACACACCCTCTATCCAAGGGCCACACCTTAGCTGTCTCGGGGCCACGCAGGTAACAGGAAGGACTGAATGGGGTAGGAGGGGACTGCGATGTGGGCAACGGTGATGTGGCCACCTGTGCCGTGGCTCATCTGACGATCACCATGTAGGGATGCAGGTCCAGGGTTTTTTTTTTAATCACTTGGCTTTTCAGAGGAAGCCAGATATACGGATTTTTTTTTTTAATGTGAAATATTTAACAAATATTTCAAATTAAAATGAATAAAAAATATTGACAACTAATGCAATGTTCAAATAGTGGAACTAATAAGAACCTGCTGTATAAAAAAATAAATAAAATTCAAAAATTCAAAAAAAAAATAAATTTATTAAAAAAAAAATAGTGGAGACCAACAGAACACTTCTGGGGGCTGGATTCAAGCTGTCAGCCTCTAGGTCCAAGCCTCTGGACGGGTCAGAGCTGGTTTTGCTCAAGTTGGAGCAAATGACAAATGTAACACGGGAAGGAAGGAGTGAGGGTCAGGAACAATTTGAGGCCACTCAGCATCCGCCTTGATGGAATCCACAGACTGCCCTCTGCAGCTCCTATGTGATGGTGGGAAGTAATGACATGCAGACAGTGCTGGGTGGCCGAGAAGAGCGCTTCCAGGAGGAATTTCTACATTAACTGATAGGTTTGTGTCGCTGTCCTCAGCGGAGAGAAAAAAATAACAGGTCAAGACGAAGGCACTCTTCCTCTGATTCTTCACTTCAGCGCTTCTCCTTACGAAATCAAAGCTGAATCTTCAGTTAACATTAGAGGGCAAGTTTTGCGTGACCTGTGGGTCGCATCCCTGTTTTGAATAAATCTGCAGACTCCAGGACGTGGGCAGTGGGGCTCTGTTCTGGCCCCGCCAACCACACAGGTCAGCATACCTAAATTCCTGTGCTCTTGGCAGGACCGTAACCTGCCCACCTGGGGAGACTGCCACTGCCGCTCAGATGGAGCCAGCAGCCGGAGGGGAGGCGTGGGGTCGGCTTCCCCTTCTCCATCTACGAGGAGCGTGGGGGAAGCTGGGGCTCCTGGGCACAATGCCAAGGGCAGCTCCTCGCTGGGACTCAGGAAGGCTGCAGGGTCGATCACTGGTGTCCCCTGCCCCCTGCCAAGGTCTGATAGGATTGCACAGGGCATGTGCTTAGCCCTGACTTGTGAGCAGAAGTTCATCACGTCCAAGTGGGGCATTTATTTGCCCCGGCTTTCTTCCTTGAGCCCAGTTTGAGGTGGTGGTCGCTCCATCAGCCAGATTCCCTGGGTACCTGAGAGCCTCCTGCTGCCCTTCAGTGGACACGAGTATAAGTGAGAAATGACTTTGTTATTTAGGCACTGAGATGTGGGGATTGTTCGTTCCGTAGCATAACCTAGTCTCTCCTGACAGATACATGGGCCAGCTCTGTCATCCACTGCCCCTCACTCTCACTGGTCAGTGGTCCATATGATGATAGCCAAGGTCTCACCATTTCCTGGAGCTCCCGACCCTGAACCACTTGTTCAGGCCACCCAGGTGACCTCTTAATAACTAAATCTCAGGAACTCACTCTTTGTCTAGGCTCCTCGCTGCATTCTGGTGGTCCCTGGGGATACGTGTTCCAAGACCACCCTGGAGGTCATTTGCACTGCAGCTGGCAGTCACCCCGAATCAAGTACAGCGCCTTTGCAGGTCACCTCTGCACATCTTAAGTCTGCTTCTCTCAGGCTTCCTGCCAGCCCTGCACCTGGCTTCTCCCCGGCGAGGGCACGGCCCCTTCCACAATTACCCGAAGGACAGCAAAGATGGAGCTGTCGCAGCTCATATAAGTTGACTGAAGCCCAGGCCAGTAGGGAGATTATGATGTAGAAAAGTCAACTTAACGTGGACTTGCAGCCATTCCTTTCCCAGCGGGGTCCCCCCTGGCTCCACCTGCCCTTAGTTCACCCCCTGTTGCCATGTTTCAGGCACCTGCCTTCTACCTCCTGGCCTGGGGCTGCCAATGTCCATGCCCTCTTTTTCCAGGGTCCACACCAACCCCCCCCCCCCCCCCCAGGCACTTTGATGAAGGACCGGACTTCCTCCTCATCCCCAGGGTCCTGCTGGTCTCCCCATCACAACAATTTTCCAAATTACAGATCTGCCAGCAACCAAAACAGCTTTTGATACTCTTTACTGCACACAGCTGAGCTCTTTCTTAAATTTCTCCAACATTCCTATCCTGGAAGAGGATATTGGCTTTACCTTGCAAAGTGATTATTAGAGTGTTTGATATTATTTTGTTTTTCCAAAACAGAGTAGCCATCTGTCTTCTAGGACAAATCCAAATGGCCAGCTAGAGAGACAGGGACCCTGCCGCCACTCTACATGGCGTCCCCCAATTTTTCCAGCAAGTGAGGCTTCCGAAGCTGGGTACTCAGCCTGACTCAGAGCAGTGTTACCTGAAATCGCCATGTGCTCCGTGGCCTCACCACACACCTGAGCCTGGGACCCATGGTGGATCATCACACCAGGGTCCCCGTCCCCCAGTGGAGTCCCCTGACCACCAGGAGGGCTGCCACATCAGGGAGATGCTGGTGGCTTCGTAGCGCTGCCCACTCTCCCTTGCACCAGACTGGTGGCCCTTTGGAGGGCCTGGGTCTTCATGGCACAGGATTCTACCGGGCCGGAGGGGGTGTGCAGTGTCATTCCCTATTTCCTGCAGCTCATCCTACTCCATGGCCTGTGACAGGAATCTGTGCTGCTCTTCTGGAGCAGGGATGGAGATGTCCAGACAGCATCACACTAGACCTCCCAGATCTCCTTTCGCAGGCACCTGGGTTGTAGAAAGGCCTGACATCTCTGCTGTCCCAGCACCTCTCTGGACGTGAGGTGGAACTTCTGACCATTGACAAGGCACCTGCTATACCAGGGCCAGGAGCTTTGCAGTGGGGGTGGTCCCGTGGACTCTTGGTTGGATTTTGCTTGCACCCCGCTGTACTCACAGCTTCTCAAGAACCTAAAGGAATGTTTGTATCAGCCCTGACCCTGGCCTCCCAATGCAGGGGAGAGGGCAGGGCTTATGGCTGCTAATACAAGGCAGCAATGTACGTTATAAATGTGATGGAACCACAGCAAACAATGCTTGGGAAATAGAAAAAAGACTAAGATTACTGATGAATCTTTGACCTGAGCACACCCATTGTTTTCACTTGTCTGTATTCTCTTCCCATCTATTTTCTTTATATCATTATATCATTTCACATCACAACCCAAGCACTTTCCATATTAACATAGAGTGTCCTTAACCACCTTTTAAAATGGTTTATAACTTACCACTATTCAACTAATCATTGCAGGTTAAATTGTGTCTCCCCCAGATTCATATATTTGGGCCCTAACCCCCAGGATGTGACCTTATTTGGAGATAGGGTCTTTTTTTATTTTTTCAGGCCGCGCCGTGCAGCATGCGGGATCTTAGTTCCTTGACCAGGGATTGAACCCATGCCCCCTGCCTTGGGAGCGCAGAGCCTTAACCACTGGATGGCCAGGGAAGTCCAAGGTAGGGTCTTTATAGAGGAAATCAAGTTAAAATAAGGTCATCAGGGTGACCCTCATTCAATTGTTACCATCTAGGGTTCTTGGCCTTCCCCAAACAATAGAAATTGACTAGACGCTGGACAAGAAATTCAGGCAAGGCTTTACTGGGGCCCCTGCTGCAGCAGGGGAATCGAGAACAAACGGCAGGTTCCCTTGCTTGCTAGCTCCCCGAGGTGGGGCGAGCTTATTTCTTATATGGGGTGAGGGTAAGGGTGTGTCCAGGGGTCGGGCGGGAGGGGTGGCTTAGGTGGTGTGCCCACCCCTTTTGTGGTGTGGTGTGCCGGGGGCATGCGCAGGACCCTGTTTTTGCTCCCAACACCCTGTTCTTGCTCCAGGCTTTTCAAAAGTGGGAGTTGGGTTTTTTGGTCTCTTTGTATTTTTGGGTCCAGAACTGGCCCCAACTGCAGCATGCACACACTAATTTTTAGTCCCATACATTTTCTTTGTATTTTGTTGCTCCAGGAGAGGTATGTCCAGGTGCAAGCACTGCAGCACGGCAGCAAAGGGTCCCGGGTCCCAGCCTGTCTCACAATGACTGGTATCCTTATAAAAAGTGAGAAATCTGGACACAGAGACAGAAATGCACAGAGGGAAGATGACATGACGAGACACAGGGAGAAGACACAGGCCAAGGAGAGAGGCAGGGGAACAGAGGCCCTGCTGACACCATGATCTCGGACTTCCAGGCTCCAGGGCTGAGAGACAATGAATTTCTATTGCTTCAAGCCACCTAGTCTATGGTCCTTTGTTACAGCAGCCCTAGCAAACTAACTTTTCATGTGTTTGGCTGTTATAAATAATCTATGAGGGCTTCCCTGGTGGCACAGTGGTTGGGAGTCTGCCTGCCAATGCAGGGGACACGGGTTCGAGCCCTGGTCTGGGAAGATCCCACATGCCACGGAGCGGCTGGGCCCGTGAGCCACAATTACTGAGCCTGAGCATCTGGAGCCTGTGCTCCGCAACAAGAGAGGCCGCGATAGCGAGAGGCCCGCGCACCGCGATGAGGAGTGGACCCCGCTTGCCGCAACTAGAGAAAAGCCCTCGCACAGAAACGAAGACCCAACACAGCCAAAAATAAATAAATTAATAATTGAAAAAAAAAAGTTTAAAAAAATAAAAAAAATAAAATAAAATAAAATAATCTATGAATTATACTCAATATCCTGTAATAACTATAATGGAAAAGAATCCAAAAAATAATATATATATGTGTAACTGAATCACTTTGCAGTACACTTGAAACTAGTACACTGTAAATTAATTATACTGCAATTTCAAGAAGTAATCTATGAGAGAATCTTGTGTAAACAAGAGCCGTGCTTCCGCCCCCTGGCAGGACTCAGCTCACGTGTCCCCCCGCCCTGTAGCCCCTCCACACCCTGTTTGAGGGGGAGCCCCTCTCCGTGGGTCCTGGGCCTGTGCGCCCCACCACAGCGCTTCTCCCGGGTGCTGTGCTCACACCGCCCACTTCCCCACTCTCTGCATCCCCCGGTCCCAGCCCCGCTCAGGCGGATGCTCTCAGGTCTCCGCTGACCCAGGGTGTGGGTGGCTGTGACGATAGTGCTTCCGGGCAGCGGCTGCACGTGGACGCTGGAGGGGACCGTTTTGGGTTCCAGCTGGTCTTCCCTACGGCACGTGAGCACTCAAGTGTGTGACCGGATGGGAAGCCGGCGGTGCCGGCATCCATTCTGGCCGAAGTGGAGGGTCCAAGGGATGATGGCTGAGAGGTGGGACATTCAGCAGGGAACGGATCCGGGGCCTACCAGGGGTGGCCAGCAGGGGAGGGCAGAAGACACACGACAAACACAAAGCACGGCCTGAGTGTGACAGCCCGTCTGGGGCAAGTGCTACTTTTTTGACAAGGAAGAATTTAACAGCCCGTTTGTGACAGCAAAGTGGAATTCATGAGCATTGGCGAAATGCTAAAAATCTGCTGCTTCAAATTTTTCGATGTCAGTTTTTGAAATCAAGATGTCCGTTTTCTACAAAAAATAAAAGGAAAGGATGCTTGCTGGGCTGTTAAGTTTCCTCTTAAAAAAAAAAAAAGAGGTTCATTGCGCAGCAGGGAATTCGAGCCTCTTCCAAGTGAACTAGAGCTCACGGTGGGCCCCAGGGTCCAGCGGACTCTGAAGACCAAGGTCCAGGCCTGGGGGTTGAGCGAGCCTGGCCGAGAACCTCCCGTGTGAGGGTGTGTGTGTGTGTGTGTGTGTGTAGGGGCTCTGCCTGGTGGGGACTCAGGTGTCGGGCCGGGCCGGGCTCACTCAGGGGCAAATTCGGCAGCAGCAATGGTTCAAGGCCCCGTCTGCTAGTGGGAAGAGGCGCCCTGGCCTGCTCTGCGGCTGGGCCAGGCCCACCTCTTCTGTCCCCGCACACAACCTCACGGCCACAGGGAAAGGGGAGCAAAGGCAGGGAGAGTAGATGCTTCTTGACTAATAACCTGAGTACTCTGGACCTGACGGCACCCCGTAAACAAGCCCCTCTGTGCCCCGAGGCCTCCGAGGGCTCGGCTAGTGACGTCCCTGCTGCCTCGGGGATTTGGGCAGTGACCCTGTCTTGTCAGCGTGCCGTTTTCCAGGCTGTGTGTAGGGCGAGTTTGTGTGTGCACGTGTGTGTGCATGAGTATGAGTGTGTGTGCGCATAGGCCTAAGTCTGTGAGTGTGTGCATTTGAGCATGAGTGTGACCTGTGTATGTACAGACACATGGGCGTGTACACACGTTTGATTAAGTGCATGAGCCTGTGACCATTTGGGTGTGTGTGAACCTGTGTGTGTGTTTGTGTAAGTGAACGCCTGGGTGTGAACACGTGAGTCCATGAGATTGTGCACACGAGTTGAGTGTGTGTGTGTGACCCACGTCCTCCCACCTCCCTTCCACGAGAAGAAAAAGCATTCCTGACTTGACTTGTACACATTCCTTAAAAGTTCAGATGAGGCTAGAGATCACTGCGCCTTGGCTTTGAAGCCAGAAAGCTCTGACCTTTCTGGGCAAGGATGTGGAAAGAGGGATGCCTGGGGTTCACACTGAGATTAGCTGAGGCCTGGTGGGAACAATGAGGTGGCCCTTGTACATCCCTCCGGTAGCCAGGAAACTGGGGATACAGGATGCTCTCAAGAGTCCTTAGTTCTCACAGGGAAATGAAACTAACTAACAACTTCCCCAGAGTAGTTCATCGGTATAACTGCTGTTGCATCATTGCAAAGCTGATGAGGGATTCGGGTTGGTTATTTAACAGTAAGTGTGATGACACACTAGCTAACGTGCCGAAGAGCAGGGCTTCCAAATTGTTCTGCGACCCCTGCCTGGAGTGTACTGGGCAGGTCCCCCCAGATGCGATGATGCAGAATACTCAGGAGGGCAGGACCACAGAGGGGGTGTGGGAATCGGCATCTCTAATGAGAGACATTCATCCACAGCCTCTTTAGGGCCGGGTGCCCTGTGCTTGGGGTGCAAAGTCTCCTTCCACCTTATGTCGGTCCCCATGGCAATCCCCTACTTCAGGAGCTTCTGGGATGATCTTGGACCAGTGCCTCAGGAAATCAGGAGAGCTGGGCGTGCTCCCACCCTGCACAGACCTCGGGCAGGTGCCGGGCACTGAGAGGCCCCTCTTCCTCATCCTGACCCCGGGTGGGGCTCAGCCCTCTCCTCTCTCCTCTAGCAGGAGGCCGATGCATGCTGACACCAGTAGCTTCGCAGACCTTGGAATCCAGTGGCCTCAGTTCACTGCCTGGTGAGTTGGTAGTTTCACAAATATTCAAGCATCCAACGTTTGTTTTCTCTTGAAGGACAGTGGGGGTCTGCAGACTTCAGAGAGCAGACTGGCCCAAGCCTCGCAGCATGACCCTCGCTCAGACCCCGGTTAAAGCTCAGGCTTGCCGTCACGGCCTCTGTCACTTGAGCCCGGAGGAAAAGGAGCTGGTGAAAAGTTGGGTGGATACACCGCAGGTCTGGTTGCGTGCCTGGCAATGCACGTGCCAATTCGCACATTTTCGTCGAGGCCGTGTTGGTGGGCATTTATTTTCCTTCCTAAGTTTAGTTAGAACATTCGTACGGTCTGCTCATTTGCCAAAAGCACATGTTCAAGACAAAAGCCCCAAGTGAACTGCTTTGTTGAAATCGTTTTTTGAAACTTTTAGGTTTCCCCCATTTACACATCCAGAAAATATGTGACCTATTTTCAATCCAGAGCTCCCTCTCGGGTGATTCCTGCCATTCATCACGGGGAATTTAATCTCCTGGTAAGCATATCTGGAAACACACCTCACAGTATTTGTTAGGAGTCAAAAATTAAAATAAGTGCTGAATTTAAACACAGGGACACACAAGGGCTGAGGTTTGCTGCTGAACATAGCAGATGGCATTTGCGAAAATAAAGGCATTTTCTTTTTCCTGTAAGCGGGTGATGGGGGAAAAAATCTTCAGACATTGGGTTTGATTAAAAAATGTTGTTCCAAAAACATTTATTCTTGGGTATGAGCGAGGGCTTAAGCATCAATTTGGGGCTATTTCCTTCCAGGAAGGTATTCTTTTGGCCCCATCCTCACTTGGAATGCTTTGGAGAAGAGTTGCTATTTGAAGAGGTATTCACTGGATCTGTCATTTCACAGATAAGGAAACTGAAGTGCAGGGAGTGGGTTGACTCCCTTACAATTGCTAGTTCATGACAGAACTGAGACCAGACTCCAGAAATCCCACTCCAACATTGGTGGGGATTTTCTCTGCACCCCGCTATCTCCCCTGATTGATATCCTGACATAGACACAATATTCTGCCTCTTAGTAATGGTAATTCTTCATGTCGTATCTTTATAAAAGCTCCAAATCATAATGCATGCTTCGAGGCCATGCAAAAGTTTTGAATTTGCAATTCTAAACTTCCTTCTAACTCAAGGAAAATCAGGATTTTTTAATAAGAGGTTAGACTTTAAAATACATCTAATTTGATTGAAGGCATAGCTTTCGCTGATCAACTCAGAGAAAGTAGTTATTGTTACCATGCAAAGGCAGTTTAGTCCTGCTGTAGTTTTTGCTGTGAGAACTTAGAAAAGGGAATCTTGGTTTTTATCCATCTCAGTCAATCGATGTGGGGTTGATTTTGTGGTCTTTAAACCAATTTACGTTCAGTTATATTCACTGCAGGAAAATGCAAACAGGCTGATGGACCTTTATTTTTATTTTGTACTTTCGTTTTCCTCTATAATGCAGCAATTTAAAGAACAGAACAAACAAATGGAAGACATGGAAATTTAGCTAAAGAGTTGGCTCAAAAGAATAGAACCCTTTCATGTTCTCTCCGGAGTTCTCTATTCATGTATCACGATGCCAAGTTTTGGCAAATAAGCCAAGTTTGGATTAAGTTACAGCCAAGTATGTTGCCTTTGCCCATTCAATTTATTCTTGGCAAACATCAGAGAGTATTTATAATAAAGTCCCATTTTGAACATTCTATTGCCCCAATGGAATTCTAATAAAACTGGGTATTTATTTAATGTCTAACTCTAGGAGTTCAAAGCACTTTACAGACATTCCTTGACTGATCTTAATATCTCTGCAAGATTTTACAGATTGGAAAAGTCAGCTGAGGCAGGGAAACTTGCGTGAGATCACCCAGGAAGACCACGGGATACTCCAAGTTAATGTCACCTCCTGACATTTAGAAGTTTCTATTCCTCAGATGGTGATGCATTCCCAACCCCTTATCTAAATGTTGTCGAATAGACAGTATTTGTTTATTTCTCCATGGTGATCTTTAATTAAGGAAAGTAGAAACCCCACAGACACTTCTGTTTGTATGTCATAGCATCAATTGGGCAAAGTATGTTTCAAACACTTTCTTTGGCAGTGGAGTTGGCATTTGGTAGCAAGAGAATAGACAGTTGGGAGGTGTCCCAATTGGACAACGAAATGGTAGTGATTTTTCCCTGGTCTCCAGAGTAATTCACATTTGCGTGGGGTGTGTATGGGGAGGTGGGTGGATGGCTGGTGGAGAAGCCAGCAAAGAGAGGTGTTCAAATATCTCTGTGGCATCTTCACTTACCTGAAGGGCATCAACCTGAATGTTATTACCACCCAGTGCCCTGCTATTCTAGGACACTGGCTATAAGATGGTTGTTTAGCATTTTCTTGACACATTTTATGTTTGCCGAGTTAGACTTCTGTTAAACTTTGTATTTGCCCGAGCTGGAGAATGTGCCAGGTGGAGCTTGGAAGTTGAAGATGATTAAAAGGAGGAGTCAATGTCCAAGAAGCATATGAAAAGCGGCTCAACATCACTAATCATTAGAGAAATGCAAATCAAAACCACAATGAGGTACCACCTCACACCGGTCAGAATGGCCATCATCAGAAAATCTACAAACAACAAATGCTGGAGAGGGTGTGGAGAAAAGGGAACCATCTTGCACTGTTGGCAGGAATGTAAATTGATACAGCCACTATGGAGAACAGCATGGAGGTTCCTTAAAAAACTAAAAATAGAATTACCATACGACCCAGCAATCCCACTGTTGGGCATATACCCAGAGAAAACCATAATTCAAAAAGACACGTGCACCCCAATGTTCATTGCAGCACTATTTACAATAGCCAGGTCATGGAAGCAACCTAAATGCCCATCGACAGATGAATGGATAAAGAAGATGTGGTAAATATATTCAATGGAATATTACTCAGCCATAAAAAGGAATGAAATTGGGTCACTTGTAGAGACGTGGATGGATCTAGAGACTGTCATACAGAGTGAAGTAAGTCAGAAAGAGAAAAACAAATATCGTATATTAATGCATATATGTGGATTCTAGAAAAATGGTACAGAGGAACCGGTTTGCAAGGCAGAAATAGGGACACAGATGTAGAGAACAAACGTATGGACACCAAGGGGGGAAAGGGGCGGGGGGTGGTGGTGTGGGATGGATTGGGAGATTGGGACTGACATGTATACAGTAATATGTATAAAATAGATAACTAATAAGAACCTGCTGTATAAAAATAAATAAATAAAATGAAATTCAAAAAAAAAGAAAAAAAAAACAACCCTTATATGTAAACTGAAAAAAAAAAAAAGAGAAGTCAAGTTTGGAGTCCAAGCTCCGGACAGCCCTGTGTGCAGGCAGGAGGTTTTCCTGTGTTTTTATGTGCAATGAAGCAGTTATTTTGCCAAATGCTTCTCTGAAGCACCATGTGGAAAGGCCACTTCAGGGACTTTTCCTGATCACCATGGAGGTGGCGTCTCTCCACCAGCCCTAGCACAGAGCTGGAGGGGGTGGGCTCTTACAGAAAAGGCTCTTGTCTCTACAACCTGTTTATCTTATAACCGACAAATGATCCATTCTAAGATTGTTTGTTTGGGCCAGAATTTAAGCTCATGGTACCATTGCCCGTGTTCTTCCTACTCAGTCACATGGTGAGTCCAATGCTGGAACATAGAGCAGCTGGGGCCACTTACGTACGTTGGATTAAAGGCATAAAGGGTGTATGAAGATGCAGACTTGAGCTGGACTGAATTTGATCTGCTGGAGCCACTCAGCAACTGTGTGACTGGGAACAAGCCACTTAGCATCTGTGTGCCTTAGTTTCCGCCTCTGTAAAAGGGGAACAGTCATAATAGTACCAGCCTCATGAAGATTAAATGGATTGATGTATGTTAGGCACTTAGATAGTTCTTGACACATAATTAGTGCCTTACTACTTTACTAGCTGTTATTATTATTATTCCTATGAACGTCGTGGAGTAAGAGTCACTGCCCAGCTTCTCTCTCTCTCTCCTTGAACCTGATGGCAAAGGTCAACTGTAAGACAAAAATAGTTGGGGGTAAATGTCATCAGCACTGAGAGTAGAGGCTGGAGGCTCCAAGGCCAAGAATGCTGAGGACTTCCTTCCAGACGAGGGGGTAGAGATGAGACAAGATGGCAGAGGTCACAGAAGGCCCCTCATCTTTCCCCAGAAATCAGTGAGGATTGTGGGGATCAGTGGGGGCTGCTCTGGGGAGACTCACTGAGCCTCGGGAGGTAGGAGTCAGGAGAGGGAGGGCCAAGGTGGAGACGCCGCTCGGCCTTCCTTTGCCCCTTCCCACAGTGACTTTCGGGGAGGCCAGACGGAAACCTGCTGATGAGGAACTTGTGTCTAAGTGGCCTCTCCTGACCTCAGCAGGATCATGTGATTTCACCAACCACGTTTGTGACCCACAGTCTCATTCGAGGTGGCAGGACGCCCTCATCCCACTTGGCAGGAGAGGGCCAGCCAAAGCCACTCTGGGTGCTGGCGTGGTGGCCTGGTGGACACACAGCCAGACGTGAGCAGCCAGGTATCGATGTGAGGGTTCTGCCAGTGAGAAAAGATGTCAAGAGCTGACCAAGGTCACACTCACAGCTGTGCCCCTGAGACCCAGCACTGTCAGTGTAAATCTGCAGGGGCTCGCTCTCCAGCTGCAAGTCTGGTGGGAGAGGGAGGGAGTGACCGTGCCTGGACAGGGGGAGCCCAGAGAGCTGTTTTCAGTCAGATAACATCCTGTGACGTGCCAGACCAGCACACTCACCGTGAGAAGATTCTTGGACACAGGGGAAGCAGGCAAACTCATGTTGCAATCAACAGGGAGAAAACAGATTTCAAAAACTTTACTACAGGAAATAGGAGGAACATTTAGACGTCAACTTCTTTCCCCTTTTACAGACTCTGCACAGTAAGGTATGAACCAGGAGATGCTAAGACAGAAATGAAAAAGGAAATGCCCCCTGAAGAAGAAATGGTTAGAGAAAAATAAAGTGTCACAGAATTTAAAATGGGATTTGGTGAGTTGGAATTAAAAAAATTGAATCAGGCAATTTTTACCATCTCTTTTAGGATGAAGTAAAAAAAAACTGATTGAAGAGATGAAGAATATTAGAAAAAATATAATAGCTGTGGATGAGAGGTAGTGGTGTTTTGATCAACTATGGTTTTCTTACTAAGCCTAAGCTCATACTTCTTAACGCACAGCAGGCCAATAAATCAAGAGATGAGCTTTTGGGGCAAGGAATAGTGACTTTAGTCAGAAAGGCAGCAGACTGAGATGGTGGACTCGTGTCCCAAAGAACCGTCTTCCCTGAATTAGAATTCAGGCTTCTTTTATACTAAAAGGAGAGGAGGTGTGGTTGGTGTCGGCATCCTCTGTTCTTTCAGCTGTCCAGGTAGGTCAGGTCATGATGTTCCTGTAAACCTCCAACAGGACAAATGTTATTCTCTGTTGTGCAACTTTTTATCTCTATATGAATGGAAAAGTGTTATACCTTTAAAGGTCAGAGCCTTGAGAACGGGCTATCCTGTATATTTCAGGCTCTAGGCAACATTCCTAACTGGAAGCCAAAGCAATAGAATACCAAGGTTAAAGTAAAAGAAACAGACACAATATGGAGTCAGATTTGTTCTTCCCTATTACAATTTTGCTTCTGAAGGAAAATATCTAACACATGAAGAATGCTCTTCAAGCAGATTGTAGAAGACATCTGCCCTGGACCTTCAGGCCAAACTAAACAACAGCAACAGCAAAACACTTTGACTTGGCGTTAGTGAAAGAGCTTGCCAGAAATAAATAGTAGGGGGATCATTCTTTGGTTCTTAAGAGATCACTTAAGGGAAAATAAATGAGAGTGAGGGTTTGAAAACTATAATTAATAACTTAGGTTTGAGAGGTGAGAGTCAATTGGTATGCTCTCCAAAGGGACAATCCAGCATTGTCCCTTTGTCTAACCACCCCACAGGACATCTACAAAAATGGACTATATATTTAACTATCTTTTAAAAACTCAATAAATTTTAAAGAGCGGAAATAGCACAATCCACATTCTTTGACCACAATGCAGTAAAACAAGCAAAATGACAAAGATATATAAATAGGAAACTGTAGCCATCAGAAAATTAAAACAAACCACGACAAAACAAAACATTTTTACGTAATGATCGGGTCAAAGATGAAATCAAAACCCCAATTATAAACTACTAAAACGTATCATGTTGTACAAAAATTCAGCCTAAGGAGGAATGCTGCATATTACAGCCTTGATTACAACAGTGAAAAAATGGAACGTCAAAATATGCAACAAATGAGGAGGCAGTGAAAAACACGATGGCGTGCCCTTGCTCTGACAACGGAATACCGCGTGGTCACTAAAAGATCGTGATTGACATGGAAGTGTGCCCATGATATGTTTTAAGGAAGAAAGCTAGGTGTACAGAATCACTCCACTTTTAAAAACTGTGGTTATGTTTCATCTGTGGGTGGTGGTGTAATGCACATATATTTTTTTGTTTTGCTCATGGCTATTTTCTACTTTGCCTCCATTGGCATGTATTAATTAGGTATCAAAATAGGCAAACATTTATAGACAAAAGAGGGGACTAAGGTGAGGATATGACATGTGATCACTGAGAGAAGCATCCCGTGACTTCATGTGGGTACTTGTGGGTATGGAATTCACCGTGTGGGGCTTTGCCTGTATACAATCTCCAGAGAGTTTACACTTACCACATGCTCATTTAGATACATTCTCATTAGCAACTTTGTGAATTTCCTTGGGACAGGCCCAGTTGATGATTTCCACTATTTGCATAATAACTGAAACCCACTTACTAACTGGTAATGGTTTAAAGATCCTGAAATGAGTTGGTAATGTTTAACTTTATTCCCAGAAATGCAGTGGCATGTGTCAACAAGATGAGTTTCTCTGAGCTGTGTTCTGAATGATGGCTGCAGGGTACATACCCCAAAATACACCTCGGTCCAGAATCTAATTGCCAGAGACGGTGACTGGTAGAGTAGATGATTCAGATACATAGAGCTGGAAGCCCTCGTCCAACCGTATTATAATAATCCTTGTCTTGCCCTAGAGTATATCCAAGATGACAGTGGTGAACACATCATTGAATTCACCCATAATACAGCATCCTCTCCCAGATAGCCCGCTTCCCCTCTTCCTGGAACCCAGCACCCCGAGCCATGAATGCATGAGTGACTGTACCCGGGCTGGCTCCAACCCAGCCGGGCCAGTCAGAGGCTCTCCCCATCATTTGGACCTGGAACCTAGTGAATCTAATTAGTGTTTGGGGGAAGAAGTAACTAAATTTGGAGCTGGGAAAGCCATGAGGTCATTGGAACCGGACTGTGAAGGAGATAATTCTACAGGAATGCAGAGGACCAGTGGTCAGAGATGACGAGGGTGGAGGGGGGGGGGGGTGGGCAGGCACTGGAGGAAGTCAGCTGGGCTCCTGTCAAAGCCCCTGTGTACTTGCCGCTGAGTTCCATGAGGCAAACCCGTGCCTCCCAGCAAACCTCCATTTAGGGCAGTTGGGATTCTGTTACATGCAACCAGACAGTTTACAACCAAGCCAAATATTTCGTGCTTGAAATTTAACAAGCTCAATTTCCACATTAGGAAACACAAAGTGATGTGAAACAGCCTGAACGTGGAAGTGGCACTTTAACCATTCTCAAGTTTTCTCCTTAAAAATATAGCAGCATGCAAACCTGCTGGAAGATTGCAAAAAAATTTCTATAAAACAAACAAAAAAAAAACCCAATAATGGCATGAGTCTGTGGGTTTATACCATTCAAAAATGGTTTGGACTTGATCACAATTCCAGTTGTGGAAAAGTGATGTCGTGAACTAGAAATATTGAACAACAACAAAACATCCAATTAGGAAACCATAACACACATGAGGCAGCAGCTGTGAAATGACTGGTCAGTCCTGAAAAGGAGTGATAAAGAGACTGGGTCTAGCTCCTCCATCTAGCGTTGTCCAGATTTAGCAAATAAACATACAGGACACTCAGTTAAATTTGATTTTCAGATAAACATTGACCAACATTTTTAGTGTAAGTATATCCTAAATATTGCATGAGACATACTAAAAAAAAATCCATTGATAATCTGAAACTAAAATTGAACTGGGTGTCCTGTATTTTATCTGGTAACCCTACCCCAATCCCAAGAAGCTTAGTTAGTCTTCAAAGGTAATATTCATTGAATTGCCTTTGACTTTCTCTCCACTGAAGACATTCTTGACCTTCATAACTCTGTTTCAAGTAATCCCTTTCAGTCAAAAAGGCATCCTCAGCAATGGGCTTCGTATGGAGAGAAATGCAACGCTATTTGTGTAGAGTGACTTGGCATTGCAAATGACTCTGGTCGGTTGAATGCAAAACACCTGCAATCCAGTTCCCAAATGTTTGGTGTCACTTGTAAATTTCCTTCGGAAGCAGCCTGTGAGGGCATCTTGGGAAGGTGGGTAAGCCAAGCGGAAATTGTGCTGAATACTCTGCCATCCCAACACCAAGTGTTTAAGAACCTCAAATCTAAAAGAGCCTCCCCCCTCCAGGAAGGTTATTTATTGAATTTATGTATTAATAAAATGATCTAAGCCATTTTCAAATTCTCCATTGCTGTTTGGTCCCACGTGGTGGGAACCCATCATCTTAGTATCCGGCTCCTTCATGAGCCATTTCAGGGATGGTGAGAAGACTTATCATGTATTTTCATACTGGAGCTTTAGCCCCCAGGCCCATCATATGCTGGAAAATCCTAGCAGTGTTAACATTTCTAAGTGGTTCTAGGATTATTTTATGCAAAGACCTTGTCTCACCTTATTTTCTTGACTGTACCCAAGCTGGCTGAAGGCATGGAGGTGCCAGCTAGGACAGTCAGGAGGGACTGAAAGAACTGTATTCCTGCTGCTTGGCTGAAAGGCAGCAATAAGATGCCCATCTCGAAGCAGGGGGTCCAGTGAAGGAGGTGCCTGGTTTAGGGGATCAGGATACATCGTGTCCCTTCTGTACCTGTGCCTCTATCTAACTGTGGCAGGGGCATAACTTCCCCCGACCTCGGGCTTGCTTACACCTGGGCTGCAGCAAAGATGCCCATAACCCCCCCCCCCCCAAACCCCACCCCCTGCCAGCCCCTCCTCAGGGGCCCCTCCTCAGGCCTTCCTCCCATCTGAGGTCACCCTTCCATCCGTCAAAGCCAAGCAAAGTAGAACTTAGTCATAAAAAGAAAATGCAAGTTCCCTTTTACTGGGACTCAGCCCACCGCTGCCCCAGGCTGGCAGGAGGGTCTAGGAGGGGGACAGGATGGGGGGGTGAAGCTGGCCAGGCAGTGCGATGCATTTACAGGAGGGTCAAGCTGGATATTCCTCCCCCAGCACCTTGTCTGTCCTGTACTTGCAACACAGATGCCGGGCTGGGGGGCGGACTGCGTAGGGCACACCACGGACCAGCGTCATCAGGATGGAAATCCGTCTCCTGGTTTCTGGGCCGGGATCACTTCCAGAGGGAGAAAACCGAGGCTCAGAGGTACAGGGAGTACAGCCCCCCACAGGCAGCCCCACTTCTTTCTCCTCCTTTTTCAATCAGCTCGAAGAATCACATACTCCCAGCAATCCCAGGTGTACAGAGCAGGCTGGGACTAAGAAAAAGTGGTCACTTCCACGGGGTGACACTGCTCAGAGGGTTCGGGCCCGAGGGCAGCCAGCTGTGTTCCCAGAACTCTGCTTTCCAGCTCCATGAGATTTGGGGATTTTCAGTCCAGGAATTTTATAACTACTGGGCTCATCCTGGGATACCGAGTAACTGGAAATTGAATTGTGCTTTTCCCATGCAGTTTGTAGCTAAGGAAACAGATCTCTCTGAGCTGCGGGGCCGTGTTCTCTGATCCCTGAGCGCAGTTACAAGGAGGGTACTGACTCGTGGGACACCCCGCTCTGGCCCTTCACCTGATCGTGGCGCCAACCCCACAGGCTGCATTGTTACCTCATTTCACAGGTGAGGACCGGGGCGAGGCGAGCCAAGCGGCTTATCAAGGTTGTCTCTGTTGGTGAGAGGATGTGAATCCCGTCCCTGTGGCTCTCCACCCTGAGTCAGCTGTACTATTTGATGGAATTTCCAACACCATCGAGACCCCAGAAACCTGCAAATGGTGCAGTTTTGTTACCGAATGCAAGTTGTATGCCTGACGCACAGTGAGGCCAAACAAACTGAAATGTCGGGGTTTGGAGCAGACAAAGGGCCAAGCGTGGAGACGGGTGGCTTGTGCCCGAAAAACCCCGAACTCCTCAAAGGGTCTCAGCAAAGCACTTTCAAAGGCCAGTTGAGCGTGAGGCGTGATTGGCTGTTGGCAAACTTCTTGATGTTGTCATCCTTTGTTCTTGCCGCTGTCCACCTAGGTCAGGTCATGATGTTCCTGCAAACCTCCAACAGGACAAACGTTATTCTCTGTTCTGCAACTTTGTATCTCTATATGAATGGACTCTTAAAGGTCAGAACCCTGAGAATAGGCTACCCTGTATATTTCAGGCTATAGGCAACATTCTTTTACAAAAGATGCAGAGCCAGCCTGACTAAGCACAGGAAAAGGAACAGATCTAATATGGAGTCAGATTTGTTCTTCCTTATTACAGTTTCTGCAAGAGGAAAGTTCTAAGAACAAGCGACTAGTAGACATCAGTGACAGAAATAACCGGGCAAAAGTGTGCTTTTGTGCTGTTCTACTTCTAAAGCTTGCAGACCCTGTTATTTTGGGTTCTCTGATTATCTGGTTTTGATTTACTAGACTTGACTAAGAATGAAGAGGGTGTGGATCCTTTTTGGAAGGGGATCTTATTCTTGTCTCTGTGGACTTGAGAAAGAAAGAAAAGTGAATGCAGAGACACCTTGATTCGCGAATTTCTGGGAAGCCAGCGTCTATAAAGTAAGTTGGGCTTGCTTCAAAAAGAAAACAAAGCGACTTCATAAATCCTGGAGCTCCAGGCTGGTGCTTGTCATTGGAGGAACCACTCCGTTCCCTATAAGCCACTTGACAAGCCAGGACGCTCTACTCAGGGAAAATTCTATCTCTCATCGCCCTGTGAGGTGCGTGAGGTGTATCACCCACCTTGGTCTTCCACAAGAGCAAATTAAGGCAGACTAGACCAGCCGAAGGTCATGTGTGCCACGAGTGGCGGCACCGGTATATAACTATCAGAATGTTTATCTTCAAAAAAAGTCTCTTTGCCTACAATTAGAGACAAAATGGAAAGCCACTGTACCGTGCACACTGTATCTGGTCTCCGGTTTCTAAATCTTTCTTCATAGTTGTGAAGCTTGTCCATTTCGAGCACCCAAGAGCCTGCCTCTCTTGGACCTTTTCTCCCCAGGAGAATAGAATGAGGACCCTCCCCTGCTGTCAATTCCCTGCTGCGGACCCCGGTGGCCTGATGACTCATTCTTGTGCTCGCCGTGCTGGTGAAGGACCTGGAACTAGGCTTCTAGCATCCAAGGCAGACAGCCTTCTGGTACCTCCATCTTATAAGAGGCACAGAAGTGTGGGCTGCCCTCAGGGAAACACCACGGGCTGTCCACAAGGCTGACTTGTGGGCTGGACCCAGGCTTCTTATCTGGCTGGAATGTACCAGGTCTGCCTACCATGCAGCTTCTATTACGTCAGGGCCGTGCCAGGACCGGGCCAGGCAGCGTTTCCGTATCGCCATGGAACTGGTCTTATTCATGGAGTGACAGTGGGGTTCCTCTGCTTACTGGTGCTTGCTGGTATCTGCAGGTCACACACAGAAGTTCTTCTAATCCCATACAGAAGTTTTTTTTCCCTTTGGAGAAAGGCTCAAAATGCAAATGTCTGGTTGAGGCAAAATCATGGCTGCAATACACAAACGTTATTAATCTGGTAGTGGTATTAATATCTATTAAAAATTGAATTCCTTCTACGTGTCAGACACCATGCCAAAAACCTACAGAATTTTCTCATTTAATCCTTACAGATATCCCAAGAGGCAGACACTGTGATTCTACTTGACAGAGGAGGAAGGAAAAGGTGCTCAGAGAGTTTAGACACCGTCCTATGAAGGGAAAGACCTGGGCTCCAAACACTGGCTCTGAGCTTATCCCAGACCAAGCCTCTGGACCTGGAATTCCCTGCGTGTGGAGGGTCTCAGCGCCTTCCTCCTGCTTCCTGCTCTGAGTGAGCGCCAGGGCAGCGAGCATTTGCAGAGGCTTCCTGCCCATGTTCCCCAGGCCACCATCTACTCAGCTGCTCCAGCCAGAAACCTCAGACCCTACAACTCCCTCTGCCCTCCCACCCCGTGCCCACTCCCAGACGGATCTGGCATCCTCCACCCTTTGCCTTCTCCACATGCCCAGGGTGCCTGCAAGAGGCAGTGCTCCCTGCCCCACCCTGACCCGCCACATCCTGTCTCTTCAAAATAGCTAGGGCGATGCTTTACAAAAATTCCTATTTTCCTCCTCCTTAAAGCCCTCTAAAATCCCAACGTATATTTAGAATAAAATCCCATCTCCTCACCATGGCCAGTCTCTGCCCCGTCAGGCCCTGTCCCCTTTTCTGAGCACCCCATTCTTTCTGTGTCTCTTTTAATCATTAATCATGAAAGCTCTTTCCTGCCCCAGGACCTTTGCACATGTGACTGGTGCTCTGTCTGTATCATTTCCCCCCACTCTATTAGCAGGGCTCACTCCTTATCCTTCAGTTGTCCGCATAAATGTCACCCCTCAGCTGTGGCTGATCAAACGACCTCAGCTGGGCTCCCTGCCCCTTGAGTTTTCTACCATGTGGCTCCTGTCTTTCTAGCAGATTCGGTCAGTACTTCTCCAGTGAGAGTGGAAGGGCCATGAGGGCAGGGCAGACTGTTCCTGTTCACCACTGTGTCCCAGGCTGCACAGAGCCTGGCACAGAGCAGCGCCTGGTCATTACCTGCAGAGTGATGGGTGTGGCTGAAGCTCACCTTTTCAGCAGGTGGGGTGAGGGCAGCGCTGTGTCCACACTCTGTGTTTGTGGCTCCTTTCCCACCACAGAGACAGTTCTCACCGCCTCACCTCCCAAATCCAGCACTGTTTCCTCTCTCAGCCCCAGTTCCTCTTTTATAATTATTTCCAAAACGTCACGCAAAGTGGTCGTCAGGCAGAGGCTGAAACACATGTGTCCCATGGAAGCAGTGTCCCCACTTTCACTCCACATGTCTCTGTGTGTGTGTTGTGTGTCTATGTGTGCGCCTGTGTGTGTGTGCCTGTGTGCCTCTGTGTGTGTGCGTGCATGTGCCTACCACTCTCAGCTGTTAGCTCAAACTGAGTGTTCCCTGTTTGGATGATCAGACCAGAGCTTCTTGCGCTAACCCTTATATGAGGCCTGGGCTGGAATGCTGGGCCCCCAGAGGAGGCTGGCCTGAGTGTCGTGGGTGGACGTGAACCTGAGATGTGAGCCTCGGGCTGTCTGATGACCTTCCTGGGCCCCACGGCCACTCCGGCTCCATGCTGGCCTTCCTTAACCTGCTGTGGAAGCTCCTCCCCTCCCTCCAGACTCAGATGGGAAGCCGTTTCCAGACAGGAAGTGGGGAAAGGGGAGTCTCTGTGGTCACTCCGGCTTTTCTGGGTGTGTGGGGCTTGTCAGCGCTTGGACAGGGGTCCAGGCAACTGGAGTGAACTCACAGGAACTGAGAGTCTCGGGGCGGTGGCCAGAACTGGAAATCAGGGCAGAGGAGGGCAGGATCACGTGGAAGCCGGGTCAGAGCCAGGGCAGGTCCCACAGGGATGCTTGTGGAGAAGGAGTGGAGGGTAAAGTCAGGTTTCCGATGCGGGGTGTCCAGGCTAAAAGGCAGAGAGCACAGAGGACTCAGATGGAAGATTCTGGAACAGAGTGCAGGGAGTCAAGGGTCTGGGTCCCAGTATCCCTTGCCTGGGCAGCAGGTCTCGAGCAGGGACGGCCCTGGAGGTTCCAGCCTGAGCCTGGGCAGCGATAACATTCTGCTGGTCACTACACACCTGGGAAGTTTAGTGAAAGAAAAACACGGATCTTGCCCTGGAATATGACACCTCTCTTTGGGGCTTTGTGTCAGCAAAGCATCAGTCTGCACATTGCGTGTGGATAAATACGCAAAGGGGACTGGCGATTTTTTGTTTCTTTCTTGTTGCTGATCTCATGGCATCAGCACTGTGGGTTTATCGGGGACCCTGGGCCCTCCTTCTCCTCTTGGCTCCCCCTCTGCAGGCCGATATCTGACCGGATATCTGACCGCTGCTGCCGGCTGCCGCCTGCCCCCTCCTTATCTGGCCTGTTGTCCAGAACACGAGGCCCAGGGGTTGTGGGTGTGTCCCCTGTCCCTGTCGCCATGGCCAGAAGGCTGAGCTTTGCCCTGTCGTGAGCACCAGGGAAGCCATCCACGGAGATGAAGCCGCTGGTGGTTCCTTTTGCAAAACGATCAGTAAACCTCTGATTTGTCCTGAGATTTGGATTTTTCCCCTTCTAGAGTTTTTCAAGGAGTCAGAGCTGTAATTCGGTTTCTTACAGAGACGACCACAGAAAATGCGTCCACGCTTTCTCTCCTCCTGTTCCTTCTTCTGTAAAAACAATCACAAGGTCTCCACCTATTTCCAGAGAGTTCCTGAACGCCGTGGGAATAGGGTGATGTTTGGGGAAGTGTTCTGGTTTCCAGGGCGATGTCTGGGAGGCGAGAGGCTGTGAAATGTGCCTGGAGCGGGTGGGCGGTGGTGGGGGGGGTGCGTAGGAAGGACTACACTGCAGGAGGAAGCTGCCACACCTGATAAGGGGCTTTGTTGCGTTTCTCCTGATGTCACAAGGTGCGTCTCTTGGGTCCGCACAGCCATCCGGCACTGCACCTTCCCCTCCCCCTGCATGACGGGGCCCCAGGGGACTCAGGAGACCTGGGGGTGGACACCAGGCCAGGAGAAGCTCCCTGCCCTGCCCCAGGACCTCGGGTGCTAGGGATGCTCCTCTAGGGGGTCCGTGGGGTCTACGGGATGAAGGCACGTCGTGTTCCCGAGTGGAGAGGGCCCAGGAATGCTGATTTGGGGTCGAACCATTTTGAACTGGTTTGAATTCAAAGGAATGCATTTCCAAAATTGTGACAGGCATTCTTGTTCTAAAAATAAACCCAAGGAAACCAAGTAGCTCGGGACCACCCGGCAGACAAGCTCAGCTGACAATAGACACTCGGTTCACTTCCTGATTGGTGCCTCCAATTCTGGGACTGGGGTGGGGGACATTACTTAGAATATTCTACTAAGTAAACTTATTCATCACAAGCCGAAAACAATCGTGTGGCCCCTTTACCATCACACATGTCAGGTGTAATGCGACTAGCTGTGTGCTCGGCCACCTCTGCTGGTCACCCGCCTCTTGGAGGTGACATCCCTCAGGTTCCACTCCCCGCTCCCCAGCTGTCGGGGTCACTGTTAACCTGGATCTTGGGCACTTAGTTTGGAATCTTGAGACCCAGATGTAGCATCTCGCTGCTTTGGTCAAAACTTCTAATTTAATCTTTTTACACCTGAACCACAAGCAATACCTAGGAGTTAAAGGAAGGTTTGGGAAGGTCCTGGAATCGGGAGATTTGGGGGCAAGTGCTGCTTCCATCACTGAGAGTTTGAGCTGGTCCCATCCCATGTTTCCTCGTGTGTTGAATGTCAGGCTGGAGTAAGCCATTTCCGAGACGGGTTCAGCTGCAAAATGATCTTAGCATCTGTGATCTTGTGCTAGCAAGTAGGCTGGTGAGAAGTGGAGGACCTCCCCACCGGAGAGGAGCAGGTGGCATCATGGGAAGCGAATACCCTCCACCTCTCTGAAAGCAAGGAGGTCTCCGAGGTTAGGGGAGGGTCTGACCATGCATTCACTCCTGGAGGGGAAGCCAAATGATACTTCTGGAGGTACTTACAAGGTGGTTAATTATCTGGGTTTTTTGTTTTTTTTTTTTAGGCAAACATTTATGGAAGGCTGTTGCATGTGAAATGAGACTTCAGTTCAAGACCGTGAAACTCACAAACGCTGGGGTTGGCTATTGCGGGTGAGCACGCGGTCCCTCGGAGCCCAGAGCCCTGGCCAGTGAGAATACTGCCGTGTGTCATGTCACCGGCTCAGGAGAGCCCAGCAACTCACACATTCACCACCACCAGTGGGCGTTCATTGGACGGTGCTCTCCCCAGGCCACGGTCCTCACTTTCCCCAGTGGCTCTCTGTCCTGGGCTCCTGCGGCTACCACCTCACGTTTGCTGTGCACTTTCTGTCGTCAGATGGGAAGACAGTGGACCTTATGGGTCGGGGAGCTGGGCTTCTCTCTAAATCGAGTTTTGCACGATGCTTAGGCCTGCCCCTTATGGGTAGATATTATTGTCGGCTCTTAGGGGACCATTTGTTTTCCTTTTTTAATTCCAAGTTTCAAGGGAATGTTCTGCCTCCTTAATTGGCTCTGTGGTTGGAAAAGAGGTTCCTTACACTTCCCTTCAAATTTTGAATCCACTCATCTATGAACTGTTATAAGATATATTCTATAAGATTTTCGTCTGAGTTGTAGAATAGAGTTGAAGATAAACACCACATTAAGATGTAGGGAATCTCTACTTTATATTTTGAGCTTTGGATGGCATAAAGGCAACTTACGGATTTCATTTGGTCGGACTGCTCGCTTGCCCCATCAACATTCCCTTCCTCAGCATCTCTTGAAGGAAAAGGAGCCGCAGGGCTGAAGCATCGCGCTGTTGGACTCACTTAGCAGGGGAAGACTTCTCCGTTGTTAAGGGCTGGGTTTCAGAACGCCTTGCATGTCTGCATTCCTCACGGGCAGAGGGATTCCCTGCAGAACTTGTCAGTCATGACAGTGATTGAAAAAGAGGAATGTTTTCTCTTGGATTTGAGCCAAGACACAGGAATCCAGCCATCTGCAACTGCAGATGCAGAATGCCAACTGCATTCACAGGCCATCTTCTGTGGGACGGGTCCCCTCCCCCCTGACCATGTACTCCCCAATCTCTGCATTCACTTGGAATCCTGGAATGCCAGCTGAAAGAGGCCTCAGAAACATCTAGTCCTATAGCCTGTGTTTCCAGATGAGGAAGATGAGGCCCAGGAAAGGCACTGAAGCCCCCCTCAATGTCAAGGTTTCCTGCAGTTGTGAACGACACTTGTGTTTTTCTTTCTTGCTTTGCACAGTCATCTCCTCTGAGGAACCAGCTCTCAGCCCAGCACAGAACGACGTCCAAAGCCCCATCTTCTTCTACGTTTACCTGATGCTGGAGGGGGCCCCCAGCATGTTGAAACTGAGCTTGTTGGCGCCTCACCTTTCACACACAGAAAGCATCTGGCCCAGAGTGGAGCATTTAACAGCATTCTCCTTGCTCCCATCTCCCCATCTCTGGTCCTGTGCTCACCAGGGACAATGGCATCGCCACGCACCTGCCTCCCTCACCTGGGGTTGGGCTCTGCATCCATCTTCCTTGGTCTCTACTGTTGATCCCGTTGATGCCAGCTCAGAAACGTCCCCTGCCCCAGCCTGTGGTCCCCACTCCCGGGACCACTGCCCAGTCCTTGCCTCAGGGCTTCCTGGTGGGGAGTGGACCCATCAGCCCTGTGTGGGGAGGAGGATCCAGCCCACCTGGACACCTGAGGGATGTCACCAGCCAGGTGAGGCCTCACGACAGAGAAGACCTTTCTTCCTGCGCTCATCCTGGCCTTGTAAAAAAGAAGGGTTCCCTCTTTTATTGTATTTGTTCACAGGGGAGGTCTGAAGACTTGAATTTTTCCCTCCTCCATCCCCAAAGCCTGCCCTTCTGAGCCTTGGCATGCCCCTGCTTGAATCAGGTGGACAAGGGACTTCTGCAGCAGCCTCCTGAGTGAGCCGTGGGTCCAGATGACCCACCGGGCTGGAGATGGGGAGGCCCCACTGGAAGGTGGGCAGTGATGACTGTGGCCAGACCATTGCTGGACGGCCTCTGCCCCGCACGCCGGACGGTCCCTCCAGCGGCCTGAATCCCACCTCTGGGCAGCTTCAAACACTGAAGGCGGGGGAGGGATTGGAGGCATAGGAGATGCTGGATAACAATCTCCTGAAGGTGTCAAGGTGCCAGGCAGGGAAGAGGTTGAGAGGGAAACTTGCTGGACAGGAAGGCAGGGCTGTGGGAGAGGTAGACGCTGGCACCTCGCACGGACCGGCCGTCCCGTCAGGGCTCCGAGGGTGGCATTTGGGTGGGCCTGCCGCACGGGGGTATCCGGGATGGGCAGTTACTTCCTGCCTATGGGAACCTTTGATTCCCCTCCCCCGCGCCCTCTCTGCCAGGACGCCTGACATTCTGGGGTCTGGAGCAGCAGGTGGTGCCCCCAGGGTGCACCCACCACCAGCCCGGTGCTGCTCCAGGGCCCCTCCGGGGAGGTTTATAGGTCAAGGAAGGCAGTCAATTTTGAAAAGGGCTGAGAAAAGAAGATCTCTTCCTCCTGATGTGAGATTCATGATCAAGGCAAGGAAAGAGAAAAGGGACGCTCCTGAAAGTGAAAAGCATCTTGGGGGAGCATCTCTTTGGGAGGCCCCTGAGGGATCCAGTTCCCCTGCACAGGAGCCCCGCTACGTGCCTGGAGTCCAGAGGGCTCTGAAGACCCGGAACTGCAGGGGCCGCTGAGAGGCCTGGGGAGGAGGGCCCCGCCCCCTGCCGCTCCGCAACATCTGACCCCAGCCTTCCTCTCTGAGTCTCCTCCACCCGGACGTCCGGGCACCGTCCTGCTGCCCCTCGGGCGGAGCAGAGTGCCTACTGGTACCCAGACCCCACACACCACTGCCGTCAGATCTGGGCACTTAATTCTCTGCACCGTTCACCTGGGCACACAGCATGGCCAGTGCGAGGAAGGCATGAGGTGAAGGTGCAGTTACAACTTGCGGAGCTCGGGTACAAGTGGGTCGGTGTCCTCCCTCCCCCAGCCCCTCCCCACGCCCTACCCCTGTGCCGCGTGGCTCCAGTTTAATGGCCTTGAGGCCTCTTCTCAACCTCTAAACCAGGGGTCCTCAAACTATGGCCCTCAGGCCAAATCTTGCCCTGGCCTCTTTTGGTTAATAAAGTTTTACTGGGTCACAGCCATGTCCGTTGTACATGCTTGTGCGTCGTCTCTACGTCTGCTTCCACGCCACACAGCAGAGTTGAGTAGTTGCGACAGAGACGGATGGCCCACAAAGCCTAAAATATGTACTATATGGCCCATCACAGAGGAAGTTTGCTGATCCCTGCTCTATACCCATAGCATCTTGGATGCCTCCAAATTTGCCATCTTGGCTTTTCTTTCTTCCTTTCTTTCTTTCTTCCTATCTTTCTTCCTTCCTTCCTTTCTTCCTTCCTTCCTTCCTCTCTTTCTTTCCTTTGCTTTCTTTCCTTCTTCCTTCCTTCCCTCCCTCCCTCCTTCCTTCTTCTCTCTTGGTGGGTGATCTCTTTAACATTATGACACATTTTAATTTTTACCATGTTAATTGCCCCCAAATCTAAACTCTAGTCTTTCAAAGCCCAGACTTACCTTTACAAGAACTCATGGACTACATTCAACATGTCTAAACTCAATCCCTTTGTCGTTTTCCCTGTATCTCCTCGTCTGGATTACCCTATTTTGGATAACAGCAGATCCTGTTCCCAGAGCTCAAAGCCTGTAGTCAGTCACCTTTGCTGAGTCCCTTATACTCTCCTGCCTTTTCTGTCTAATCAGATAAAGCCCTTGTCACTGTCCATTCCTGCAGGAGAGGAGATATGTCCTCCTCACAGGGTTGGGAAGTGGAGAGAGAATGGTTTAATGCTTGTAAAATACTCAGCACTAGGTGGGCACAGAGAAAGGACTCTGTTATCCATCTGGATGGATGGATGGATGGATGGATAGATGGATGGTTGGATGGATGGATGGGTGGATGGGTGGGTGGATGGATGGATAGATGGAAGGGTGGATGGATGGGTGGATGGGTGGGTGGATGGATGGATGGATAGATGGAAGGGTGGATGGATGGGTGGATGGATGGATGGGTGGATGGGTGGGTGGATGGATGGATAGATGGAAGGGTGGATGGATGGATGGATGGATGGATGGATGGATGGATGGATAGATGGAAGGGTGGATGGATGGATGGATGGATGGAAGGGTGGGTGGATGGTAGATGGATGGATGGGTGGATGGATGGATGGTAGATGGATGGATGGGTGGATGGGTGGATGGGACATGTACACCAGCTACATGAGGTTTGCTATGGGTGGGGATGTCATGAGAACTCTGCTTTGGGAACTCATTGTGGCAGCAGAGTATACAATAGTGTAGAGAGAGACAGGGCGTGGGGAGGAGGATTGGAAGAGTATTTCCATATCCCAGATTAATAACATCCTATCTACTAACCCAGGATGGCAAACGTGTGAATGGAAACAAGCAAAATGAGCCAGGAAGATATCTGGAGCCATGGGCAGTGACCAATGCTTTATCAGGCAGAGTAGAAAAACAAAGCAGGGAGTGAATGAGCAACTCAGCAAAGGTGACTCCAGGGTTTCAGCTCTGGAACTGGGGCTGCCATTCACCGGAAGAGGGTAATCCAGAAGAGAAGTAGGTTTGGGGAAAATGATAGAGTTTGAGTTCAGACATGCTGAGTTTAGTAAACACATTCTTATAAAAGTATCACGTTCTACAGAGTGATTTAAGGCAGTTTACAAAACTACAGGCCAAGCAAGTAAGGGAGGTTTGGAAACTGGGCTATTGGGAAACAAGATGAAACTTGTGAGGTTTCTGGAAGTCAGCCTAGGAGCCTATCCTAGCTTTTCAATAATCAGAACAAAGGGGAGACCCATCCACCCCACGGGGCTTGCAGGAGCGGGAAGGAATGGGTTCATGCTTGGAGCAGCCCTGGGAGGGCAGAGAAGGCCCATAAATGCTCACTCTTCCTTTACTATTAAATTCTCTTTATTTATTTTTTTATACATGCATTATCCACCTGATAGAGGGTTAAGATTCTTGAGGGGAGGGGCTGTGTCTCATTGCAAGTGCGCGCTCTCTCTCTCTCTCTCTCTCCCTGTGTCTCCTCCTCCCACCCCCTACCAGGTCTAGCACACACTGTCACACTTCACTGAATGGAGTAGTCGAGGATGGAGGATAATTGAAGAAATGACCTGTAACCTCTTAGGTTGGATCCTTCCTGCACATCTGCTTCTGGCACGAAAGGGAAGTCCCTGATGTGATGAGAACCCAGCAACAGTTGGGCTCCGGGGCTAGTCCGCCCCCATTCATCTCCACCACGCCCCCTCCCCAGTGCAGATGTGCAAGCCTCGGCACATTGCTGGAAACAGAAATGGATGGGTGTTCTGGGGGCAGAGCGAAGATTTATAAGGTCTGTTGAAGGTTTTATGTAGTGCGAAATAATTTCTCACTTTATTTACTTGAGCTTTTCCTTAGCAGTGAGCACCCAAAGCCATGCTTAATTTAATAATATATTTGCTTATCATATGCTGTGAATTCCAATCCTAAAATCTCCTAGAATTGGTACTGGAACTTGGCAGATGTAAACACATCCTGTGTCATCCCTTCAAAACCGGCAATTTTGGATGTCAAATAGTGGATGTGACCTGAATTTTAAAATTATTACTCTTGCTATCCACGTGGGCATTTTATAATTGAAGATTAGTAAATTTTTTATTTAAAAAGATTTTTAGGTCTTTATACATGCATCTAGTTCTATTTTCAGGTTACTTGAAGATTGATTTTTGAATAGTAAGTACCTGCAATAATTAGTTATACTTTTCCAAAATTTTTTGAGCGGGGCACAACTTTTGCTGGGGATTCAGGGGAACTGTATTTAACCAGGTTTCTGTTTGTAGATGGAGAGGTTCATCTGCCACCCCAGGAATGAGGCCTGGGTATTATTACTTGCTCTGCAATGTCCAATTTGGCCTTTGATCTTTTGGGCCGGTGTTCATTTTATGGTTGACACAATTCAAAGTGTCAGACAACTGTGGAGTGCTTGCTCAGGAAAGAAAACCAGAGCAGAGCTGCCTCTGCTGCCCAGCTGCCCTCCTTAACAAGCCTCTCTAGGGGTACAAATATTTGCACAGCAAATTGCACAGCAAATTCTAAGGCTACGACGTAATCAACGGAAATTCTCCTTCTGGGTGCCCGAGACACTCAGGCATCCTGGCTACCTGCCTGGAAAGGTGGAGGTGGACAATCCATCCTCTTTGACTGGCCTTGAGATGCTCTGTACCCACCCGAGCAACAGCACAAAAATATTCTGCTCTCTGTGAGAAGCACGTAGATCAGTGTTCTTCCTGGGATAATTGGTAGAAGATCTCTAGGGTGATTTGTTGCAGATATATTCCTTGTGTTGTGTGTGTGTGTGTTAAATGCACTGCTTCTGCTTTGACCCAAGTTTATTGCGTGTTTAATCTTAAGGATGGGTCCCTAGAGCCTCAAGATCCAGGAGGGCACCCACAAGTCCACTAAGGGCTGTTGTTATTACTGTCCTTGTAATTATCATTTAAAAAAATTTCTTTTTACATTCTCTTCCATTATAGGTTTTTCCGAAGTCCCTGTCTCTTGTGCAGCGTCACGGTGTGGCTGTGACTTTGCCCAGCAACAGACAGTGGATTCCCCACACAGTCTAGGCTGCCCTGCCCTTCAATTTGAAAACGGTTCTCGCACAGAAGTGGAATGATCGCGCTACTCTTTGTCTCTCGTGGCGGTGGGGTCCCGCTGGCTCGTGTCCAGATCATTACGGCAAACTGGCTACTCTGGGCGGGCCCAGTGCTGGACTGGGGAGCCTGACAGGAGTCCTGAAGACAAACAGAGGGCAGCCCCCATCTAGGCTGTACTTGGACATCTGTCCTCGGGGTAGCTCCTGCTGCGAGACCGGTGTGTGATTTGGATAGAAAAACATGTGAGCTGTCAGCAGCGTATAAATTTCCATGCCTTTGATGGGATCATGAATGATTCTGTTGCTGAAGTCTCATGATCTGTGCTGCAAGACAGGCACTGTGCAGCCAGCAGGCTATGGACCATGGAATTTTAAAGTCCCGGGGGAAGGGCATCTTTTTAATTTAATTTTATCTTATTTTTAATTTTATTGAAATATAGTTGATTTACAATGTTATGTCAGATTCAGGTATACAGCAAAGTGATTCAGTTATATATATATATATGTGTATATATATATAGACACACACACACACACATTTATATATTCTTTTTTAGATTCTTTTCCATTATAGGTTATTACAAGATATTGAGTATAGTTCCCTGTGCTATGCAGTAGGTCCTTGTTGGTTATCTATTTTATATATAGTGGTGTGTATCTGTTAATCCCATACTCCTAATTTATCCCTCCCCCTCCCCCTTCCCCTTTGGTAACTGTAAGTTTGTTTTCTATGTCTGTGAGTCTATTTCTGTTTTGTAAATAAGTTCATCTGCATCATTTTATTTAGGTTCCACATATAAGCAATATGGGAAGGGCACCTTTTAAAGCCACAGAGCTGGGGACCACATGCACTTTTCAGGCCAACAGGTGTTCCGGTTGCTGGAATGTAATTCACGAGTGCTTGGGTTCAAGTTCCAGGCACAGAGGAACTTGGAAAGCTGTAGGGAGGGACTTGGTTGACTGAGGTGAGAGGTAGGCTGGAGCCTCAGAGTGCAGAGGAGGGGAGGGCATGCAAGGACAGAAAGTGCAGGCATCAAGGCCCAGGACCCTCCCCAGGGGGTTGTCACAGCGCTGGGCTCATGCAGGGATGGGTGGTCCATGGTAGAGCATCTGTTGAGAGCTTCAAGGCCAGAAGAGATTCAGACACACACTCAGGCTACAGGGACCCAGGCTCCAGGAAGACAGAACCACTGGTAACTGAGACTGTGGCCCAGGCCATAGACTTGAACTCTGAGGGCTAGTTCTCTGTTCTCTTGCTTAATAGCAAGGGGTTTGGTTGTTCTTTGGATCTACTTTAATAATCTAGACTACAAGTCATCTTTCTTTGGAACTTCATGAATGATCCAAATCATTCCATGCTGTTTCTGTTAGGATATCAATTTTTGGAGCATGGATAATAGAATATGGTTTGAGTTATCTGGGTTTTTTTTTTTTTTTAGCACTTATTGGCTTTTTGGCTAATGTCAGATGTGTATTTCTTACTTGAAGCTGAAAGGAGCCTGGCTTTATGTGGACATTTTTAACTGACATTTCACTGGACACTTTCAGGTGTCAAAATGAAACAGAATTAACCTTTCTGTCCTATTCACACATTATAATTACTACCACATTCCAATATTTATGTACACTGCTGGGTTACCATTTCCAGAAGGTCTGAATCTGAAGAAAAAAATACTTTTTGCCTCAGGTCTGTCAACTGGCCAGTATTTTCCTATTATGCATAGTAATGACATGTACCATTATTAAAGCAAACCTGACCTTTTAAAGGAAGGCCCAATCAAATGTCATATCCAGTATTCCAACATGGCCTTGTAAAAACGCACTCTCACAATGAAAGCAATCTTGGGACAAGCCATTTCCCAAGAAAAGCCAACTCAGGATCCCGTGAAGCCTTGATGGGTTTTAGTTTCCTCTATCAGATTACACCCTGGGTTTCCAAGGGGATTACAGATTACAAACCAAAGGGAAGGCCTTTTCTTAGTTGGAAGAATAACAAATAAAATATGCAAGATGTTTATATTTCCAATAGCTCAAGTATGTATACACATACATCCCCACACACCCCCAAGAATATAAATTTTTAATGAGTGCCTGCAGCCCTCTCTGTTTTCTGTGCACCAGTCTTCAGCATAAAAATCCAGTTGCATCTGGAGCAGTTCAGCAGTGCAGGAGCACAAAGGCCCCTGAAGTCTCTCTGCTTCCTTGAAGCCTGTCCCAGCTCCCTGGGGGTGACTGTGACCTCTCTCCGTGCCTGGCCACCCACCCTGTTTAAGGGTCCTCTTCACAGGGGCATGATCTTGCATATTAAGTGCTCAGAAAATATCAGTTCCTTCTCCCTGCTTTCTTCAGCATCATGGTGTCTTTATATACCGTGTTTCACTATCAACTACAGGTGAGTCTGTATCTTACCTGCAGGAGAGGTATTATGTCCTCTGCGTCTTGGTGTCTTCATCCCCCCCAGCAAGGACTTCAAGCATAATTTCAGGTGCATGAGGAAGCAGGTGGTTTTTCTGAGCCTGTTTCACCTCTTTCCTCGGGGGCAGTGGGGGCGGGAGGAAGGTGACCATCTTGTCACTCCTGAGCCACATCTTCCAAGGTTCCACACTGGGACCTGGACCGTGACATGCCTCTGTCCAGCTGCCTAGGGTCTGAGTTTCATCTCCAGGTCTGACTCTCCCACTCCATGGGCTGGGCTGTGGCCATGCCCGTGGCCAGGAGCCATGGAGGTGAGGTCCAGTAGATCACTGTCATCCCCCAGAGGCTGGCTGCTGAGGACTTGGACCTCCACAAAGGAGGAAAGCACGCATAACACCCTGCATGTTGACCTGCCAGACACAGCATCGGTCTGTGGGAACGAGAGCCATCGCATGCCTGGGAATGGGCTGGGATGCGATAGGGACCCGCCAGGTGCAGAACAGCAGGTTAGAGGGAGCAGGTATGTCTTCAGCTGTGGTAAAGAATAATGTTTATATCCCAACTCAGTACACACACACACACACAGCGCACACACCTGAAACAAATGTCTTATGAAAAAGCATATAAGATGCATTCTGATATTTTCGATTCTTATTCCACCCCAGACTAGTCTAGACTGTTTCAGTTTTTTAGATGTTGGCCCAGGGTCTCTCCATTGATTTCACATCAGTTTACATTAGTGGGTTGAGACCTTCATTTGCAAAACAATGTCTTGGGCAATTACCTCCAGGACCAGAGAGAGACTTCAGCCCAGCTTGATGGGCATGAAGTGAGGGTACACAGGTGGTTGGGCTCATGCCACAGTGGCCACAGCGGGGCTGGGACTAGGCTGAGGCAAGATAGGTGCCCAGTGGAAAGGCACAGCATCTAAAGAGGCACCCGCTCTCCATGCCTGCAGGTAGCTCTTTAAATTCTGTGCCCCAGGCACCTGACTCAGCTCACCTAGCCCAGCCCTGGTCCCTACGTAGCACTTCACAGGTGAGAACTCTGCAACTGAGGGGACAGAAACTGTCGCGGAGGCCACGGTGGCTGAGGCAGGATTCCAGCCCGGACCTGGCCGAGCTGAGCCAGAGCCGCTTCCCAGGTGTGGTGGGTCCTCTTCCCAGCCCTGTGGGGAAGGTGCAGGCCCAGTCACATCAATGGGACAGTCGGCCTGTGTGGAGACTCGACTTATGTGCAACCAAAGGGGACGGCGTCCGAACAACGCAGTGGTATGAAATCGAGAATCCTGGGGAACGTATTAAGTTTCTGAGCACGGGATTGCATGTCTTGGGTTGGTGGTTTCTTAAACCACACAGCCTATTCCCCAGCCTTCGGCTGGGCTGGCTTAGCCCTTTCTGCTTATTCCTGGGTCCTTTCCCAGCCACCAGGACCTGGGGCAGGTGTGCAGAGGAGGAGAGCATCTGTGGGAGGGATGCAGCCAATGCCCACAGAGGAAGCTTGCCAGTGACACGGCACCTGCACCCCAGCCTCAGCTGTTTCCCAGTTTAGCATGTCTCAGAGGAGAAGCCAAGGGTGGCATGGGAGGACCACTGAGCCTGCCCGCCCCCGTGGGTGTTTGTCTGTCAGGTACCCCCCTCCCCCCAGATCTCCCCTCCTGTCTCAGTCCCTCCTCCTTCACTGGCTCCTTTCATCCTGCTGCAGGCGGGCCAGATTCCATCTCAGTGAAGCTTCCCTTCCCACTTGTCAACGATTCCCCACCAGCTGGGATGATGTGGTCCTTCTTGAGTCAAGGTGGAGCCTGTCTGCCTAGGCTGGATTGTGGCCAGTTGTGGCTAAAAGAGCCTGAACTTGCATCTGACCCATGGGCTGCTGGACTTTGATGAGCTCCCATTGGAATCATGACGTAATCATGAAGTCTAGACACAGTTCTCACCCAGTCCGTCATCCCCTCTGTGCGAGGACTGGGGGCTCTAAGACATATGGGCACCTTCTACAGTTCCCAGCCTAGCCTAGTGTGACACGGAAAGCAGGCTTGCAACAAACATTTGTTGAATTGATAAAGAGCCCACATAAGGACAAGCCCATTAAGAAAGTCCAGGCAGTAATTGAGAACGTTGGTACAGAGGAGTCTGCAGACAAACTAACCCTAAGCTTCAGGTCAAGAGAAGAGGGTCCGTTTGCTTCTGCTTAGCGGTCGAGTTTTAGAGAGGACAGAACCTTGATTCAACTCCTGGTTAATTGCTGAAACCTTAGTTTCCTCATCTGTGAAATGGGGACAATACAGCATTGGCCTCCGAGGTGAGTTTTGAGGATTTAATGAGGCGGTGAGTGCAAGAGCCATTCGTAACGGTGAATGTCGGCAGCTACTCCTGAAACTTGGGCTTAGCCGTGTCCTTGGCCGAAGGCAGCCATCCCTGCCACAAACCTTTACAGGACCCAGGAGCAGAGCAATCCAGGGCTCCCTGTGGGTGACCCCCCCTTCCCTGGAGGGTGGCTCTTGGAGACCCCGCAGTGGGCTGTGGACCGGTTCCTTCTCTGCACTGACGGCCTATTCTGAAGTCTGCCAGTGGCTGGTGCTGGACTTTAACAGCCTGATGGTCTAGGCAGGGGTTCTAACACCAGAATTTTTAACCCTTTACAGTCCAAGGTAGTCTTCAAAGGCTGGGAAGATGTGCTTCTTCATATAATTTCTGCCCAGGGAGCCATAAGAGAAAATCAGACAAATTTTCTCTTTCTGTCTTTTTTGAAAATTTATTTTATTTAGTATAGTTGATTTACAATGTTGTGTTAATTTCTACTGTACAGCAAAGTGATTCAGTTATACATATGTATATATTCTTCTTCATATTCTTTTCCATTATGGTTTATCACAAGATATTGAATATAGTTCCCTGTGCTATACAGTAGGACCTTGTTTTTCCATTCTTTTTTTTTTTAAAAAAAAGGGAATTTATGTATTTATTTATTTATTACTGATTTTTGGCTGTGTTGGGTCTTCATTGCTGTGCACAGTAGTTGTGGCTCACAGGCTCAGTAGTTGTGGCTCGTGGGCTCTAGAGCGCAGATTCAGTAGTTGTGGTGCACGGGTTTAGTGGCTCTGCGGTATGTGGGGTCTTCCCCGACCAGGGCTCGAACCCGTATCCCCTGCATTGGCAGGCGGATTCTTAACCGCTACGCCACCAGGGAAGCCCTGTTTTTCCATTCTATATCTAATATTTTTTAATGTATTCAAACTTTCTATTTCTTGATCTCCCTTGATCACCAATGTCATACTTGCTTTGGGTAAAAAATTTGGAAAATACAGAAAAGTGAACACACACCATATTCACAGACATATACACAGCACACGTAGGTACACACACAGACATCAGCCGTAATTCACTGACCAGAGGAAGACACTTCATATCTTGTTTTATTACAATTTGTCTTCTTGAATACATTTTTCCTGATGTAAATGAGATCCCGATATAGGTAATTTTTAATCTTTTTTGGTTGTTGAAAATTATAATATAAACATTTTTTTTTTCTGATCTTAAAGATGTTTCGTAAACAAACTATTTAAAGTCTGGATAACAGGCCACTGGGTGTTTGCATCATGATCTATTTACCCTGCCCCCTAACGCTGGACATATAGATCGATTTCAAAATTTTAAATACTGACATGGTTGACATTAAGAGTATAATTTACATCAAATTCTCCCAATATGTTCCTTGAGAAACATTTTAATTACATCTGATGCTGCTAATAAGAAGGGAGAAATAGGACATCTACAATCTTTCCAGAGAAAATACTTGTTCACACATTGGCCTTTGTCATCTGACGATATATGGTGACTTCCTGGGGTCTTCCGCTGTTTGCTGTAGAGTTTCCACATCTAGGGGAAATGCCAATGTACTAAATCATGGGAAGTAGTGTGCTTTTAATAACAACCGTGGTCTGGCACCGTAGGTTGCTGTGTTAATCCTCACAACAGCCCTGTGAGATGAGTGTGGGTGTCACTTTCACAGATGAGCAAAGAGGAGATCAGAGACACCTAACAACTCATCCCAAGTTGCAGAGCTGGTGAGTGGAAGTAAACTCAGAGAACAGTTCACACTCTCCCCAGGGAAATCACCCCAAAAGAAAAGGACACAAAGCTGGTCACATTGATCCAGCTGCCTTGTCTGATGAGGGAGCTGGGAAGGAGGAAAATAAGAATGTGTTCATAGTTTTGTTGCTGGGGCTTGGTAAGATCAAGGGTGCAAGCTTTTCCTAGCTTTTATGCAGTCACTCATTCTTCTCAGCAGTGACTCATTTAGTTGTTAATTCGATGGACCATTCAGCCTCCTCAAGGTACCAGGCTGGGAAAAGAATGGGGAGCAAAGCAGGCTGTCCCTGGGGACTCCTGGAGAGGCAGACATCGGGTCATGTCACACACACGGCCACACACGCGCACAATCGGGATAGGTGCTCTAAGACGCAGAATCTTTCCTGAGGACTCGGAAGATTTCCCTGGGAAAGGAATATTTACTGAAACCTAAGGGAAGAGCACGAAGGAGCCAGACAAGAAGAAAGAGGCCACACCAGCAGCAGGAGTGTGCATGGGGCCCAGGGCCGGAAGGGCCTGTCAATAAAGTTTTATTGGAACACAGCCTCACTCATGTGCTTATGTATTATCTGCGGCTGCTTTTGTGCTACAACAGCAGAGTTGAACAGTTAGGAGAGAGACCCTGCGGGCCACTGAAACGAAAGTGTGTATTATCTGGCCCTTTATAGACTAGGCCTGGCAACCCAGCTCTGGGCACGTGGGGCAAGGCGCCGGGGGCCTGGTGAGCGAGGGGCCGCTAGTGCTAGCGGGGCAGCAGAGGAAGGGTGAGCCTCAGAGTTTGGTCCTTACCTGGGCCCCAAGAGGGAGACAGTGAAGGCTTTGAGCAGACCAGGGAGAGAATTAGACTTATGATTTTAAAAGATTACACTTTTCACATCACAGTCACTCTAGGCTTGCTTTTCTTGGTTTATAATAGTTGTGTAATGAATGTGTGTGTGTGTGTGTGTGTGTGTGTGTGTGTGTGTGTATATATATATACACACACACAGGATACAAGTTCTGTGTCTCTGGAGAATCCTGCCTAATAAATGGGTATTTTCATTGATTGCCACTTTCCTCAGCTGACTCTGCATTATTATTTTCTTAGTGATTTCCTTTAAATTGACTTGTTTTTGTAATACTTTCTGTTATAAAGGGAGCTTGGTATCACTGCTTGAAATTGAAAAGCACTGTCACTCACCCCAAATGACAGCCAAGAACATGGTCACCCTTGGCCGTGATGCCTGGGCTCAGCCTTGGGAGCCCGATCGCTTTCTCTGTTGAACAGGGAGATGAGTGAGCGCTGGGTGTTAAAGACAGACGAGCGAAAAGAAAGACACACAGGCAGTAAGGTTTTCACCGCCTGATTTATGATTTGATGCCTTCTGCATGCTCCCCACTTGTAGAAACAGTGCTGATCCCCGCCCCTATGAGCTGACCCTCAAGGATGGAGGCTGAGAGATGCCAGGCAGTGGTTCTTAAACTTTCTCTTAATAAAAATAACAGGGGAGTTTGCTAGAAAGGCAGTTCCTGGGACTCCCAGCCTCAGAGGTCCTGATCTGGGGAGAGGTTGGGAGCTGACAGAGTTCCCAGGCGTTTGCCTCGTTCTGGGGCATGTGGCCGGTGGCTGCAGTCTGAAAAGCAAGGCTGAGGGGTGATCCATGAAGGTATTGCTTTGACCGCAGTCTTGGATGAAGGGCCTCCAACCAAACAACAATAAATTGCTCTCCACCTACCTGAGACAACGTCTGGCTTTGTTCATAAGGATGTGGTTTGGAAAAGTGATCTATACACTGGAAATGTGCACACAATTCTGTCTACTTGTAAGAGTGATTTTGGTTTGAGGCACTTTATTGCCAAATTCTGGGAATGAGACATGGTTAGATATTTACTTAGAAAGAAGAAGAGTTCGGTAAAATATAAAATGCGTTTGAAGCTACTCATAGGTAAGAGGAGTATATGCCATCTGACTTCTGGATACCCACTCAATTCAGGCAATAAGAACTTAGCAGCTTCCTGCTCCTCGGGGGGCCTGACCCGTGGTTCATTTCTCCCCCTGTAGTGGGCTGGATGGTGGCCCCAAGAAGATATGTCCATGTCCTGATTCCAGGAACCTGTGAATATTACCATGTATGCACAAGGTATGATTAAATTGAGGATCTTGAGGAGTTTGTCCTAGATTATCCAGCTGGGCCTTGAGTCCAATGACACATGTCCTTATAAGAGCGAAGCAGAGGGAGACTACACAGCAGAGAAAACGAGGCCACGTGAAGACAGAGGCAGAGACTGGGTGATGCTACACAAGGCAGTGAAGGCCCAGGGCCACCGGAAGCTGGAAGAGGCAAGGAAGGAGACTTGGAGGGGGCAGGGCCCTGCCCACACCTTCATCGCAGACTTCTGGCCTCCAGAACTGCGAGAGAATACATTTCTGCTGTGTAAGCCATCAGAGTTGTGGTAATTTGTTACAGGAGCCTCAGACAACTAATACAGGCCTCAGACAACTAATACAGTCCCCAGAGCAGAACTCAGGAATGAAACTCAAAGGGTTGTCTCTCTGACTCTCTGTGAACAAGGCGGAGCTCTTGGTTTCCCACAAGGAGACTCAGACTGAATGTCTGTGTTACTCATGGAATATGGACACACACACACACACACACACACACAACTTTGCCACAAAGATGTGGTCGATCTGTGCTCTCACCTAGGTGGGTTTGGCTGAGCTGGTAACCCCATCCTGTGGCTTCTTCATGGCCAGCTCGCCATGGACCCCTCTCCTCTGTCCCCCTGCCCCCGGGGGAAGCCCTCAGACATGCAGGCCCCATTCTTACTGGACTCTGAGAGGCTTTCAGGGCCCGGAGATGGACACAGTGACAGGAAAGGTCCAGAGCAGCGCTGCCCAACAGAAATGCCCCCTGAGCCACACATATAACCTTAAGCTCAATAGAATCTATATTTAAAACCTTTTTCTAAAGGTGCAATTAATTTTAATATTGTATTTTATTTAACTCAGTATATCCAAAATATTATTATTTCAACATGGACTCAATCTAAAAATTACCAGTGAAATATTTAGCATTCTTTTTTTTTTTTTAATATTAAGTCTTCGAAATTTGGTGTGGATTTTACACTGAGAGCGTGTCTCAGTTTGCACCGGCCACATTTTAAGCGCTCAATAACCACGTGACTAGTGGTTTCTGTACTGAACAGTGCGCGGTTAGGGCTCGGCTCAGGCAGCTGCAAAGGCGGACCAGAGGCTGCTCTGACCCCTCAGCTCTGCTGTTTCATCCGTGTGGCCCCTGACAGCAACCCCTTGTAAGTATTTCCGCAGAAGCTCATCTGTGCATTTACGGGGGGTTGTGGTCTGTGGCTGGGACCACGCAGAGGCAAAGGAAGGAAGACTTCTGAGAAGTCAGAGCCTGAAAGAGAGAGCAAAGTAGACACTCAAGTTAAAATGATGACGATGGTCCAGAGATCTGAAAGTCTTCTCTGAGTGAATCCCTGGGGCTACAGAATTGGATCTGGGTTGAAGTCCTGAGTTCTTAAATCATGAAATCTTCTAGAACAAGATCCTGTCATGTGGCATCAATTCTTGAAAGCACTGGATATCCCAGATTGAAGTATCTTTAGAAAGAAGATGGGAGGGGAAGTTGGTTTACTTCATTTTGAAAGGAAAGTTAATTACTTTTTGGAAAGTTGTTTTCAGCCAGATGACGACCACAGAGAGGAAAAAAAAAAAAAATAGCATTGCCCTCAGATGGGAGTTTAGCCAAGAGTGACAATAGCCGTTTGCTTTCCTGAGTCTGATGGACATTGAGGGCAACCCAAGTCGGTACCATTGTTTATACTGACAGCTTAACAACAGGCCCAAGGAAGAAGAGGTTACGATGGCAGTGGGAAGCCGTAAACACTTAATCCGTCACAGAAACTTCGAGGGAATCAGGCGCCGCGGAGGCCAGGCCAAACCCTTAATTTCTGGGTAATTTGCTGTCTCGGGCTGCCCATGTCTATGCTCCTTTGATGCCAGCACAGCAGTGGGTGTGGGCAAGGGCCGCCTGCTGGAGGGTATGGTGGCATCACATTGGTCCCCCAGGAGAGGCGAGAAATATGATGGATATTCACCTGCCCACAGCGCTTGTCTCATTTATTCAAATTAACCAGCGCCCAGAGCTGGAAAGAAATGGATCTGGACTGCGACAAAGATGGATTGCAGTAGAAATGGAAATTACAACCTAGAAAACTAATATCATCAGGCCGCTGGGATTTTATTAGCTAATCATGGCTGTGATATGGAACTTCTGAAAGTGTTGCTTTGATTGAATTTTCACCTTGTAGCTGTAAGGACTTGTCAGGATGCGTGTTTAGTGACGCGAGGAGGGAGGACCACGGACTGTAATGAACTGTTTCACACCCTTCTCTTTCCCTAAGGTGTTCGTTCTGTTATTCAAGTACCATAGATTTCTCACAGTTGACAATGCTTAAGGTCATAATATTAGACCCAAGCAGCAAGGCAGCAAGTCACCACCCAGGACTTATTCAGGTAAGTCAAGCGTTATTCAGATCTCTCAGGGTCTCACACCAGGTGTGAGATGCTGGTGCTTTTTGGATGTCTGGCAGTGGGTACCAGCCTAGGAAAGGAAGCAGCATGATCATTAACTTGGGATGCTCTAGCAACTGCTGCCAGCATCCTTATCTTGTGAATGCCCTGGATTGCTGCTATTTGGCTTTTCCCCTTGGCTACATCTTTAGGACTGTGGCTCAGAGCATCCGCCACTGACTATTTTCATTCTCAGCACCACCACAATATCAGAACCGATCCTAACCCACGTCCCCCACCCCACCGTGACTCCAGCCCTGGCTTCTGCCAAAAGCTCGATTGTCAAGCTAGTAATGCGGAGTGTGGGCAGTTATTGTCCCCGGGGCAACTCTCCAGCCGTGGGGGAAGGAGCCCATGGAGGAACCCTTTGCCTGAATCTCTGGAGGGATGATTCCAAGAGACATTCTACGCTCTTCTCAGAGGGTCCCACACAGGACCAAGGCCTCATTCTCCTTTCTGAGTGGATATCTTAGTAACACACCCTTTATACTGACTTTCCTTCCGTTCCTCACCCTCTCCCTGGTCCTTTGCTCCAGTTCCTTCCCATCGTTTCCCTGAAAAGCTTGCTGCCCAAGAGCACTTTTATCAGGTCTCTGCTTTTTGAGGGAAATAGGGGAGATGGGGAAGCCAGGTCAAGCACCTGCTAAATCCCAAGTCTCACCAAAGGCATGAAAACCACCATAGCTCATAATCATGGCAAACTTCCACGATGCCAGGTGCTGTGCAAAGTGCTTGTGTGAATACTGTCTTTAATTCTCACCAGGACTTTACGTGGTAGGACTATCTTTATGCTCATTTTACAGATAAAGACCGAACCACAGAGAGGCAACAGAACCTGCCCGGCTGAGTGACGCAGCTTAGAACGGGTAAAACAGATTTTTAATTCAAGCAGGCAGAATTCGGTTCTGCTACAGAAAATACTAAGATAAATGAATTTGCCTGGTGCTCCGTGAACCTAGGAGTGTGCTTCACTGAATGCTGAGTGGGTCTCTGAGATGCTGCTATTCTACCTCTGCCCGGAGATAACAAGGGCCGGAAACAAGGAGCCAGGGATGGACCAAAATTAATATGGAGGAAGGAGTGGTTCATTTGATGCCCTTAGTCTTGTAATTTTTTAGGATAATTGGAAATGGATTGAAACCCAGAAAGCCCAGACTCCCTGCAGGATGTGGCTTCCTCTGCAGGCAGCATGTTAAAGGCCCTCCTGCATTTTCTCCGTGTGATTTGATGACGCGTATAAAATCATTTATCATCGCGTGAGCTGCGCTATCTTATTAGAGAAGAGGACTGCAGGCTCCAAATCTGGCTGATCCTGACAGGCTTTAATTAGGGCTTCAGAATCTGGGCCTGGGCTTCTGCTGTGAGGTGGGATGGGACTCCATGAGCCTTTAACCCCTCCCTCCCCTTACACCATCAAAAAAATACCAAAAAAAAAAAAAAAAAAAAAAGGAAAAACTCTGTATCTTCCCTGGAAAATAGAAAGGTTGCCACCAACAGGCTGGGGCTCTGAGGAGTTTCTGCAGATTGGCGGCACTGAGGTGTCTACAACCTAACGAAGCAGATTTCCCACCAGGCATCCCCTGAACCCTGGAAATACTGCGTTTACTTTAGAGTCTCTATTTATCCCGCAGTGTTTCTCAAAGTTTAGCCCGAGGACCACTGCAGCATAGTCATCTGACTAGAATTGTGACTAATTTCAGGGGTACTGCACTGAATGCCAGCATCCTGGCAGGGTGGGGCAGGGGGGGGGCCCGGAATCAGCATTTTCCGTAAGCTCCCAGGGGTTTTCTGCACACACAGGAAGCCTAAGGAACACGGGGGCACAGATTTTCTCACCCCGTGCTGATGTAAAACGTGGGGCGTGGAACCCCCGTGTTTGGAGAATGCAGGCTGCCCAAGGCCAGCAGTTTGAGCTTCTCCGTTTCACTGACCAGAGCACTGTGGTGACCTAAAACATTTCTGGGCTTCTCCACGATCTTGTTTCTCTCCTGCTGAGGTTCTTGGACCACCAGCATTTGACAGGGTCGTGTGTAGCTGAGATCCCTTTGGCTGGGGGTTTACCAGACCAGCTCTGTTGATTTTCAAAACCTCTGGACCAGGTTGCAGGCAGTGGGGCGCTGCATGTGCCAGGTCCCTCTCTGGGCCTGGTGTTTCTCAGCTGTGAAGCGGGACTTGTACAAATATTCCTGGAGGTAAAGGTTTAATTAGAACGGCCTCGGCTGTTGGCATTAATAAGCAAAAACCCATGTTTTCCAAAAGGGACTATGCATTTCACCAGGCCCTTCTCTGCCCCAGTTCCCAGCAAACTTAAAGTTTGGGCTTAAAGTGGGAGGCAATGTCTTACTTGACAGAGAAGGGTCTTCTCAGTGGGTCAGGGGCAGGTCAGAGTCAAGGTCATCAGGGCCCAGATTTACAACCCACAGGTGAAGAGGGGCCGTGAGAAGGAGACCTGGTTGGCCCAAGTCCGGAACCAGAGGTCAGGCCTTCGGCCGAGGGCAGTGGGGGCAAGTCAGGGTCAAGGTCAGACCCCTGGCTGGTACCAGGGACACTGAGGGTGAAGCGGGGAGCTGTGTGAGGGGGCAAGACCACCGGCGACCTGTGCTAATCAGACTCTTGGGCCGCGAGAACAAAACCAACTTGAGCTGGGTGAAAAAAACGATACATTTTTATTAGGATATAGGGATGGCCCAAGGACCCCAAGGGTAGGATGCACCCAGGTCTCGCGGGGAGGGTGAGAGCCAGGAGCAGAAGACTCTCCTTGCTGTCTCTTCTGTCTGCCTCTGTGTCTGTCTGTCTCTGTCTGTCTGTGTCTGTCTGTCTCTGTCTGTCTCTGCCTGTATCTCTGTATGTCTCTATGTTTCTGTCTGTCTCTGTCTGTCTGTTTCTGTTACTGTCTCTGTGTGTCTGCGTCTGTGTCTGTCTGTCTGATGCTGACTGTGTCTGTCTGTCTGCCTGTGTCTATCTCTGTCTATCTCTACCTGTCTGTCTCCATCTCTGTCTGTCTGCCTCTGTTTCTGTCTGTCTGCCTCTGTCTGTGTCTGTCTCTGTGTGTGTCTCTACCTGTCTGTCTCTGTCTCTGTCTGTCTGTCTGCCTCTGTGTCTGTCTGTCTATCTCTGTCTGTGTCTGTCTCTGTGTGTTTCTACCTGTCTGTCTCTGTCTCTCTCTGTTCCTGTGTCTGTCTGTCTGCCTCTGTGTCTGTCTGTCTCTGTGTGTCTCTATCTATCTGTCTCTCTCTGTTCCTGTCTCTGTCTGTCTGCCTCTGTGTCTGTCTATCTCTGTCCGTGTCTGTCTCTGTGTGTCTCTACCTGTCTATCTGTCTCTCTCTGTTCCTGTCTCTGTCTGTCTGTTCCTGTCTCTGTCTGTCTGTCTCTGTCTCTCTCTGTCTGCCTCTGTGTCTGTCTGCCTCTGTCCATGTCTGTCTCTGTGTGTCTGTCTGTCTGCCTCTGTCCGTGTCTGTCTCTGTGTGTCTCTGTCTTCCTGCCTCTGTGTCTGTCTGTCTATCTCTGTCCGTGTCTGTCTCTGTGTGTCTCTACCTGTCTGCCTGTCTCTCTGTTCCTGTCTCTGTCTGTCTGCCTCTGTGTCTGTCTATCCCTGTCTATGTCTGCCTCTGTGTGTCTCTGTCTGTCTGCCTCTGTGTCTGTCTGCCTGTGTCCGTGTCTGCCTCTGTGTGTCCCTCTGCCTGTCCGTCTGTCTGTCTTCCCTCCCCAGCCCCTCTGTCCCAGGCTCTGGCGGCTCCTCTGGGCTGCACAGCACAATGTGCTCCTCCTCCGTGGCTCGCTGCTGCACCTGATGCACTTGGACAAGGGGTGACTCTGAAGTAGGGGCTTCTGAGAGCTGGCACCCCCCCCCAAGGTATCTACCACCAAGATAGGCTAGGGAGGGACCCCAAGGACATGAAAAGATAAAGCAGCAAAGCTCATTAGCCCCTGCTCCCATGAGGAATATTTTCTACTGAAACCCAGGAAGTGTCTAGGTGCTATGTCGTGCGGGAGGGGCCCAGTTTCTGCTCAGATGCCAAACAGGACACTTTATCCCACCCAACAAAGAGCTTTAATGTGCTGTGTCTTCCCCGCAGCCTGAAGGGCGTGGTTTATCCCACAGAGCGGGTGCAACACCAACCCAGCGAAGGTAAACACGACAAGCTGGTGGGTGGGAGACAGCTGCAGTGCTTCCCAAACTGTGGGTCACTCATCACAGTTCACAGGTGTGTCTGATTCCTTCCAGCCTTCAGGGTGGCTGGGGGCCAAGGGCTGCAGGAGGGCACCCAGGTCCCCTGTCCCCGCCCCGGGTTTGCAGGACTGACACATTAGGGGCATTTTAGATAAGCCCCGTGACCTGGAAATCACTGGGAAGTCCCACTTCCGCTGGAGAAGAGAGCACGGCGGCGCCATCGGGTCTGGTAACGTGGGGAACCAGGCCAGCAGGTGAGCGGTCCTCATGGGAGAGGCACCGCAGTCCTGAGAAATGCCTGATCCAAGCTTGGAACCGAGGGTTCTTGGAGCAAGGGCTGGAGCACAGACCGTAAGCCCCCTGAGAGCAGCCCGGGACCCTGAGTGTCCCAGGGCTGCTGGAGGATATGAGCTCACCATCTCATGGGCAGAAGAGGTCTCCAGGCCAGAACTTTCCCACACTGGCCCAGGGCAAGCCTGACTCTCAAACCCAGCGGGTGCTGGTGTTCGATGGTGAAACTTCCCGTCCGCCCTTTACAGTTTGCTTTAGGGAAGCATGTAAGTTCTCAGGATGTCCACAGTTATTACAGAGAAGGCTCATCCATCAGTCTCAAAGAGCAACTGCGGCATCAGCAACATTTGGGAACTTGTTACAAATGCAGATTCTCGGGCCCTGCTGGACTTGCTGATGCAGACACCCTGGGGTGCCTGGTCCCCTCCCCAGGTGATCTAGGTGCATGGTGGAGCCTGAACACCACGGAGGGAGGCTGGGAGGCTCCTTCTCTCTCCCGCCAGCCCCGCTCCTCCCACACTCAGCCAGCCGCCAAGTTCTGCTGGGTCCCATCCCCTTGCTCCGGGCTCCAGGCCACCCTCCCACTGGCATGCTTGGTACCTCATTCCTGGCGCCACCTCCCTGGGTTGGTCAACTGTCCTCACTGAAGCTGGGCAGGTCCTCTGGAAAGGAAGGTCTCTCACTGCCCAGGGGGAGTCAGCAGAAGAGAAGCAGGAAGACACCTCACCATGTGTCCTCCCAGTAGATCCCTCCTAAACGTGCTTTGATGACTTGTTCCTCAGTGAATTCTGGGGCAAGTCCACAGTTTTGTTTCCATACATAGGTCAATCTCAGGTATTAAAAGTGGTCCAGGGGGAATTCCCTGGTGGTCCAGTGGTTAGGACTTCGAGCTTTCACTGCTGAGGGCCTGGGTTCAATCCCAAGCCGTGTGGTGAGGCCAAGAAAAAAAAAATTAAGGGTTGTCCAGTCACTTCCTCTTCCGAGAGAGACTCATTTTGATCATTTAAAAAGATCCCATGAGGTGTCAAGTCAGAATTTTGAAATAAATCCAATTGAAAACTTCTTCCCTCTCTCCAACCTCCAGCCTCAGGCTTCCTGAGCCAGAGAGGGGAAGTGTCAGGGTCGGGCCTGCGCTCCTGCGGCCTGGGTGGGTGATAGGACCTCCCCACGGGAGGGAAGGGCTGTCTGGGCAGGGATTTGGTGCTCAATGTCTGGTTCACAGCCTTTGGCAATTCTCAGAGGCGGTCTCCACACTCAGGTTTGAGATCAAGTCACAGGCGTTCTTTGCTGAGACCCTCAGGATAGTCTCAGTGTGCCCTCCAGGGCCTAGGACATGGACCCTACCTGACTCCTCAGGCCGTGTCCTTCCCCTGGCCCTGGCCCTGCCAGAGCCAAACCCAAATCCTTCAGGCCCTCTTGCTCTCACCTGTTACCCTCTCACTTGCTGTTCCCGGTGGCTGGAACAATGCCTGCATCCCCAGCCTGCCCGCATGTTCCTCATCTTTTGGCTGAGGCGGCCCATCCCTTCCTGAGGAACCTGCCCACCAGGGCGAGCGGTGTCCTGTGTGCTCCCGCGGCACCCATGCAATTACAGCTGCTGTCTCTCCTACAGAACTGGAGGATGTTTGCAGAGCCCTGCCAGACACGTCATCACGATAGGAAGCTAAAAAATAGCTGTGGCTTGAATGAGTGAATGAGTGCCGAGATGCTGCAGCCTCGAGCAGCCAGAAGCAAGCAAGCAAGCAGCCGTGCAGACCTCTGAGCTAATAGGCCCGTGTCTAGCTTGGTCGGCTGCCTTACAATAGGACCTGCAGTCCTTGATGGCCAGGGTTTGTTGATGCACGTATTTGTCTTCCCAAAAGTTAGTGGGTTCTTTGGAAAAGGTTCATGTCGTGTTTGTCTTAGCAGAGGCAGCCCTTAGGCTAGGGTCCTGGGGTCTCTAAGCTTTCGCTGAAAGAATGAATGGGTGAATGGATGATGGATGGATGGAGGGACAGATAATGGAAGGGTAGAAGGATGGTTGGAAGGATGAATGAATGGATGATTAATTAAGTGCAAGTAGAAATCTGATCTGGGAACATTCAGCCCATTTTTTGGTGTTTGTTAGAACTCAAGTTCTGCCTTGGGTGGAAGGTTATGTATCTTTAATAGATTATATTTTATGTTGGTTTCTTCTGTATTAACCCTCATTCTAAAAATAAAGCTATGCATGATTTTTCTTAATCATCCATTTTTTTATTCATTCAACAAATGTTTGTTGAGGGATGCATCTAATCCTTCTATTATTTAATTGAAGAAACCGAGCATTTACCTTAAGAAAGATTGGCTCCGATTTGATTGTGTGTTAGGCTTTCTCTATGGAATAAAATTCAGGGTAGGACTCATGGTGCTTTGTAGGTCCTCAAAAAAGCACTGTTTTTTGAAAGAGAGTAACTGTCACTCTGATATAACAAATTAGATAAGAGAACAAATTTAATTGTTATTTTACTTTTTAAAATGTATAATGTACCTTTCTCCTTTTATATTTGCCAGGTGTGTATGTGAGTCTATCTATCTATCCATCCATCTACCTATCTTTCTATCGTCTATCCATCCGTCCATCCATCCGACTGCTCGTTCTCCCATTTATATACACAAGTCTTAATCTTTTATATGCTGCATAAAATATTCAAGCACATATATAATAGTTCTCTATAGGGCACAATATTTAAATGTATAAAACGTATGTATAAAGCATACCGTGTATATACCTTGCATTTTCAAACGTGAATAATGAACATTTACCAGTGAACCAGTTCTGCTGGTTTTAGACACGTCTCTTCTGTTGGAGTGTTTTTACTTTGAGCTCACGTTTAAGTTTTCAGATGCACATGCATGTGCTCCGGGCGTGCGTGAAGAGTCATCAGACACCCTGTCATATTGGATCTGATCCCAGGATGGCAGAAAGCCCCCTCCTGGGCTGGCAGTGCCTCTGCTGTGACTCGTGATGATGTATGGCTGTGCCATGGCTGGTTATGTCACGTCCGTTGATAACTCTGTATAATTAATTTGATGCCATCTGATGCAACAGCAGGTTAGACGTTTAAGAAATAAAAAGTTGTCCATGCCCCATGGAGCACATCTGTTTAATGGCATAATTCAAATTAATTTCCAACAACTCCGTAAAAGCTCATGGAACTGTTCTGCATTTCTTCCTGACGTCCCCCCAGATACCGTGACACAAGGCTCTGAAGAGCTCCTCCTGAGTCTATTCACATAAAGCACATTTAAAAATTGTTTTCTTTTTAAAAAATTTTAAAACAACAAAATTGTAGAAAGAGGACACAGACTTCCTACATACCCTGCCCCCAACTTCCCCAAATGGCCAGGCTTTACATAATCACACTACAGTGATCAAAACCAGGAACTTACCATGGATACAACCCTCTGAACTAATATACAAACCTTATTAAAATTTTCCTGATTGTCCCCTTACATCCTCTTTCTGGCCCAGGATTTAGTTGTCATGTTTCTTGGTCACGTCTAATCTGGAATACTTCTTTTTATCTTTCTTTGTCTTTTATGGCCTCAACACTATTTTTAAAAGTATTGGCTTATCTCTGTCGTTGTTGCTGTTGTTTGTTTCTTGTAGAGCGTCCTTCAGTTTGGGTTTGTCTAGGTTTCCTCATGATCAGATTAAGATTATGCATTTTGGCAATAATACCATGAAAGTGCTGTTGTGTCCTTCTCAATAAATCACGGCAGGGGTATGTGACGTGGATGGGCCTCATGACTGGTGCGGTTAATCTGGACCACTGGGTTAAGGGGGTACCTCCAGGTTTCTCTACTGTCAAGTTACCATTTTTTTCTTTATGGTTCATAGGTATCTTGTGGGAAGATAATTCAAGACTATTGAAAATCCCGTTTCTCATTATCCTTTTGCCCATGAATGTTAGTATCCACCAGTGATTCGTGTGTAGAACGAATATCACTGTGGTGTTGCAAATGGTGATTCCTTCTATTTCTATTCCATCTACATGTGTTAATTGGAACCCTACTGTAAGGAAGAACTCTTCCTTCTCCTGCTTAATTACTTATTCAATGAGTTCTTCTTTTTCAAATAACGTTTTCAGATAATTATGGTCATTCATCTTTGATACTACAGTAAAACCACACGAGTGGTCATTTCTTAAAGGTTATTTGCAATGTGGAAACTAAAACTTTATCATTAAATATTTTCAGATCTGTTGCTTTAGAATCCATAGGCCTATCTTGTGCATTGGATGAATCTTGTACTAATGCATGATTTTTCAAAGTAATGCATTATTTCACCTAGTTATACAGATCTTAAGAGTGTTGACATATTTAATTAAGATGATCAAATAGTAATGTTTGTTAGTATTACCACAGATCCCACTAGAAAAGTTTGTCAGTACTGGGAAGCTATTAAGATTAATTTTCTCTTGAGAGCTTACATTATATCATTGGCAATAAATACTGTCTGTTGGTTTTCTAGAAGGGAGCAACTCACATTCATTTTTGAGAAAGTGTATGCCAAACAACAAAGTCTCAATAATCATAGTGTCTCTGTCATTCATTCTAAAGTAAAAATGGCATCCCACAAAAAAGAGGCTAGGTTGGCTCACAAAAATTATTTTCCTTGGGACATAGTACTTTGGAACATAACAGAAGTACTCTGTGTCTACTTCCCTTTTTAGCCTATAAGATATTCTAAAATGCGGGCTCAAGAATGGTGATTTAATAAACCTAATAATTTTTGATACTACAACCAGGATATTTTTCAATGAAACTTGATTTCTTATTCTGCAACCAAATGGTAGTGAAGAATACAAAAACTACTACTGCTGTTGGGTTTAATAGCCTCTATTCCAGCTAAGTTTTCCCTCAGTGCAAATGTCAACACAGTGAAAGAGGTAAACAAATTCTTGGTAATGTTATGAAAATAGTTTTGACCTCATGGATCCCGTGAAAGGGTCTCAGCGACTTCAAGGGTTCCACAGACCACACTTTGAGAACCATTGTTTTAAGTAAACCAGGGAGATTCTACAAACTGACCCCTACATCTGAGCCTCCTTTCACTGTCCAAAATCCCTCTCCCTGATTTCCTGCTCCATCTCAATTGCTTCTTTATATTAGTATGAACTGACATATTTGCTTTATTCTGGGGGTTATAATTCGTTGACATCATTATTTATTTTTTTGTTCAAACTGTTCCAGATTTGGCTACTGGAAGTGCCTTCAAGATGGCTACCCTGGTGTTTTGTGCTTCTTTTTGGACAAACTTCAAACGTTTTTTCAGCACTCACATGAAGCCTATGTTGACAGATGAATGGATAAAGAAGATGTGGCACATATATACCATGGAATATTACTCAGCCATAAAAAGAAACAAAATTGAGTTATTTGTAGCGAGGTGGATAGACCTAGAGACTGTCATACAGTGTGAAGTAAGTCAGAAAAAGAAAAACAAATACCGTGTGCTAACACATATATATGGAATCTTAAAAAAAAAAAAAAAAAAGGTTCTGAAGAACCTAGGGGCAGGACAGGGATAAAGGTACAGACGTAGAGAATGGACTTGAGGACACAGGGAGGGGGAAGGGTAAGCTGGGACGAAGTGAGAGAGTGGCAAGGACGTATACACACTACCAAATGTTAAATAGCTAGCTAGTGGGAAGCAGCCGCATAGCACAGGGGGATCAGCTCGGTGCTTTGTGACCACCTAGAGGGGTGGGATAGGGAGGGAGACACAAGAGGGAGGAGATATGGAGATATATGTTTATGTATAGCTGATTCACTTTGTTATACAGCAGAAACTAACACAACATTGTAAAGCAATTATAGTCCAGTACAGATGTTAAAAAAAAAAAAATCCAGAATCTGTGAATAGTGCTGCTATAGGTCTACAATCAATCAAGCTGTGACAATATGGCATTTTTCTTGGACTTTAAACTAAGTTAGATAAAAACGTCTCTAAATAGAATATCCTTGTGCTTTCTCATTAGGTAATTACTTTTTCATAGCTGAGAAGGTTTTTTATTGTTGCCCCACTTTGAGTGAAATGGATTCTAGGCCCACAATAGGGCCTAATTGTTTTCATATTATTTGTATTCCCAGGACCTAGTGGAGCATCTTACCCGTGGTGGTACCCCATGCTCGTGTATTGAGGGGAAATAAACCAGGGGATAAAGCAGGGCATTGGCACGTGGACGCCCGTGTGTAAGAGGGAGCCCAGGGTGGGGTGGCCGAGAGTGTAGCTCCTGGGGCACCTCCTCCCCCTTCAGCCTGAACACAAATCACCTGGGGTCTTATTAAAGAACAAACTCTGATTCAGTGGGCCTGGGTGAGGACCAAGACTCTGCATTCCCAACAAAGCCCCGTGAGACGTGGATTCTGTTGGTGGAGAATCAGACTTTGAGTGGCAAGGTGCCCGGGTTCAAATCTAACATGTCTACTGCTTGCTAACTAGGTAACCTTGTGTGGGGCATTTGATCTTTTTGACCTTAGTTTCATCAACTGTAAAGTGGGAATAACCATGATAGTACCTCCCTCAAAGCCTGTTACAAGAATTAAGAAAGATTGTGAACATACCAGCATCGAGTAAGAGCTGGTTGATGCCTATTGATGCCTATTCATTAGCAACAATAAACAATTGTTATTTCTGCTATCGTCTGCTTCTCTAAACAGTGGCTTTGATGAGCCCTTTCCCTTCTTCTTCCTTTGGATACTTCTCATGGCCCTGGAATCTGGGGGCTCACCGCTGAGTCCTGGGAAGCAGCTGACCGGCCCTAGGTTCCCGAACCCCGCCGGGTGAGCATGCGTGAAACCATCGAGTCATATCATCCGGGCTGGATGCCCACACAACCCAGGGTACAGGCTGCAGAGGCGAGGCAGAGGCCGACCACGCAGCCGGGGCCTTGGAGGACGTCAGCGCGGAAGGCAAGTGCGCTTGTCGTGTTTGCTTGAGGGGCAGGCTGGAGACCCCTGGGGTTGCAAGGCGGCCAGGTTCCCGCCGCTCCTTCCCTGGGCGCGGGGGCTCGGCTGTGTGAGGCGGTTCTCCCTGCTGGAGGCTCGCGGGGACGGAGCGGTCACTGGCTGTCACCTGGCCCGGGAGCTGGGCCCCTTCTCTCTGATGGAGCACAAGCTGCTCACCTGGAAGACCAGGGGAGCCAGAGTACCAGGCTGCTCCTTGTGGACCTGCTTCTACCTGGCTTTTCCGAAGGTGGTTTACCCCTGGGGATTGGGTGGGTGTGTCTCGGACCCTAGGCCCCGCGTGGCGTGATCTTCACACACTTCCCCCTGTGCTCCTCACCGTGCCTCTAGGAGGGAGTCATTACATCCCCCACTTAGCAGAGGGGGGCAGTTCTGGCTCTGAGAAGGTGAGGAAAGCGTCTGGAGTCACACCTCCTCGAGAGGCAAAGTCAAGATACACCCAGTTTCACCAGGTGCCCAAAGTCTGCTCTTTCCGCCCCACCCGCTGCCATAGGAAGCAAGTCGCCACACCTGTACCTGTCCTCCAGGTGCTGGGAGACACCCTGGGATACAGCAGGGATTCAGCGCAGTTAGTGCCCGACACCCAGAGACGTTACGTGAACATCGCTGGTAGGAGATCCATCCTCGGAATGCCCCCGGGCACCAGCGTGAGCTCAGTGTCTTGGGAAACGTGAACTGCCCCGTCCAGGCTGCTTGGCATGTGTTGCCCGAATGCCTGTGGTGCTTAATCACCAACGCTTGTGCAAGGCAGACACGAGGACTAAGGCCCCGCTCTCGGCCGGGAGGGGACATGCGTCTGCGTGGGAGCAGCCCCTCCATCTGATTCGATATGAAATGATTAGAAGCAGGATTTCCCTCACTCTAGACACGGGTCTTCACTGCCAACATCTCACTGTGCCCATTTACTGAGGGGAGAAAAACACAGAGTGCCCCAAATGCTGGACCCAAGACCCATGTAGGGGGGCACATGGCCTGAATTAGTGCTGCCTCAGCTACAGGGGCCCAAAGACCATGGGGAGGGGTGCCTGTAGGTTATACCTCAAAGCCTCAAACACAGAGTAGGTAGCATGGGAGAGACCAATCTGGCCCCCATTTATTTATTGAATAAATATTTAGGCTTCATGGGTTTAACTGTAAACGAGACAAATAAGGGTCCGACCTCCTGTGTGTTTTTTTTTATTTTTTATTTTTTATTTATTTATGGCTGTGTTGGGTCTTCATTGCTGAGCACAGGCTTTCTCTAGTTGTGGCACGTGGGCTCAGTAGTTGTGGCTTGCAGGCTCTAGAGCTCAGGCTCAGTAGTTGTGGCGCACGGGCCTATTTGCTCCACGGCATGTGGGATCCTCCCGGGCCAGGGGTCAAACCCGTGTCCCCTGCATTGGCAGGCGGATTCTTAACCACTGCGCCACCAGGGAAGCCCCTCCTGTGTGTTTTAGGGTGGGTCAGACAATTGTTAAATAGACATACGGCGGTGATGAAGGAAAAAGAAAAGTGTGATGTGATAGAGAAGTTGGGGGGATTAGACCGGGGCTCAGAGAGATATCTCTTAGGATGTGACATTTAAGCTTGACCAGTGATGAGAGGACCAGCCATGCAGAGGCCAGGGAGCAGGAGCTTCCCAGCAACGGAGTCAGAGGCCCAGGTGTGTGCACAGCCTGGTGAGCTAAGACCCTGGCTGGTGCCTTCTCTCTGATGGCGCATTTACTTCCATCTATCAACACTCTGTCTGTCTGTCTGATATACTGACCATGTGTTATGCACAGGCAATGTGCCAGTGAGCACATGGAGGGGTGTCCACTTACTACCTCCATCACTAATGCTTCTGGGTGACTTTGGACAAGTTACTTAATTTTTCAGAGCCTCAACATTCTCATCTCTCAAATGGGAATAATATCATCTTTCTGGCAGAATTGTGAGGAATATAATGATATATGTTGTCGAGCACAATGCCTGGTACACAAAAGATGCTGAACAAATGAAATACCATTCTATCCATGTATGCTCATTACGTATGCATTTATGTATACATTAAATATGTATACATTAAATATGTATTATTAAATATGCAGGTGTGTCTAATGCCTTATGCACACATATGCACACACATCCCTGCTGCTGATAACACTACGGGACCACAGATTCGACTAGGGTTTACGAAGGAAAAAGGCAAAAGAAACAAACATTCATTAAAATCTGATCATTCCTTGTTTTCTGCTTAATGCTGTTTCCCTGAGCCATCTGGGAACAATTTATTGAAAACCGTAATTGTGCATTAAATACTGCAGTTTGTTCCAGGCTCCGTCTACGGAATAAACGATACAGATGTTGACTGTACATTGGGTCGGCACATTGGGCAGCCCCGCAACTTCCCCACTAGACATATTTCTTCGTGTCCACGGTTCCCTCCGCCTTTCAGGATCCCATCAGGAAAATAAATGCTGGCTTCAATAAACATAGTGTTCAGGAGGAAACGAACAGCATGAGGAAGGCATCTCTGGGTTCAGTGTCAGCGGGGGCAGCTCAGGAAGACGTCTGCTGGGAAAGGCGTTTTCTCTCTACTCAGGTGGAGGGTCCCGGGGACCCCCAAGAACGCTGCAGCTCCATCCCGGGCAAGAAGAGGTGTGTCTAAATGGCACGGGCATTTGGCCCCCGGTTTCCGACCTGATGTTAGGAGGGGGCTTCCCTAGGATGGCTTGTCTTCAGGAGATCTGGTAACTGTCCCTGTTACCCTGTGGGTCCCCAGAATTGGGTGTCCATGGACGTGAAGGTAGAACAGAAGCAAGGCAGCTGGACTTTGGTCTTCTGTCCTGGATGGACCTGACTGCTGTCGGCCATGCGCCCTGGGTTCAGCAGAAGGGAAGTGTTTTCTCAGCCCTGAACTAGCAAAAGGGAATCATCAACACAGAAAAACTGGATTAAAAATAGGAAGAGTAGCTGAAGCTTTGGGGAGACAGGACACAGAGAAGGAAACTAACAGGGCTTTAAATTACATTAGTTTAGAACCTCCATTTCCATGTGTAGATGTCGGGGTCTTGAGGATGTAAGGAACTTGCTCCAGTTTCCCCACTGGCAAGTCTCAGGGTGGGATTCAAGTTCAGCAACCTGGTTCCAGACGTGGGGTCTCTGGGGTGGGGAGTGGTCTCTCGGGCCCCCTCTCTCTGCTGGCACCCACCTGCCCAGGGTCCCCAGACCCCCTGAGAGCAGGCCTGCTCCTCTCCCCCGCAGCTCCACTCAAAGCCCTAAACACACTCGGATGCGTGAGTGACGGCTGAGCGGTTGTGAGAGCGAGCGAGCGAGTGAAGGGACGAAGGAACCCAGCCCCAAACATCTGCGCCGTCCTTACCGTCGTCCTGTTTGGCGTCAGTTGGTCTAGTCAAGCGCGTAGTAGTAAGCGGCTTTTCCCCTCCCCTCCCCTCTCCCATCCTTCCCTTCCCACCACCCTACTTGTCCTGGGGTCTGCCTTCAACCTGACATCAGCAAGCAGCGACTTCTGGAATAAAAGGCCCAGGAATCCGCACTTCTCTGGTTCCTGTCCGACGCCCCACGTGGCTGTTGTTCTGCTGTGACCTTTGGCCCGTGAGAACAGGGATGAGGACAAATGAAAGGGCAGTTTCCGTGACCTTGGCAGAAAGACCTCTGGGGAAAGACAAGGCGGTTGTGAGCCGCTTATTCCGGAGACACTTCTGTGAGTCCCACTAGCCCTGGAGAAGGAGGATGTGAGGGTCAGTGGACCGAGTGGGCAGTGGGCTTGGACCCGCAGCCTGTGTCCTGGGGGAGGTGTTGGGGAGGGAGCTAAAGGTGGCACCTGCTTCCCCTTGTCGAGGTTGGAGAAAGCCTCAGAGCTGAAGGAAACAGAACTCTGGGGATGGGGAGGAAACGGGTCCGGAGAGGAGGGGCCAGCTGGGTGGGGATGTGGCGGGATGCAGGATGCAGGACCCGGGACAGCACGGTCCCTGCCGAACATGAAGGACCTGGTGAGGAATGGGAGAGGGGCTTGCACCTGGACGACCTTAGCAGACCCCGGGAGCCCTGCTTCCTGCTCCTCCCACACCTGCTGGCACCACAGATTCTGGAGCCAGTGGCATTCCAGACGGTGGGGTGGGCAGATGCGTCTCCACTGCACTTACCCTGAAGTGCGTGTAAATCCTGCCCCGATGCTGTTAGGGTTTCCAGACCTTCCCTGAGCTCGAGGTCTTCGCCTCGTGCAAGTGTGTAGTCACCGTGTGCTGGACCTGAAGGAGAGCAGGGTCGAGGGGGATGTCTCCATTTTGTAAAATGTACATATTTAGGGCTTCCTTGGTGGTGCAGTGGTTAAGAATCCGCCTGCCAATGCAGGGGACACAGGTTCGAGCCCTGGTCTGGGAAGATCCCACATGCCGCGGAACGGCTAGGCCCGTGAGCCACAACTACTGAGCCTGCGCTCTAGAGCCCGCGAGCCACAACCACTGAGCCCACGTGCCACAACTACTGAAGCCCGCGTGCCTAGAGCCTGTGTTCTGCAGCAAGAGAAGCCACCACAGTGAGAAGCCTGCGCACCACAACGAAGGGTAGCCCCTGCCCGCCGCAACTAGAGAAAGCCCGCGTGCAGCAACAAAGACCCAGTGCAGCCAAAAATAAATAAATAAAATAAATAAATTTATTTTTAAAAAAAGTACACATTTAAGGTACACACACACACACGCACACACACACACCTGTACATAGAAACCAGTCTAGAAAGCAATAAAAGTAATAAAGTAATAAACCACAGAGTTAAAAGTTATTATATTTTGTTGATATTTTTTCCCTTTATTTTACATTAAAATTTTTCTATAATAATCAGAAAGAAACAATTGCCATGGTTAAAGCAGACCATTCGGAAGAGGATGCTTAAAACTAGAAACATGTTTAGGTGGCCTTCTGAGTGGGTAGCGTGGCTTCAGTGGGCGCAGGTGTCAGATTCCGTGAGTCCCCTCCACTGACTGTGTCCGCCTGCCCAGGATCGCTAATTTCCCAGTGCCTCGGTTTCCCTAACTGGAAAATAATAATAATAATAATAATAATAATAATAATAATAATAATAATATCATCTTCCTGACAGTCCAGAAGTTACTTTTTACACTTAGGAATGTGTCATTGCCCATTCAATCTACTTATTAACATATAATGTATTAGGTTTTAACCAGTACGTTTTCATCCATGAACACAGCACACTTCAATACCTAAATTGAACACTAACGCGGAAGAATGGGATAAAGGATGAGAGGGCTCATGAAAACATTTTATTTTTTCCTCACAAAAAGCAAAGGGTGAAGCTGTTATGACAAGGGGTCAGTTGCATCCCTGAGATTAGAACCTGTAGCCTCAGAAATTGCTGCTCCAGTCCCAGCTCTGCTCTCCCACGTGGATGCTTCTTCCTTTCCACTTTCTAGTCTTGCTAAATCTATGACGCGGCTCTGCAGGACAGAACTAGTCCCGGGTTCTCAGGAGAAAGATTTCTGCATCTGTGCTTACACTGGTTGCATGCTGCTTCCCAAGCCAAAGTTTCATGCACCTGGATTGGTAGATTGAGCAAACAAAAAGAGAGGATGTCTAGTTAAATTTGAATTCAGATAAACACGCTTTTCTTAGTGTAAGTATATCCCGTGCAATACGTGGGATACAAACTGAAACAAACTCGTGGTTGCTTCTCTGAAATTCAGTTTTATCTGGGCATCCTGTATGTCATCTGAGTCTTACATGCACTGCAGATCAATGTTCCCACTACGAGGTGTATTTAGATAGACCGCAGGACACATGGTTAGAAGGCAAAGGGAAAAAATATCCAGTTCAGGGAGAAGTGGAGAAATAATTTAAGCTCAGCAAATGACAACCCACGGGACAAACCTGGTCCATCTCTTGTTTTTATAAATAAAGTTTTATTGGAATGCAGCCCTGCCTATTTGTTTACAAATTGTCTATGGCTTCAATCACGCTGCAGTGGCAGAGTGGAATAATCGTGACGGAGACTATAGGGTCCATAAAGCCCCAAATATCTACTGTCTGCCCTTAACAGAAAAAGTGTGCTGACCCCTGATTTGAGGTGTGGATGGGAGGAAGGAAGGACGGCTGCCAAGAGCCGGCCGTGTTCCAGACACCGCCAGGGCTGCATTATCCCATGCACTTCTCAAACTGATCCCCTCTGACAGGACAGGACTGCAGCTCAAGGAGGTCAGTGTTGTAGCACAGGCTGTAAAAAGGACTCAAGACACAGGGCGATTGTAAGGGTGAAGGTCTCAGAGAACCAGCATCCAGAAACGTCTAGCCTGGACATAGGGAGCTGGCGCCAGCAGGACTGAGGCTCTCTCCTCCGCCTCTTTGGATGGCATGGCCCCACGTGTCTGGCTGTCCCTGAGACCAGGCTCTGCTCTCCGGAGCTTCGTCTCGGAATCACTCGTGATTCAAATAGCAGCCTCAGTCCCCGAGAGGAAGGGTGCTCAGGGCCAGTGCAATGTACTTCGCCTCGCTGTGTCTTGCTCCAGGGCATTGACCCTAAGAGAGAAAAGGAGTCTCATCTGAGCATCCAAGACTCCCAGGCTGGAGGCACGGGCAGAGCCGCTGTTGCTGGCAGGTGGCGTGGGTGCACGTGACAAACCGGCTCACGGTCCGGGACCGTCATGCTGCCTGTGAGTAATCGGGATGGTCCTCCGGGTCTAGGTCCCTCCTCACTGAAGGCTTAGTGATGGAGGAACATCCGCCAGCGTGCTCTCCCTTGCGATGGATTCTGTGGAGAAGAAAGGTTCACTGTGCGGCAGGGTCTTGGCAATCTACCCTTTGAATCCAACTTGATCTCAGGAGAAAGGGCAGCCAGTCACACAGGACAGACCATCACAATGTGCCCTTGTCTGGAGAGGCTCCTCCAGTCAGATTGCAGGAGCCAGATCAGTGGGACAAAGGGCAGGACTGTTTCAGGCCAAGGCGCGTCGCTCGCAGAAGGCCCTATGACCATTTAGTGCCTCCGCCCAGGAAAGCGCTGGGTCTGTATCTCCTCAACCTGAGGGTCGTGAGTATTCTCTATCTTCCTTCTCTGACCCAAAGGCCATGTAAATAGGAACTGGGGGAAGCAAATGGGACCCGGTGCCCACCCGTGTCCAGCTGGGAGAGCCCTCGGTTCCTTAGGAGCAACTCAGCTGACGGAAGCAGTTGATTCTCACCTGAGGCTCCTGGAGGCCAACAGGTAGAAGCTCTGTTGCCTAAACCTGGAAGAGATTCTGTGAAAGGGAAAACAACACAATTAAAAAGACAGAGAAAGGAGCAAGTAAATGAGGACATTAAAAATAGGAGAACACGTGAATGTAAATTCTCTGCCTGGAATCCACTGAAGGCCACCCACGGGTGCCTTATTTGACAGGAAGTGACTAACACTGGCCAGCCGGCTTCCGGTTGGTTACTCTCCTGTCCTCCCTTCCTGCGTGTCCAGGGTCTAAGCCAGAGGTCACTGGAGGGGACGTTTTAGCCCTGGGTGACCATGAGCCGGTTCTACATGAGCCCAGAGATTCAACCTACGCTTTTCCTCTTTAGTCCAAATCTTCAGCCCCACCTACACCATTTACAGCCTGTGGAGGTGGAGATTCACTCACTCACCTTCCGGCTCATTCCTGCCTTCACTCATTTTTTTCCCATCACATATTTAGCACCCTACTGTGTTTCATAGGGTTCGATTCAGTCCACTTCTCTAGGACTAAATCATTTTTTAAACCTTAAGCAACAAACTAAAATAGTATCCAAAATCCTAATGTGTAAAATAGGTAAGAGCGAGGTTATAACCTTCCGGCAGATACAGCTGATCATGTATGTATGTATGTATGTACATATTTGGAAATCTTCCTAGTTTGCAGAACTGTGGGCACCTGACCATCTATGAAGGCGCGACTGGAAATCTCCCCATCTCCCCTGCATCCCTATCTGCCCCCCTATCCCCTCCATCCTAACCGCCTCCTAAACCCTCTCTCGGGCTGAGGGGAGGGTGGCCTGATTTTTTCAGCCGTATTTGCAGCACCGAGCCCTGGGGATTCAGCCTTGTGGGGGTGCTTGGTCGATCTTAACAAGATTCAGCTGAATTTCCCAGCAGCCACAGGTACTAAAAGTGGATTGTTGGAACATCAGTCCCTGACCCCATTTTGGCTGATAAAAGACTTCGAGATAAATTGGGGACCTGCTATCTAGCCAAACTACGCTGGCCCCCCCCTGGTTCCTGTGACCATCACCCTGGCATCCGAGAGGTTCCTCTGGGGGAGCCCAGCAGTGTGAGAACAGAACCAAGAGCCTCGTTGGGCAAAGCTGGAAGGCATCCCAACTCCACTCAATGTTTTATTCTTTCCTGAAACCAAGAAGGACAGGATCTTTGGGATGGAGGTCCTCTTTACATGAATCCCACGTGAGGGCTCACCCACCTTCCACCTGAAAGTTCCTCTATGTCAACAGCCCCCAAGTTGGGTTGTATATTAAACTCACACCCCCCTCCCTATTACCACTGACCCTAAAGATTTTGGACATGAGTCCAAAGTCGCTCTACATCTCTGCCCTTCAAGGATTTGAAGATGGTTCTCTTGTTCTCTTGCAGTCTTTTTTCCATCATCATCCATTTTTCTTATCATTTCACATATATCCTGGGTTTTGGACTTCCCCGGAGATGACCTTTGAACACCCTCCAGCCTGCAGTCTCCTTCTTGAGGTCTTGTGTTCATCACTAAACCTGGCACTTTGGGTTTGCACTTTCTGGGGTAGGACCGAGGTGACCCTGGCCTTTGATCTAGATGCCATACTCATGTCCTGCTGGTATTTTAACTAGCACGTTGCAGACTCAACTCAGAGGAACTTTGCAATTGACCAAAATAGCTAAGATTTTTCACATACGTGTTTCTTCCAGTCAAATCTCTTTCACTGTATACATGTTTAGATGTATGTTTGAACCCAAGTGCAAATTTTTAAATGATCACTTTTAACTTTCTCCCTGTATATTCACTCTTTTGCTCTAGTTATCAAGACTTTTATAGGCTTTCTCTTGATCATGGTACTGAATTGATTTATGTCCCCACAAAAATATCTTCGAATCTTAACTACCTGTACAGGCAAATGTGACCTGATTTGGAAACAAGGTCTTTGCAGATATGATCAAGTTAAGATGGGGTCACAGTGGAGAAGGTTGGGCCCTGATCTCATGACCGTTGTTCTCAGAAGAAGAGGAACAGACACAGGGAGATACCACCTGGGACTGGAGTGAGGTACCTGCAGGCCTAAGGTGAGGGCCACCACCAGAAGCTACGCAGAAACAGGAAGGATCCTCCCTAGAGCCTTCAGAAGGAGCACGGCCCTGCCAATGCCTTGATTTTGGAACTCTGGCCTCCAGAAATGTGAGACAAGAAATTTCTGCTGTTTTAAGCCCCTCGGTTGGCAGTATTTTGCTATGGCAGCCCCAGGAAACTGACACACTCATCGATTATATTGGATATTAAATGTTCTTTCCAGTTTTGTGTCATCTATCAATTTCATCCATTTCACAAAATTCTGTGTTTCTTTGTGTGGAATTCTCTGGGTTGATCAGAATGGAAGCATTCCTGGCAGGCTGGAACCCACTGGAGTTAGTCTGATGTTGCCACACTGGCAGTGAGAAATAAGATCCACACACTGGCTATTGATGCTGAGATCACGGCTTCAGCCCCTGTTCTTCACGAAGGAAAATAAAGCCTGCCTTGTGTGTTAACAGTGGTCCAACACGCCTTCCCGGGAATGACACCTCATGGCCATGGTGGCCGCATGGCTGGGCACACTCAGTTACAGTGTCACTTTCCAGTGTTCCAACTCTGTGAAGGGCCCTGCAGAAAGCCCAGGGTGGGGAAGAATACTCCAAAATTCAGAAAAAAACACATGTTTCTTTATGAAACATGGTATTTGAAACCAACAAACAAAAAAAAACACACATTAGTTCAATGATGCCATGTGAAGTTTACAAAATCAGTGAATCGCTATTCTTCAAACAATAGAATAGTAGGATATGTGTTATATGACTATGTGATTGAGGGAGAATAAAAGAGATAGATTGTGATTTTAGCACAAGGGTTACTGTCTTTCATCCTTTCACTTGGAAAGCGTTGTGAACTTTGGTCCAACTCTGGTTTTTACATCCTGGTGTATGATATAGTGGTGAAGTCTGCTCTGTGGAAACAGTCCCCTGGATGTGCTTGAAAATACAGTTTCTGTGGTCACATGACTTTGGGAAATATTGCATATTACATTCTCCTCCTGGAGATTCATAATTCATATTGCAGTATTAAAAACTACCCCCCAAAATGCTGCAATAAATAAAGCTATTTAAACTGGGTTTAACTGGTGATTTATATGCTTGTTTGAGCCCAGGGCTCTTCTGTTATTTAATATCTATTACTGTCCTATGGTATTACCACTCTAAATGATATTCCTTGGGAAAAGCTGTGATAAAATTTTCTCATGGATTAAGACCGTTTGCTTTGTTTCCAGATTCCTCACTTTCTTTAGTGCAGCTTTGTGGCAGGTGGCTTTGGTCACGGTGGGACCACAAGGAGGGTGACAGGCAGCGTTCCTCTGTAACTTTCGTTCATGCCAAGAGACTAGTGGAACCAGAGGTCAATTATGAAATGATGATTCCAAAAAATTTTTATCACTGGTAATGGTTTTTAAAAGAGGAAATATGATCCACAGTTTGTATTGATATTCACATCCTGAAAGTTTGAATTTCTTTTGCAAAATAAATCGTTCAGCAATCTCTGCTGATTTCCATAAAGTGGGCTAAAACAGAATACATGATTCTGAGGGTGCCCGCTGGCCCCCAACCTCCTCTCCCACACATTGACTTCAGGGATGGATGGAGGCTTTCACAGTGCCCATCAGTAGGTACCTGTAATTCTGCTTCCTATAATTCTCACTCTTCTTGGATACTCTCAGACCTCATCCTGGTAAGGAGCTGTCATTCGTTGTCTGTTCAGATGAGAACATTTGCTGATTTTCAGCATTGCTCCTTCATTCTCCATGAGTGGTTGCGTATGTGGCATGGGGGTTGGGTTGGTGTGGGTCAGGTGGGGAGATCCACCTTGCTGGTTCATCGGGTGGAGCTGGGCACTCCACCTGTGTGTCGGTGCTTTGCCCGTGTCCTTAGTGTGTCTGTCGGGGCAGTGTCTGGGCTGCCCCACCGCTGTGTGCACAATACGAGGTTTCAAAAGCAGAAAGCCTTGAAGTGTGAACTGAAATCCAGGGAAAGAGGATGAAAAGGGGTCAGAAAATGAGGGATGGTAGGGCTTCCCTGGTGGCGCAGTGGTTGAGAGTCTGCCTGCCAATGCAGGGGACACGGGTTCGAGCCCTGGTCTGGGAGGATCCCACATGCCACAGAGCAACTAGGCCCGTGAGCCACAACTACTGAGCCTGAGCGTCTGGAGCCTGTGCTCCGCAACGGGAGAGGCCGCGATAGTGAGAGGCCTGCGCACCGCGATGAAGAGGGGCCCCCGCTTGCCGCAACTAGAGAAAGCCCTCGCACGGAAGTGAAGACCCAACACAGCCATAAATAAATAAAAATAAATAAATTTTAAAAAACAAAACAGAACAAAACACAGAGGCCCCCCATCACTGCTCATGAAACCATTGTTTAAAAAAAAAAAAAGAAAAAGAAAAAGAAAAAGAAAATGAGGGATGGTGAAGATGAGCCAAGTCTGGCACATTCTCAACATGGGGACCAACGCATAGGAGAAAGCTGATGAGTTCTCACTTTCACACGGCCAACCTGGGTCTGCGCGGAAGGCTAAGAATCACGGAGAATGATGCCCACCTTAGAGTCTGAACTGACTTCTTATATCTTGCGGGAGTCTCAACCTCAATCACCCCTGGGACATCACTCAAGACACATCTATGTGTCAGGCACTACCAGTGCTGGCGAAGATGTGGGGAGATCAGAACCCTCATACACTGCTGGTGGGAATGTAAAATGATGCAGCTACTTTGGAATACAAAGGTTATGGTTAAACATAGAGATACTTAAAAAGGTGAAACAGAGTTACCATATGACCCAGCAATTCCACTCCTGGGTATATACTCAAGAGAAATGAAAACATACGTCCACATAAAAACTTGCACCTTAATTTTATAGCAGCATGACTCATAATGACCAGAAGGTGGAAAAATCCCAGATGTTCATCAGTTGATAAATGGATAAACAAAATGTGGTCTAGCCATACAATGGGATGCTATTCAACCATAAAAAGGAGTAAGTACCAACCCAGGCTACAACATGGATGAACCTTGAAAACACTCTCAGTGAAAGAAGGCAGTGACAAAAAAACCACACATTCCGATTCCATGTATATAAGATGTCCAGAATAGGCATATCCATAGAGAAAGAAAGTAGATTAATGGTTGCTAAGGGCTGGAGCAATAAGAGGATGGGGTGTTGGTAACGAAGGATACAGGACTTCTTTTTGAGATGATGAAAATGTTCTAAAATTAACTGTGGTGATGGTTGCACAGATCTGTAAATCTGCTAAAAGACATTTAATTGTACACTTGCAATGGATGAATTGTATGGCATGTAAATCTCAACAAAGCTGTTTTAAACACACACACACACACACACACACACACACACACATATCTATAGCATGCCGTCTAAGGGCCAGGGGTCCTAAGATGAGCTTATCAAGGCTCCAGCCCTGAAGGAAATCTGAGTCTGAACTGCAGGGAAAATATCTAAACACATCCTCTATCATTCTTATTGTGAAAGAATGAGAAAATGTCCACACCAAAGAAAGTGAGGCTAATATTACAAACCCCAAGGTGCTCTTTCAGCAGGATCTGATGGTAACTTGGTGAAAGGTTGAAAGACAAGTGAACTAGAATCCCAGCAAACGCACAGTGAAGCCCAGGGCATGGAGTAGACGCTGGGCTCCGGCGCAAGCACCAGGATCCCTGGTCCAGGGCAGTTCTCAGAGCTCCCAGGCCTGCGCTTAGGTTCACTGGATGAGGATGCAGTGGGCGGCCCTCCTCCCACGCTCTGGCCTTGAAGGTTGACTGCATGGTGACAGAGAGGCTTCCGGGGGGTACCGTTCCCCAGGCTTCCGCCCTTGCTGCTGTAGATGAGGATGAGGCTGGTGAGGATGCCACCAGGCAGGGCTTGACTGTTCAGCCCCTTGGGGAGTGGGCTTTCCTCTCTGACTAGCAAAACTGTACCTTAGGGCTGCCTGTCTCCAAGTAAGGAAGTTCCTCCCTTCTGTACAGACCCAGGATCCAACCTTCCTGACAAGTAAATGTCTCTGCCCTTGACACCTGTACCACTCCTTCGCACCCCTCCCCACTATGTTTTCATGCCAAAGGTAATGTTTTTTCTCCTCCCCAAGAAATGAAGGCTCTTCAAAGATAGGCTGTGTGCCCTTTGACTTTGGGGGTCCCCCAGAACATACAGTGCAGGATGGAGAGAAGAGTACGCGCTAGTTACTGTCTGCAGGAAATACTTGCAGAGGATGCTAATGATTTTTATTTGTCCTTTTAAACTGAATTTTGTGTTTTTACCAATCTAATCCTTAATTTAAAAAAATATTCAGACATTAAATACAGCTGAAGGCATGGCCAGTTCCCAAACTGTCTGTATTAGAAAATATGTTATATTTCCCTCTGCTCCCTGACACCAAATATTAGCTCTTGCGTTTCTTGCCTGGTTGGATTTCATATTTGTTTGTTTGTTTTTCTGGCCAGTTTTTTGTCATCTCAAATTCCAAGTTATTGGTACAGCTAATGGAGTCACGATGTACCCTTCTTTGAGTACAAAGATGTCACCAGTAACTGAATGCCAGTAGGACATGCGCTGTGAATGTCTCCTCTGGCTGGAAAGATGTTTCATTAAATTATCCACCAGTAAAATTCCTCAGGTCAGCCCGACTCTGCTGTGGGAGGTGTTCTCTGGACCCGACTTCCCTCCCCCTGAGGCTCCTGTTCAGTGAACACCTGCAAAGGTGGGTGAATGGGTGAGACCTCCCCCAGGTGAGGGGAGGGAGGCGGGCTGGGCCTGGGGATGGCCAGTGCCCAGGAGGGCTCCTTAGGACCTCACTTCTGAGGCATATTCTCTTTAGTTACCCACCAGGAAATCTGTGATTCTGTTTTCAAAGTTGCCCCACCTCTTGGTACAGGCATTACCAAGTAATGTCTTCTATGTGATTGTATCATCTCCCCTGATTTCATTTTGCTTAATGACTGATATAGGCTTTTGCTTTTTCACTTTTCCGAGTCGTTTTGTTTAATGAGTCTCTTGGAGGCATCATTTGGTTGGATTTACTGTGCAACCAAAAATCTGTACCGTGGCCCCTTCCTGTAGACCTCGCTCCCTCGGAGGTGAGGAGACCCTGAGCCACTGGATGCGTTTCTGATACTGCAGTGCAGTTTTTTGCTAATGATAAAGTTTTCTGTTTCCTCCCCCTTTCCCCCTGCCCCCCCCCCCCATTTCCTAGGGGAGTCTTCATGCATAGTTTCCTGGAATTCTAGTGGAGATTATTTTAGGGCTGGTTCCATTTCCTCCTGAATTTTCTTTGAAAAAGACTTGGAAGAATACACTTACCTCCAAGACATTCCATAATCTGCTAAGAATGCAATGGTTTTGATGGAATTTGCTAATAGTAGTATTTTAAGGGTTAAAAAAAATGTCAGTATCTCACAGAAGAATAGCAATGTGCCTCCATAGACTGGTCTTATACTGGTCTTATACTGTGTCTTATACTGTGGGCAAGTATCGGTCATGGAATTTGAGTGAGTGTTTTTGCCCCCACAAAAGCCTACCCGTCCATTTGAAGATCTGCAAACCAGTGGGAGATGCAGCATATCAAGCCGTGGGACATAGACAGGAGCCACTGCAGCCAGGAGCAGCCCAGGCCATTGACTTAGGAGGTTCTGGAAGCGAACTTACACTCATGAGCTCTAGATGAATTTAGCTCAAGGAACAAAAATGACCTTGGATATGCTGTGGGCATATGTGATGAATAAAGTGGATGGCTAGGACAGCAGAGCTCTTTCCTCTGGTTGAGCAGAGAGCAAATCCCCTGGAGAAGGAGCTAGAATGGGGACTTCTCTTCTAACTCATGTGGCCCTTTCTCACCACTAGGTAAATACGTACATCTAAGTTCCTGTGAATGGCTACTTTTAAAGATGCATAAATTGGTGTAGCCACTATGGAGAACAGTATGGAGGTTCCTTAAAAAACTAAATAGAGTTACCATAGGATCCAGCAATCCCACTCTTGGGCATATATCCGGAAAAGATGAAAACTCTAATTCAAAAAGATACATGCACCCCAATGTTCATTGCAGAATTATTTACAATAGCCAAGACATGGTAGCATGTCCATTGACAGATGAATGGATAAAGAAGATGTGGTATATATACACAATGGAATACTACTCAGCCATGAAAAAGAATGAAATAATGCCATTTGCAGTAACATGGATGGACCTAGAGATTATCATGCTAGGTGAAGTAAGTCAGAAAGAGAAAGACAAATATCATATGATATTGCTTATATGTGGAATTTAAAAGCATGATACAAATGAACTTATTTACAGAACAAAAATAGACTCACAGACATAGAAAACAAACTTATGGTTACCAAAGGGGAAAGAGGGGGAAGGGATAAATTAGGAGTTTGGGATTAAAATATACACACTACTACATATAAAATAGATAACCAACAAGGTCCTACTGTATAGCACAGGGAACTATACTCAATATCTTGTAATAACTTATAATGGAAAAGAATATGAAAAAGAATATATACATGTATAAATATAAAACTGAATCACCTTGCTGTACACCTGAAGCTAACACAATATTGTAAATCAATTATACTTCAATAAAATTTTTTTGAAAGATGCATTATCTGTTTTCAAAAATGATGGCCTGTAGTATAGGATCTATATCCCCTAAATTAACAATATAGCAAAATAAATCTAGAGAGCAAGAACCTAGGAAGAGGAAGAAGTAAACAGGTATAGGAGAACAGGCAATACATTTGGAGTAAACATTAAATTAGTTTTGAGCATCCCAGAAGAAAGAGGAAAAAAGGGGGAAAAATTATGTCATGGTTTCCATGATCAGAAAATAGGACGTATTTCATTTCCTCGTATTGACTAAAGGTTTTCTGGTTGTGACTTATTAAAATAAAAATTTACCTGGACTTCATCTGTGTGAAAACATCAGATAACATGATGAGAAAAGGCGTAAACAGTGTTTTTACAAGAAACCCAAGAGCTGTTTTCTTATGACTCTTTTTTCTTAGAGTAAACCTTGATAAAAGGCCAGGGCACAGTATGAAAGTTAACTCAGTAAACAGGATTTGGGACGAGGTGAGATTTATGTGGTCCAAGTACATAGCCTATGATATTCTAACTCAATGCAAACATTTTCTAGTCTTTGAATCCTAGAATAATGATATCGTAACTGAATGCGAAGAATGAGTGAGAAGAGCGGGAGAACGGAAGGGCAGCGTGCATCCAGTCCAAGACATCCTCACATCTAGCTGGGACTTTTTTGGGCCTGAGATGTGCAGCTCCATGTGGTTGGTGGAGGGCAGGCCCAGGCCCTTGGGAATCCAGGAAAGGCAAATCAGCACTACAAAGAAGTCTCACTTCCCATCGGTCTAAAGGGCCATCCTAAAAAAGTGTAAAAACCAGAAGTGCAGGACAGTCCAGGGAGAAAAGGGAGCCTTGTTAGGCTGATGGGCGGGATGTAAATTGTCAACGGCCACTCTGTAGAAGTGTATGGTGTTTCCTAAAACATCTAAAAAACACAGCTAGAGAGCATAGGGCACTTCCACTCATGGGCGTATAAAATGGGAAAACTAAAAATCAACAAGACACAGGCACCCCAAAGTTTAGGGCTGCTCTGTTTACAAGAACCTCCACTTCGGTACACCTTAAATATCCCAGGAAAGAGAAAAATGGATAAAGAAGTTGTGGTACTTATGTACAATGGAATATCACTCAGCCATGAAATCAATGTCATACGGCTAGTAGCAGCATGATGCTGCTGGGAGTGGATTTAGGTACGACGTTAGGCAGGATTGATCCCCTCCTTCCAACACTGAGAAGGAGGAGGCTGCTTTCTCAACTTGGGGAGGGCAGTGCCAGGCAGAATCTAAGATTTTTTTCATCTTTGGAATGGTTCTAACTTTAGGTCTGGTCTTTAATGAGAGCTCAGAGACCATTAAGGCCTGAGATGTCTTGAGAGAAAGTGTTACCCATTCCTCGTCACTGGAGGGCCCAGGAGACCTTGGAGACCCTTTCTCTTTCGTGTGTTTGGAGCAGCTGAGGATTACGGGAACTCACAGGGATAACTCAGTTGAATATGCTGAATTGCCCTTGAACTTATTGAGTGACGACCATTGGGTTTTGAAGAGTGTCTGCAAAGACAGTGACCTTAGGTCTGGAGTAATTCAACTTGAGTTGTTTTTCCTGGTTGCGGTTGGATCTTTTGAGGTCATTCTTAGTTCATGGTCATAAAACTGTGTCATCAGCAGAAAGGAGGAGATTTATCTTCATCCGTGTTATGTTGGGGGACACACACCCAGTTCTTTAAAAGCTCTGTTAGACTATAAAGACACAAGTTCATGGGTAAGGATAGGGGAAAACCGAGCTGCAACCTGGTTTCACACACTTTGCCACACTGACCTGTCTGTTGGGTCACCATTCCTGCCTCTTCTCATTCGTGTCATGGTTTTAAAATGGAGATTTGCCAAAGCCCTGAGAGCTGAGAGTTCTCTCACTGTTTTTTGCCCTCTACAGCTTTGGTTTTTAATTTGTTTCAGATGACTAAATTACAATACCTTGACTTCCTTAGCCATGGAAAAGAATCCCATGCTACCGGATTCACTCCCAAGATTGTCCCAGAAAGCACCTAAGGAAAATAATTGCAGTGCTTTCACAAATGCAAAAATGCTTTGAAAAAATCACCAATCCATCCCATTCACAATGAAGGGCGTGTCAGCTGCACTTCATTAGCTACAGACGTTTCTTAAGCACTTCATTTTGACCACAAATATGAAGTTGCTGACCATCCCCGGCTCTCTGGGAGAGAATTACCACGCGCAGATGCTTGAGTCAGCACACGGGCCGGGAGACAGAGGAGAGGAGCCACGTGCGTGTATCAGTGACTTAATGAGGCCCGGAGATTCTTCTTTCTGTGCCAAAAATAGTAGAACAAAACACAACATGGTCAAAGATGCAAAAGTGGGGAAATCCCTCCATTCAGAAAGAAAAGTGCCATAGTAGAAAGAGAAGTACAGAAAGATGCAGCTAGCTGAGTTTTTCTAAGGTTATTTGCTTTAAATATATTCCTTTGGTGTTTGCCCCAGTTTCCTACTCAGCACTGATCTTTGGCCAGTTGCCGTGAAGAATAGAGATGAATGGAGCATCCATACAAGCCCGGGGGATGGGGAGGCCACTCGGTGTCATTGCCAAGGGTCCCTGTACGCACAAGACTTTCTGCCATCCAAGACCTCTCCCTTCCCCACCCTCAGGTACCCACACTTCTCAGAGAAGACGTTCCTCAGCGCTGAACTTCCGGCATGGAATTTAGCCTCAGTCACAATTGTTATTTTTCCTCCAGCTAAACCCTTGTATTCATCGAGCTGGGTGGTCTATTACAACATAATAGCTATAAGAATGTGAATGATTTACAGAATTCATAGATGTTATCGCCAAAGGGGTAAACCAACATACGCTTCAATCCGGGGCATAGACGTTTGTTGTTAAAAGATTATACTGAAGCATTCTTAGGTCGCTGGATAACATCTTCAAAGGTTGTAGATGATTTAAAGAAATGCATTAGTGCAAATTTCTGTTGCTATCAGCTCTTTGTGATTTTCTCTCTTCTTGTCTCTAAGACAGCTTTATAAAACTTTATGAATAGTCTTCCTAAGAAATAACCCTGGAAAATAGATCCACTTGCCTATAGTGATGTACAATTTCATAGTCAGAGATTTGAGCGGCTAGCACGGTTAACTCCTGGCCATTGGGGGTTGCTTGGATTAGGGTTAGATTTTGGAGATACACCTCTCTTCTTCTAGAATAGTAACATGACTTAAAACAAGCACAAGGGTAGAATTTCTTGACATTTGGTGGCCATCTAAGACGCCCTTGTGGGCTTCATTGACAAGAAAGTAACAATTGCCAACTAACAAGTTCCAACTAACAAGGAAGGCTGTTTGCAGAGAACATGAGGCCAAGGAGAGCCTGGAAGGGGAGCAAGGTGCCTGTGGAATGGCGCTTCTGCTCAGGATACAATGTCATTGGAAGGTGGAATTGTTAGCAGCTGATCTTTGGAAGGACAGATCCCAAGGTGACTTTCTTTTGGATCTAAAAATGAAGTGCAAAATTCACAAAATTATTATCAGGAGTTTGCGTCTTCTAATTCAATTCATTTTAGTAACTCCTCCAAACCATATCCTCTGTAAAGGAATTATGCACCGCGGGTGGCATCTCTGTACGTCTTAAGACCAGGATATGTAGGACCCTAACACCCCCAGCTCTAAAGGGAAAAGGTGAAAGATTTCTCTTTCGAACTGCAGTTGGCATTGCTTCTTCTGTTTTCACCAGTGCACGTCTGTCCTATGAATGAGCTGTGCATGCTTTCAGGTAAAAGGGGCTGGGGAACGGTGAAAAATGCAGGAGGGGCCTGACTCACACGCAGAGCTCTGAAATACAGGCAGGTCCCAGCTCGCAGGGGCTCTGCCTTATCCGTGATGATAGCTCTCGCCATCAAGATTGAGTACTGCGTGCTGGATCCCGCCAGCTCCCCAGGCCAGCGTGAAGGGTGGCGGTGCCTGAAAGACCTCTGGACCGGCATGTCTGCTCCTTGGTCGGAGATGACTGATGTTTTGTGTTTGTTTGGAATATTGTTTCCCTGGTTTTTTTTATTAAGATCAGCTGTGTCGGGGCTTCCCTGGTGGCGCAGTGGTTGAGAATCTGCCTGCCAATGCAGGGGACATGGGTTCGAGCCCTGGTCTGGGAAGATCCCACATGCCGCGGAGCAACTAGGCTCGTGAGCCACAACTACTGAGCCTGCGCGTCTGGAGCCTGTGCTCTGCAACAGGAGAGGCCACGATAGTGAGAGGCCTGCGCACCGCGATGAAGAGTGGCCCCCGCTCGCCGCAACTAGAGAAAGCCCTCGCACAGAAACGAAGACCCAACACAGCCAAAAATAAATAAAAAAAAAAAAAAAAAAAAAGATCAGCTGTGTTAGGCTCCCCTAAATTATTCTTAGCTCAACAGAATAAAGAATGTCAAATAGTGAGAGTGTCATTTGGGTTCTAAAATGAAAAGGCAGGTTTCAATCTTGTTTCTTGGAAAGACATATAGGTGAGACCAGGCAGAAACCTGTCTCTCCAAAGATACAATGGAAAGAAAATCAATTCATAAAACGAAGGAAGAAATTCGGCCAGAATTGACAAAGTGGTCCAGGAGGAGGGCTGCGCTGGTAGAATGGGCCAGTGTCCATTTGAGAACTTGGAGTCAAAAGGAGGCCCTTACTTTTCTAGATGAGGGATCATGAAGGGAAGGGATGGGACCAGCTTTCTCCAGTGAAGGAGCTGATTCTAGAATCCCCAGATCTCCTGAATCTTTTTTGATATGTTCTTGCACTAACCATAACACAAGGTTTTCTAGTGAAGTAAAAATTCAGCTGAAACAAGAAAGCCCCAGCTGTTTGCATGCATTTCCTCTGTTCTGAGACATGCATTAGAGCGCTTCTCGGTGCGCTGCCATCGTTTTGCAGTAAATGACATCTCTATCGGCTAAAAGGCCACCACAGCTGTTTCCCTTGGACGCTTGTCACTGCAAATAGAGCTTGACTGGTGAGTGTCTTCATCACCGATGTTCTTATTTTACCTGATATAAGAGGTCCTGGGGTGTGACCAGCTGAAAGGTACCACCCAGACCCTTGGTGCCTACAGACATAGGAAGGAATGTGCTGGATGAGACATCAGAAGTCCCAAATAACTGGCAGAGTCCATAATTCGTTTCACATTCTCCTTGCTTGGAGTTCTCTAACCTTATTATTTCCAGGGAATTCACAAAAGCAACTGGCATCCCAGGGGGAGGCTGAGTGTGCGGCCGACCCCGGAGGGCCTTTTGCATTCACCTTGAAGTTCGGGGCTCGTTACCCGCAGATGCCCTTCACCTGGCCGGTCACATTCTGGGCCTCGGCATTGACTGTCACCTCAATAGCTGTCTATCCATCTACTCCGGGTTGTTTTCCTCACTGCTGTTTCATTTGTTGGTTTTTTTTGCCTTTTCAACCTCATCTTTTCTTTTGGTCTCTATTAAATCAGCCCAACACTGAAGATTCCTTTCAGTTTCTTCAAATCTGGAAAGAAATCAGTTAATTCACTTAAAAAAAAATCTATTGTGTTACAAAAAAAAAAAGGAAAATCATTGATTATTTCTCTCTGCACCGTTTTGCCACCTTGAAATCAAGTCTGATGACACTTTTCTAAGATCAAAGCATAGAGCACCATTCCATCAAGAGAGGAGGATATTAGTGCCTTTTTATTTATTTCTATGACCGGGGACAGTGCTGTCACACGGCCTCATCTTGCCTGATTGGTGGAAAGTGTTGTGGTTTCACAGTTACAGTCAGTATCTCACCGATTCCTCAGAGCACCTGGGTGAGAGGCAGGCCTGGCCTCCTTACTCTCCTTCTAGGGGAAACGCAGCTTAGGGAGGACGGTCACGTGGCAGGGCCATGCAGGCGGGCGCTGGTGGAGCCAGACATTCTGGGGCCCTGCGCGTCCCACAACTTTGAGACCCCCTAGGACCCGCAATGGGGTGAGGGTCATGAGAAATGAGTGAATGCTGGTGAATGCTCTGTCCTCCTGGCAGGATCTCCATCTGAGAACCTAGCACCCAGGCAGTGGGGGTCAGTGGGGAGTTGGGAATTGAGCGGGCTGCAAAAAGGACATTTCCTGGATCCCAAGACCGCTCTGCCCCCATATTTAAACATTTCTCTGAAATCCAGGATGTAACTCCATTTATGTGGAAGTGTTTCTTTATTCTTTCTATTTTAAACAAAATCTGCCAAATGAACTTATTTATGAAACAGAAATAGCCTCATAGACATAGAAAAAAGAGTTATGGTTACCAAAGGGTAAAGGGTGGGGAGGGATAAATTAGGAGTTTGGGATTAACAGATGCACACTGCTATATATATATATATAAGAGGTAAACAACAGGAACTTCTGCAAAGCACAGGGAGCTGTACTCAATATCTTGTAATAACCTATAAGGGAAAAGCATCTGAAAAAGCACACATACATATATGTGTGTATATGTAACTGAATCACTGTGCTGTACACCTGAAATGAATACAACATTGTAAATGAACTAGACTTCAATAAAAAATATTTGCTACAGTTCCTTACCCAATTAATTAGTGGTCAGCACGCGCCAGTCAAATGGCTTTGTTATGGCAGCAGGAGGGCGGGGCTCTATTTCCGTTCTTCAGCTAAATTTCTGCGCTGACCCTGAATGGGATTTACTTTGTCTAATGCTTGGCGTCTTTCTCTCTAAAATGAAGGAGTTGGGTTGGATTCTTTTTAGGGCCATTTTCTAATTAGCAAACCAACAAGCTGACGTATAACGAAGCGTGAGGCATAGAGGTGAGTGTTCAGAAGCAAAGGAAGTTGTGTGAGGGGCTGATGGGCAGGGGTCCAGGGGGTGGACTTGGGATTCACCCTGCGTGATAGGAGCCCCCTCAAAGGGGAGCGCGTGGAGCAAGTGGGGACAGGCCTGAGGGCTCTGGGTGGCAGGGGACATGGAGGTGACAAAAGGAGGCTGAGAAGCGGAAATGTGAAAGCAACTTTCTAGCTGGCAACATGTAGATAAAGATATGGCTGCTCACGCCCAGGTGCCATAATGAGAAACGCAAAACACGGGATGTTGCTGTTTTGAAAAGAACATTCCTCCCTCTGATATTATCCCCCAACAGGCTTTCACATCCTCAGTATGACCCTAAGTGACCTTTAAGTTTCCCTTTGGCAACCAGAGCCACCGAGAAGTGGAGTATTTGGTCCAATTCCCCTGCATGGGGGGCGGGGGCAGACCTGGGGCTGGGGTGTTTGCGTGGCCCCCTCAGGCCTCGTGGTCTCCTGGGGGGACGGACCTCTCGCTCTGAGGCTGAGCACGGCCAGCAGCGCACCCGCTGCCGACCGTCCCCAGGGAGCGGCTCGTGCATCAGGGCTCAATCCTCCAACATCTGCAGCGACCGTCTAGGTCAGGGCCGAGGAGGTCACCTGACCTACTGTCTGGGGGTCAGCCCCAGGCACATCCGTGAGGAGTGCAAGCTCCCCAGGTGGGGACAGGCCACCTTCCTCCTGACTCTGCTCTGGTGGCCTGTGCAACACGGTCCGCTGCCAGTCGAGTTGGGGCACAAGCGTCCGCTCTCCATCCTGAGACAGAATCACAGCCCAGGGACGTCACGGAAAGGGCCTCAGATCCCCTCACTTCTTGGTTCCATCTTCCACGCCACCGGCATGGGGGGCCCAGCGGGAACCTCAGGTTCGGTAGAGTGGTCGGTCTTCTCTCCTGCACTGGGCGTCAGCCCCTCCACGGTGAGTTTGCTCTTCAGAATGTCACCTCCCCATCCTAGTTCTAGAGATGGGGTTAGATGAGGCCTCAGAGGGTCATCCTGAGGCAGAGCAGACACCCCTGCTACCATCTCTCCCTTTTTAATGAAGAACAATGTAATGGTTTTGGCCCAGGGAGCCTTTCAAAGAAGCAAACCATTATGATTAGTAAATTCCGGCATTAAATAATTTCCCTGGGCTTCATTTCCTCTTTTTTTTTTAAGGACTTCCTTTATTTTTTTATTATTTATTTATTTATTTTTAGCTGTGTTGGGTCTTTGTTTCTGTGCGAGGGCTTTCTCTAGTTGCGGCAAGCGGGGGCCACTCTTCATCGCGGTGCGCGGGCCTCTCACTATTGCGGCCTCTCTTGCTGCGGAGCACAGGCTCCAGACGCGCAGGCTCAGTAGTTGTGGCTCACGGGCCTAGTTGCTCCGCGGCATGTGGGATCCTCCCAGACCAGGGCTCGAACCCGTGTCCCCTGCACTGGCAGGCAGATTCTCAACCACTGCGCCACCAGGGAAGCCCTTCATTTTCTCTTAAACAAGGTCCCAGCAGGGCCTCCCAACCTCCCAAGCCTTTTCCCTTAGTTGGCTGTTTTCTACTCGATTCCAGGACCTTGCTTGATCCCCGCGGTGAGGCTGCGAGAGTTCCCAACCCGGATCCTGATCCCTCCTTTGAGTCCTGGCCATTGAGCCCGAAGTATTTTAAAAATCCCCAGAGGCTTAAGGCTGGAAAGCATTTTGACAGGTCTCCCAGGTGGAAGTCACATGCCTTGCTGACGGAGCTGGCGAACAGGGGAGCGCCCTGGGGCCCCCCGACGGCACGCTGGCCCCGGACGCAGCCGCTGCACCGGCTGGCCTGTCCTGCTCCTGCCCTGCGGCGCCTCACCTGAAACTCACCTGCCACCGAATCCTCCAGGGGGCATGGACTGTGGACCAGGCGGAGTGTGATGGTGAAGGGGGACCAGAGCCCCAAAAACTTGAGCTCTGGTCCCCCTTTACCATCACACTTCCATTACATGGAAGTAACAGCGGTGCCTTGCAAATCAAAACCATAATGAGGTATCACCTCACACCTGCCAGAGTGGCCATCACCAAAAAGAACACAAATACCAAATGCTGGCAAGGGTGTGGAGAAAAGGGAACCCACACGCACTGTTGGTGGGAGTGTAAACTGGTACAGCCACCGTGGAAAACAGTACGGAGGTGTCTCAAACAACTAAAAATAGAGCTACGGTATGACCCATCATTTCCACTCCTGGGTATATACATTAAAAAAAAAAAAAACCCAGAAAGACTAATTTGAAAAGATACATGCACCCCAATGTTCATGGCAGTGTTATTTACAATAGCCAAGATATAGAAGCAACCTAAGTGCCCATCAACAGATGAATGAATAAAGAAGATGTGATCTATATATATACATGGAATACTGCTCAGCCGTAAAAAAGCATGAAATTTTGCCATTTGCAACAACATGGGTGGACTTGGGGGGCATTATGCTAAGTGAGATAAGTCAGACAGAGAAAGACAAATCCTGTATGACATCACTTATATGTGGAATCTAAAAATTACAGCAAACTAGTGAATATAGCGAAAAAGAAGCAGACTCATGGATGTAGAGAGCAAACTAGTGGTTACCAGTGTGGGGAGGGGCAATAGAAGGGTGGGCAGTGGGAGGTACAAACTACTGGATGTAAGATGGGCTCAAGGATGTATTGTACAACACGGGGAATATAGCCAGTATTTTGTAATAACTGCGTAAACTTTAAAATTGTATAAAAACTAATAAATGAAAAAAAAAACCTATAAAGAGAAAAAGAAGATGTGAATTGCACTCCTCCTCAAGAAGGTAGAGATTTTCCAGCCTACTTATATTTCAAATAGTATTTACAAAGAGAAAAAAATTGCACAACTAGAGTGTTCCAGCCGTGACCCAGCTGGTGCCAGGGCAGTGTCACAGTGTCAGGCCTTTATGGGGACCCTGCATTCCTAACACTGCCTACCTTGAGATCCATCTGACGATTTAGCATGTGGTTGATGGGAGCCACTGATACTTTTCTGCACAACACTTTTATCTGATATTTGCATTAATTATTCTACTCCTTGGGTACTTAGGAATAGCACTGGCGGTTTAGTGGCAAATAGGCAGACATGCTCCATGGCCACGTGGCCTTCCCAGCCCAGCAGGAAGGCAAACAGTCCCAAACACACAGGTTGCTGTTTGGGTACAATTGTGGGAAGTGGCTTGAGGGAAGGAAGGCGTGCTTGGAAAGTAATAACGGGGCAGGAAAGGCTTCCTAGGAAGGAATGTTCACACAGAGACCTCTAGGAGGACGAGTGTCAGCCAGGAAGGAACGAGAATTCCCAGGAGAGAGGAAAGCTTGTGAAAGACCCCGGTCTGTAGGATGAGCAAAGGAGAGATGTGGTCCTTGAGTGGGTGGGACCCGGAGCACACAGGGGCTGAGAGCAGGTGAGGACATGTGTCTTTATCCTACAGCAATGGGAAACCTCTAAAGGCCTTTAGTCCAGACATAATCCCTAGCAGACTGGCCATTTTGTAGTGTCCCTTGGGATGCTGTGTACAGATCAGGGAGACCTGGAGTGGAGGAGACGAGCCAGCAGGAGGCTGAAACTCTGGTGCTGGTGAGCCCAGGTGAGCAGGAAGGGGAGGCTTCGGTGGGATGGGTGGCCGCAGGAGGACCAAGGGCGGCAGGTGGTAGGCGTGTGTAAGAGGTGGGGAGGGTGGGCTTGGTGACTGGCTGGCAGACACGCACGAGCTCCAGAGATGGAGGAATCGCTCCGAATGGGATCAGGAGACAAGGAGGAGGCTGGAGGGGGCGTGAGGCGGGACTTACCTGGACTCTGCATGACGTGCCTTGAGCCGTCCAAGGGAGACGTCGGAGGCGGGGTGGCTACGCCAGAGAATCAGGCAAGTTCACTGTTAAACAGGGGAAGCTCAGGCCAGAGATACACATGGGAGACTTGTCAGCGTGAAGATGTGATTTAAGCCATGGTGAGTAGGTCTTGGAAGACATCTGGAGGGGAGTCGGCAAGGAGAGGAGAGGAAGGCCAGCCAGAGCCTCAGCCTCTCAAATCCTCAAGCAGGGGCTGCAGGTTAGATGCTCATGGGCCCCTCTCTGTGCTCTGGCCCTGCCCTAAGTGATTCAGGGGTGATTTCTCAGAATCATGCCAGATGTACCTTCACCTCCACCTTATACTTGGAGAAACTGAGGAATAGAGACTAGGCCACTCAGCTCAGGCACCTGCTCTCTCCTATGTAGGAAGCAGGTCAGGTGGGGGCTGGGTGACCAGGAAGGCCAGGACCCCCAGGGAGGCCAGTGGCCGATACTCAGCTCAGTCCCCTGTTGCCATGGGAACGGATGAGGGTCAACAGGCCTTTTGAGTTGTTAAGAGATCTGGATTTTTATGTTGGTTCCCTTTTTCTAAATATTGCCAATCCGTTCACATTTTTAAAAAGCGCTTTTGGGATCCAAAAAATTGGGAGTGCATATTTCAGACTGTGAGCTTTGAGTCTCTGATTTAAGGCTGGAAAGAAACACATACTATCAATACTATGTATAAAAAAGATAAACAACAAGGACCGACTGTAGAGCACAGGGAACTACGTTCAATATCTTGTAATAACCTATAATGGAAAAGAATCTGAAAAAGAATAGATATGTATACATGTGTATAACTGAATCACTTTGCTGCACACTTGAAACTAACACAACATTGTAAATCAACTCGACTCCAATTAAAAAATTATAAAAAGAAAGGGCGGATAGAGGAGGAGGGGCTGTCACAGGACAGAGAAATAGGGGTGGCCGGAGTGGTGGTGGCCCTGGCCCATGCAAGGGACGTGTCTGCCCAGGTAAACTGCAGCTTATGGTTCCTTTTTCTCCTTGCACTTGATTCTTCCCTCGTCCTGGGGAGACACTTTTCTCCCTGTCGGTGGTCAATTGTCTGAACACACTTCCCATTTCCTTTATGTGGGCCTCCGTTCATTCTGTATTCTAAAGCACTGACGCTTGTGACCTGTGACCCGAGATTGAGAGTGAAGTAGGATGCCAGGGACCTGTGTCCCAGGTGGACCAGGTGACCCCAGGACCCGCGGGGCAGGGGTTACAAACTCATCACATAGGTCAAACCGAGCTCACGGAGAGGTGTGGTTTGGGCCACCCGGTTGCAAGAAGTTTTCAGTGTTTAACATTCGCTGGACATCCCGTGCAAATATGAATGCAGGCTTCCCTAGAAGCTGATGATGGGGAACACTGAGTTCCTCCCACACGGCCACTGCCAGCCGGAGTTAGAGAGCCACTGACCCTTTCGAGGTCATTTTCTCCCACTGGGCTTGCTTTATCAATTTCCTTCCCTGTCTGCACTCACTTTCTGGGCAGGTGCATTTGAGAGCCTGCAGGAAACCTCAGCAAAATCAACCCCAGACCTCCTCAGGGCAGGATATTCAGATGGAATGAATGCAGGGCTGAATGAATTAATGAATGACGAATCAGACCTCTATGACAGTCTGCCTGTGTCCCTCGAATCACAGCCTCCATGTTGGATGGCAGAGCTGGGGTGTGATGCCGGGCTCATTCACCTGCTCCTGGACCTCACACAGGCTCTTGGGTCTGTGTCAGGAGCTGCATACCCTGAACTGGGGGAGGACAAATTCCTGCAAAAATTAGCCAAGGAGGTGGCTATGTCTCCCTCCCTCCCTTTTTTTTTTTTTTTAACCCCAAACCCCTTAATTCTGCACCTAATGAAGTAGTACGAGTGATGAGGTCACCGCCCCGCCCCCCAGGGTCTCCCCAGCTCCTTGCAGTATCTGCTTCCCACTCAGCCGTGTCCCTCCAGATGCAAGCTTGGGGTTGGAGCTGAGCTCCATCCCAAAGCACTTTTCAGGCTCAGACTGAAGCGGGTGTGTGCCTGCACAGTTTCCAGGAAACGATGCCTCCCAGGCCAGCCCTTCTGGGGGAGCCTGGCTTTCCCTTTCCCTGCTTACCCCTCACAACTACCCTTAGGTACCTCGAGAGGCCCAGAGGAATCCAAAGGCCCTGCCACCTGGGTCTGCATTACACCCTTTCTTGGGGAGTCCCCAGCTGAGGCTGGGCCGCTGAGAAGATTCTGAAGCAAATATGCCCACCTCCAAGCTGTGAAGCGGAGGCCTGTTTATTTTGGGTTTGGTGAGTAAATCATGTGGAACAGAATCAAAAGCTCTGCTGAAGTCGACACAGATGCCATCTGTCACTTCCCCCTAATCCATCAGGCTTGGGGAGGGGCACTGGATTAATTGACAGGCTCTTTAGAACATTTGCCAGCAATGATTCAATGTCCTCTTCTTTTTTGAAAATGCCCTAGCTAGTGAAAAATAATAAAATTTCACTCTACTTTCCAAGTTTGAAGTGTTAGGTTTTGAGGTCAAGTGTCCGGTGGAATCCTTTTCTGTTTAAAAATGCACATGAATTGTAACCACTAATACTTAGCTCACCTCTCATCCTTTTTGTATGAAATGTGTCCCCTGCAGTATATCGAGGTATTCATGAACATTAAATAGCTGCCTGGGCTAAGCTTCCTCGAATTGAAAAGGTTGGCATCCATTTGGGGAGAGATTCTCTGGTGGGTAGTGATTAATCCAGTTTAATTAAAAGTCACGCTAGTCTCTGTTTACCTGCTAAAACATGGCCCTGCCTCAGCAGGACACTCTGTGTACCCTAAAGGGCCTTCGTCACCTGTGGCTGCTTGTCTTCCGTGGCAGTTGTGTGAATCTGAGCATCCCTCACTCACCTCACCCGGCGTGAGCACTTCTGGCCTCAGAGAATGGCCTGTCTCCCTCGGCCTTGACTTTGACATCAGCCCATTTGACCAGCCCCATCGCTTTTCCCTTCTGGTCCTGGCCCTGCCCAGGCTCTGGGTCATCACTGGCCGGTTGTCGGTTTGCTGCCCACTAGTACCCATTGTCCTCTCCTTCTGCATTTCTCTTGGAGGCCCCAGGTCTTTTGTCTTGTTCAGTTTTCCCGAAACTGGCCATGCCCTCACCCATCTTTGTGGCAGCTGGCTTTGTGTGAGAGCTGACCTCCTGTATACTCCTTGCTGGGGAAACTGAGGCAGGCTAGAAAGAGCCTTGGACAAGAGACTGGGTCTTCCACAGGTCACTTGTACAGTCTGAGAGTCATTTGACCCTTTAAACTTCCACTTGCTCATATTTAGAGTAAGCATAGTAATATCTTTCTTATAGAGTTATTGTAAGGATTAAGTCAGTACAGTGTAAAGAAAAAAAAGTGCCTAGATTAATCCCTGGCACACGGTGGTACTTAATAAATGTTAGTCAAAAATTAGTGTCCTGGGAGATGCACATACAATTAAGCTGTAGAAGGAAACATAAGACCTTCCCTTCAACAATAATAAGAAATCACTGGGTAAGCCAAAATGTGATCTTGGAAGTGTTGACACCAAGAATTCTTAAAGAACTGAACTCCAGAAGGATCAGCCATTTCTAGGTGGTCAAGTGCCAGTTGCTGAGGTTAGGGGCAGGGCAGCAGAAGAGCAAACCTGCTAGAGAAAGTCAAGGTTAATCTTTCTAGGTCAAGAAGATATTGGGAAATGCTTGTTAATCCAGTGGGCTTGTGTTTTGGTTGTGAATCTGTAGGAATTCTAAAGTAAAGAAAATTCTCTTAGCCTGGTAATTCTCTCATGTGGGACATATACCAAGGATATGTCATATATATGTTAGATACCCAGGAGCAGTTCAAGGGCTGAAGGTATTAAGTCATGTGATTGACACTCTTCCAGTCTCAGTGTCTTAAGATTCCCCAGCCTTGAGGTCTTGCCATCTTGAAATCTTACAAACTTGAGGTCTTTCTGGAAGGAGAGGTCTCAACTCTCCTTCAAAAGTCTTGAAGCCACAGGTGAACTAACCAAAGTTGTGACCAAATTTCCACCCAATCCAACTTCAAATCTCTCTGATTTCTTCTTTTTCTGTCAGCCAGAGAAAGGGCTCATGAGATTAGATTTAGGCTCACCCAGATAATTCAGAATAATCTTCATATTTTAAAGTCAGCTGATTAGTAAACTTAATTACATCTGCAAAGTCCTTTTCACCACCTAATAGAACATGTTCATGGGAGTAACACTAGGGAATGAAGGTCATGGGGCCACAACTCTGCCTGCTACAATTCCTGTTCCAGAAGCAATAATTATCAGAGAAAATAAAATCTTTTTAAAATTATGTATATTGGGCTTCCCTGGTGGCGCAGTGGTTGAGAATCTGCCTGCCGATGCAGGGGACATGGGTTCGAGCCCTGGTCTGGGAAGATCCCACATGCCGCGGAGCGACTAGGTCCGTGAGCCACAATTGCTGAACCTGCATGTCTGGAGCCTGTGCTCCGCAACAAGAGAGGCCGCGATAGTGAGAGGCCCGCGCACCGCGATGAAGAGTGGCCCCCGCTCGCCGCAACTAGAGAAAGCCCTTGCACAGAAGTGAAGACCCAACACAGCCATTAAAAAAAAAAAAAAAAAAAAAAAATGTATATCCTTCCAGTCTAAATCAGTCAAGTGAGGAGGGTCAATAGGTACAACAATCTTCTTAATCTTTGTTCCTGTGGTGCTTTCTTCTCCCCTCTCTACTCCCTAGAAAGGGAAGGGAGAGGCCCTGTGAACAAGGTCCTGGCTTGCACACCCTGCTTAGCAAAACAGGAGGCTTGTGGCTCTCCAGACCCTTTATCTCCTTGGCTATCGATGATGCCAAGGACCACCAGTGTTTATTGTGCACTTACTCTGTGCTTGGTACCGTACTAAGTACTGGGTGCACATCATGCCATTTAGTCTCCCAGCTGCCTCATGAGAGTGGCATTATTAGAAGCCGACTTGATGGTCACCTGTTGTCACTGGAGCAGTTTCCTGTAACAGGTCAGCCTCCATCCCAAGTGGCTTATGAAGGGATTCCTTCCTTCCAATGAGGTCGACCCTTCCAAGACAAGGGCAGCTAAGCAAAACGTCCCCCCTCTCCCTGCGCTTTGGAGATGCTTTGGTGCCTCTGACCAGTTGGTGACCGTCAGCTGGGCTGACCTATTACTGAGCTGACGAATCATCACCGTCCTCCTCATGACCACACAGGGCAAAGGGTGCAGGTCAGACTCCAGGGTCAGTGGTTTCCAAACTTTTTTTAAGTTTGAACAGGTTTAGAAACCTCTCAAACCAAGACACAGAAGCTTTGATTGGTAGTGGGGGAGGGTGCATGAGGGAGAAGCAGCAGATCCTCACCTAACCCCACCTCTTGTAGAAGCTTGGAGGGACCTCTTGGACTGAAAGATGGTGCCCAGATGGGACAAAGAGATGTCCCTAAGGGGCCATCTCTTCCCAGGGTCCCTTAACAGTTGCATTAGTATTCCATTTCATGGTTATAACATAATTTATGTTCCCAAATCCTATTGTAATATGTTTAGGTTGGCTCTCATTTTTTAACCTATAAATAACTCTGGATGAACAACTGCCAAGCTAAATCTTTGCAGACATCTGTGATTATATCCTCAGGATCTATCCTCTGTAGTGGCATTTCTGGGTCAATGGTATATGGATTTTAAGGTTCTTGATACATAATGCCAGTGTTGAATCATTACAATAATTTAAGCCTCTTTTATGTTTTATTTTGAAATAATTTTAAACCGACAAAAAACGTTGCAAGAATAGCACAAGGAACATTTTTCCTTGAATTATCTGAGAGAATGCTATAGCCCTGTGTCCCATCACCCACAAATACTCCACTGTGTGTTTCGTGCAAACAAGGTCATTCTCCTACACAACCACAACACAGCTGTTGAAATCAGGAAATTAAAGTTGATACATTATTATTTTTATTTTTATTTTTTTAACATCTTTATTGGAGGATACATTATTATTCTTTGATTCTCAGTCTCCTTTCATGTTTTATCAGTTGTTCCAACAATGTCCATTTAGAGCAAAATGACTCAACCCAGGTCATGGGTTATAGATAATTGCATTGCCTCTTTTAGTCTTGCTCATTCTAGAAAAAATTCTTAATCTTTCGTTGACTTTCATGACCTAAACACTTTTGAAGATTAGAAGCTAGTTATGTGATGTGCCTCTAGATTAAATTCATAATATTCATGTTTGTCAAGAGTATCATAGACACAATGCTGTGTTTTTCCCATTGCATCTCAGCAGGTACCAAATGATTTTGTTTCATCCCTTTACTGGTGATGTTGACATTGATCACTTGGTTAATGTGGTGTCTACCAGGATTCTCTTTTGTAAAGTTACATTTTCCCCTTTGCAATTAATAAGTATTATGTGGAGGAGATGTGTAAATATCCTATTTGTCTTCAAACTTTCACCCACTAGCTTTAGCATCTTGATTTTTTGGGGATGCATTATTACTGTAGTACAGTAGTTGCAAAAAGTTGTGATTTCCTAATTCCATCCCAACTTCTGCATTTTTTAGTTGGCTTTCAACTCTAAGAAGAGCTTCCTCTTATCCCTATTTATTTATTCATGGCGTCCTATTTTACTCAATGGGTTATGATGCATTAGTATCATTCCTTATTTTGATGCTCAAATTGTGCCATATTTTGCTAGTGGAAGCCCTCCCTACTTGGTATCTACATCCTTTTGTCATATCCTCACCATGGGTTAAGCAGTTCTATATTTGCTGTTACAATGAGATGTTCTAGCCTCCCGGCCTTGAAATAAGCTATTTCTCCAAGTGGCTTTGATTCCTTTCAGTAGAGAACGGTACTTAGACACCAACATCTGGGTACTAAACAGGCTCATTCCTAGTGTGGTGTTGCCACTTATGTTCTCTTCAAGGACAGAGCTGGATATTACATGTATATGACTTCCCAAGAGTACTTTAATTCCAATTCAATGCAGTAGGATTCATCTTAACTTCCTTCCTGTATTTGTAACTCCATTATCCTATTATCATCGGTATGTTTGCCTAATTGTATTTTTATTGATATTTAACTTTTTTCTTAAATAAATATGCATTAATTATGAAAAAGGAAAAAAGTCTTTAATTTTGAAATTAAGACACAAGTTCAAAGGAAAAAATGTGCGTTGAGGAGTGGGCAAAGTGATATTACAATTTCAGTTCTGATAACCAAACCTGAAAAAGAGAGCCCAGAAAAAAAATTCTGATAACTCATCTATTAAATAATTTTAAAACAGTACATAAAGTGTTCAGGAAACAAATACAGAACACTCAGAAACAAAAAGGAACAAAATATAATTAATATGTTTTAATTATAATATATTAAAAATTGTGGTTTTACTCTGAGAAAGTACAGTTGATTCAACATCAAATAATTTATTCCTATCATGTTTAGAGACTAAGGAGAAAAGCCCATGACAATCCTAATTAATGGCAAAAAAGACTTTTGGTAAAGTTGGAAATAGAATTATTTCTAAAGTGTATAATAAACTGTGAACAGAAAAATACGTTCTTAAGTATTTCTTAAGTATCTATCAAAACCCATAGCACTAATGAGGATGAATATAGTATTTCATCTCCAAAATCAGAAACACATCTACATATCAACTATTATAGAGGCTACCCAACTTTGTTCTGGAAATTTTAGAAACTTCATGAAAAACTGTAAAATCGATAAATATGGGAAAGCAGGGGAAAAGTTAACTTTATCTGTATGTCATAGTGTCTGTTAGTAGTGAATTAGTTCAATATAGTGACCACATAGAAAATATATCTATGAAATTTAACATCTCTACTGTAATTATAAAATATGAGAAATTATGCTCTACAGCAACAAAAAGGTACAATAACTTAGAAACTAGCTTTTAAAGAACGTTTGTATGTTACAGGCAAATTAGAAAACGTAACTGTAGTGAGAAATTACAATGATCTAGACTTACATGGATGATACTAAATGACTCATTTCATAAACCTACTCCTTTAATTTCAGTCTAAATTTTTGTGGCTGCAATTCTTTTAGAGCAGTAATCTCTTACTTGCTCAGTTCCCATGTATTAACATGTTAGAGAAGATCCCTAATTGTATTTTTAAAATCAACTTTATTGAAGTACGATCTTCAAGTAGTAAAATTTACCTTTATAGTTGGATTTTGACGAATGTTTAGCTGTGTAACTGCCACCACAATCAATGTGTAGAATATGCACATCCATTCTAAAAACTTGCGTTAGTGGTATAGTGGTGAGCATAGCTGTCTTCCATTCTAAAAACTTCCCTTATTCCCCTTTGTAATCAATCCTTCTCCCCACGCTGAGCCTCTGGCAACCACCGATTTAATTTCCATCCCTGTAGGTTTGCCTTTTCCAGAATACCATATAAATGGTATTCCATAAATCCATAATGCAACCCTTGGTGTGGCTTCTTCCACTTAGCATAATGTTTTTGAGATTCATCCAAGTTTTTATACATATAAATAGTTCATTGCTTTTAACCCCTGGGTAGTATTCCATTGTGTGGATATATGACAATCTGTTTGCCCATTCCCCAGTTGAGGGCCATTTGTGTCATTTCCAGTTTTTGACAATTATGAATAAAGCTGTTATAAGCATTTTGTGTAGGTTTTTATGTGAACATGTGTTTTCGTTTCTCTTGGGTGGATATTGAGCAGTGGGATTGCTTGGTCATATGATAAATCTATGTTTAATTTTTATTAAAAATTGCATTTGGTTTTCTTATTCTTGGCTCCATCTTATTTTTCTTACCTTGAAAAATAAGGTATTTACAGTGATTTTACTTACCCTTACTGTCCCTTCACCTTGGTCTCCTGACATTGAATAAAAATGTCTCTTTCCATGGTTCTCAACCCTGGTTGCCCATTGGAATCAATCACTTCTCCAATGTAAGACTATATTACAGTTGCCAGGGGTATTTAGTTGGTCTGAGGAGGGAAGGGTCTTTAATCTGCATTTTAAAAATGCTTCACGTGTCGTCAGATGATCCATCAAGTCTAAGAGCTCCTATCTGAAGTATACCACTTAAAGCTGTAGAAGATAAGAGAAACTGAAGATGATAGAACAAAACAAATATTAGGGAGCATGGAGGGATGAAGTGTACTTGCACTGTATCTCTCCCCTTTCTGAAAGGAGAGTAAGTGCTTGCTGCATATGGGTGACGGGCTTGGAAACAGATGTCTAAGTACATTGTTTAATGTTGTAATGACAGCCACAGGGATAACCCAAACCAGAAACTTTTACAGAGGTTGTCTGTAAAATGTAGGTTGGGAAGCAAGGTGGAGGGAGGAAGAGATTTTTACTCTTAGCATCTTTCTGTACTGTGTGAAATATTTTTTTACCATGCTGGTGTATTACTTTTACAATAATCATTTAAAACATGAGCTTAGCTGAAGGATAAATTGCTGGTATGGAGTCTGTGTTAGAAGGAACACTGGCAGTTGGTGGGGCGATATTTGTAGGAATGAGTTCCTACAGGAGTGTTGGAAGGGATGGAATCCAGGATACAGAGGCAGAGGCCAGCTTTAGAGAGGAGGGAAGTCTCTGAGCGGGAGGATGGCGTGGGGTGTGGGAGCCATGCTTTGCATGGGAGAATGTTGGCAAAAGCTCTGGCTGCTCTTGTGGGGTGCTTTCAACTCTTTTCATTCACTGAGGGGGTTGGTGTTTTATGGAGAAAAGGCTGGCTGTGGGGGATGGATAACCCACGGAGGCAGTGAGTGATGGGTGACAGCCACAGGAAGTAGCAATAGGTTGACCAGATGGCTGAAGTCTGGAAGGTCCAGATCCCTGGCCCAACTAATTCAGAAGCTGATGTTGAAGACGGGAGACATTGGGCAATGAGTCCAAAACACCTCCTATTACACAGTGCTAACTAGACTGCAAGCCTAGTTCTGAAGTTCTGGAGACCCAAGGTAAAAGCAATTGTGAGTTTCTTAAATCATAATCTTATTAGGGCTCAGATGTAGGGTTGCAAGGACATGTATCCCCTAAAGATCTCCCCTACCTTCATGTCCCGAGATTACAAGGTGCAGCCCCAGGGCACTGCCAATCATCCCCAACACCCTGGCTTCTTACGTCTGCTCTCCGCGTTCATGTTGACCTCATGTCCCTGGTTTCCCGGCAGGTGTAGAATCACTTGCAAGACCCCGAGAGTAAATGCCTCCTTCGGTTTTGCACTCTGGGTGCTTCACTCACCTTACCTGAGACACAGCCCTGATCACATAGTGAGAAATCTGAATATAAGGCACAATGGAAATAGCAAAATGAGTCCCTCTCTTCTTAGTCTGCTAAACATAACTATGGATTCAATTTGGGAAAGAATAAAGGTTTATTCTACATGAGGAGATTTTATGTTTTTGCCCCAGAGCAATTTTTTTCCTTGCTTTGTTTATATTTTGGATATCTGAGGTAAGTAGAATATATGAAAGTGTTGAGGAAGACAATAAAAATAAAATAACGATCTGGATGTTTTTAAAGAAAATTCAGCAAAGCAGTTTGCACCCCTCCAGATGTGGTCTTGCACAGACACAGTGGGACAGAAACTAGATTCCCAAGTACTTGGGCACATTTGAAAGCAAAAGCCTTACTTTCACAGAGAGTGGGTGTGCAAAATTATTGTATGTGTTTTCCACAGAGTAAAAGAACTGAAAATCAGCATGAGAATCTCATTTGCTGGATATATTGTGACAAGATCAGCTGATCTTTATGTATCCAAAAATCAAAAACTCCATCAAGTTTTCTAAACTTGCTTTTGCAAATCAGTGAGATTTAAGGGTTATCTATCTATCTATCTATCTATCTATCATCTATCTATCTATCTTAGATTTATCTGGAAAGCAGAGAAGGAAATCAGAGGCCAAAAGACCAGCCAGGAGGGTACCTGTTGGCAGTACCTGTTGGTAGCACCTGGAGGCACACCTGAACAAGGTGTGGACTAGTCTGGGAGACTTGTAGGAAAGGGGGCTGATCTGATCAATATCAACCGTCTTCCCACAGCACCACCTCCATCACCATCATCACCTCCATCACCGTCAGATGTGTATGCATTATCCAGATTCAGAGACTCACTGCAGCTCACACACCTGTCACATTGTGATCGTGAAGGCCAAGATTCTGATCTGGGCAGGACAATAGCCCCACACACCTGACCATTTGACGTGCAAGGAAGCAGAAATGGCACTGTGAAAGGCAGGTCCAAGTAACAGCCTGCTTGTGCCCTAAATCTGCCACTTCAGCTCACAGAAGGCACATGGAAGGCTCATGCAGTTAAGGAAAAAGCTCACCCGAACCGTATCCAAGTGTTGTCTGCTACCGTCAGGCTCTGAGCAGGTGAGGGTTGCACACACGGGAACCAGATGTGGCCTGCAGCATCCGCCCGTGTTACTTACTGGACATGACAGCACAGATAATACAATTCCGCATCTGGAATTTAAGGAGAAACACTGCCGATCACCTAGACAATTGCATGTTTTCTAGAGAAGCGTACAACAGGCACACACATTGTTTAAGAACAGGAGATGCTCTGGGGCTTCCATTAGTTCAGTCATTCATGCTGACTGCCTTGGCTGTAATCTCACTCAGTAAGTGATGGGATCTTCATTTTTGCAACAGGATTCACAGGCAGAGTTAAGACAAAAACAAACAACAAACAAAAAACACTATGTAAGATGATTAAAAACAAGAAATTCTTAAAATGTTTTATATATTTAAATGTCTATTTTATATATTTCCAGTTCTCCCCCACGATGAGGCTCAGAAAACCATGAGGAAATGCTTGTTCCCACCTCCAGGGCTTTATCGCTAAGTATGTTTCCAGAGTTGCCTTGAGCAGAGTCTTGTACTTTCAATCCATCCCTGCCACGAGAGCTCCCACTCGGAGACCAGCTGCACCCTGCACCCACTGAAGCCTCACAGAGATCACCCGTGACAAACACAGGGAAGAGACAACCTGAAATTTTATGCACCAAGATGTTAGCAGAGGTGCTCTCTGGGTGATGGGATTGAATTTGCTTTGTGTTCTCCCTTTCTCTCTGTCTCTCTCTCTCTCTCTCTCTCTGTCAAAGCTTACAAATATTTCTCATCTGGGCAGGAAAAGAGCTCCACACACCTGACCATTTGACATCCAGGATGCTTTCAAATATTTCTAAAATTTTCCGATTCTCTCTCTAGTGTTTGTCCCTGGTGTTTTTTGTTGCTGTAATTTTTTAAAGGAGAGAAAAGAATCCACGCTTCCTGGCCCACTTGGCCCGAGATGAGTTCCTTGTACCAGGCCGTGAGGTCTACATACTTGGCTCTGCAAGGTTTAGCCTAGGGCTAGCCCCACGTGTGGACCCTCTCCCTGTGTCTGCAGCTTCCCATTAGCAGCGTGACAAAGCAGCCTGCTGTAGAGAGCGGGGTGTGGTCACGCATGCCTGTACCTGCTGGCGTGCAGTTGAAGCCACATGCTGAGAAAACCCAGGCGGGAAAAGCCTTCTTCCTAAAGTTTTCTTTCCGGGAAAACACCCGAAGGTGTTTGGAGACCAGCTGCAGAAATAACAGCAAAGCTGCAGACACTTTCTTGGGGGCCTTTGTTACCAAGAAGTAACATGCAGTTGGTTAGGTGTCTGGTTAAAGAATCTAGAGGCCAAGGTGATGGCTGAGCTGGCACTAAGTGGCGGGTCTTTCTGGCTTGGGAAGTGCAGACGCTGTTCCCCGAGCCCTTTTTCACTGCTTTTTTGTTCCATTAAATACATAATTGCTGATTTTGTGAACAGAACCTAAAATGCCAGCACCATCTCTGCTAAACCACTTTTTAAACTTCCCAAGGGGCCTTTATTCTCAGACGACCAGTGTCATTTGATCCCACCCGGCCCAGCTTTTCTTTCTTAATCCCTCTTGTTTACACTGAATTTAATCTCTGTCGTATTTAGGGTTTAGGTGGACATATCCCACCCTTCCTCAGTCTGGCCATGTGACCACATCAGTTAGGCCCGTGACTGGGGTTTTAAATGTGTCTATCTCTTGAAAGAACAAACAATCTCAAAGCTTTCAAGCTTCCCCCATAAAGAGTCTTTAAAGGATCTCAGAGACTGGAGTGATAGGGGACCACCCTGGTACAGGATAAACCAGGTTTTGAAATGAAAAATTAGTCAATCTTTCAATTCAGTGTGGCCTGTGAAAAGACTCAGACCAGTTTTATAATAGTTTTATACTTAAAAAAGCAAAAGAAATTCCATCCATATGATTTAAGGATAATATTCCGACCCCAGGCTCTTGAGTACTCCGTCCCAGGTTGGGAACATCCAAGTTGGTGCATGTTTGGGGCCGCCGTAGAAAACTGGGCCATAAACACTGTCTAGGATACTTGGAGTGATTTGTGTATGGAGAAGCCCCCTAACCATGTCCAGACTGTGTCAGGGCAACTGAATTTTCTTTTTCCCTCTGGAAACTGGTAGTTGGTTCATGGAACAAGTAAGTGTTATGGTTCTCACTAAAGGCTACTCGATGGAGCCCAGCAAAGAGGAGTGAGAGGGACAGAAGTCACACACTCAGCTGGTCACCTTTGTATGGACAAAGACCTCCTTGGGTTTACTGGTCTAAAAGCAAAGCTGTCTTTACACTGTGACTTGAATTTAACTCAACCCAAGACATTTTTTTTTAATTGGGGTAAAATACACATAACATAAAATTTACCATTGTAACCATTTTTAATTGCAGAGATCAGGGGCATAAAGTACCATTCACAATGTCATGCATCCATCACCGCCATCGGTCTCCAGAACATTTTCATCTTCCCCAGTGGAAACTTTGTCCCCGTTAAACACTAACTCTCCATCCCCCTCCCCCAGCCCCTGGTACCCACCATCTACTTCCTGTCTCTATTATGAGTTTGACTCTTCTAGGGACCTCATAAAAGTGGAACCATATAATATTTGTTCTTTCGTGACTGGATTATTTCACTTAGCATAATGTCTTCCATGTTGTAGCCTGTCTCAGAATTTCACTCCTTTTTAAGGCTGAATAATATTCCATTGTATGCATAGACCACATTTTGCTTTCCCTTCATCCATCTGTGGACACTTAGACTGCTTCCACTTTTTGGCTATTGTGAGTAACGATGCTGCATGTGAGTATGGATGTATAAATATCTGTTCAAATCCCTGCGTTCACTTCTTTGGGGTATATGCTCAGAAGTAGAATTGCGAGATCACATGGTAATTCTACGTTTAGAGTTTTGAGGAATCTCCATAACTGGCTGCATCATTTTACATTCCCACCAACAGTGCACAAGGGTTCCAATTTCTGCACGTCCTTGCCAACACTTCTTATTTTTTCTTGTGTGTGTGCGCGTCTGTTTTTTTTAAAAAAAACAATAGCCATCCTAATAGGTATGAAGTGGCATCTCGTTGTTTTGATTTGCATTTCCTTAAAGATTAGTGATTTCGGGCTTCCCTGGTGGCGCAGTGGTTGAGAATCTGCCTGCCAATGCAGTGGACACGGGTTCGAGCCCTGGTCTGGGAAGATTCCCACATGCCGCGGAGCAACTGGGCCCGTGAGCCACAATTACTGAGCCTGTGCGTCTGGAGCCTGTGCTCCGCAACAAGAGAGGCCGCGATAGTGAGAGGCCCGCGCACCGCGATGAAGAGTGGCCCCCGCTCGCCGCAACTAGAGAAAACCTTCGCACAGAAACGAAGACCCAACACAGCTAAAAATAAATAAATAAATTTATTAAAAAAAAAAAAAAAAAGATTAGTGATTTCGAACATCTTTTTATGTGCTTATTGGCCATTTGTGTATTTTCTTTGCAGAATAGCTATTCAAATCCTTTGCCGTTTTTAAGTTGGCTCGGGTTGTTTCTGTTGTTGCTGAGTTTGGGGTATATTCTGGATCTAACCCTTAACAGATGTGTGATTTGCAAGCTTTCTCTCCCATTCTTCGGTTTGCCTTTTCACTCCGTAAGTGGCACCCTTTGATGACGACCCACTGGGTTTTAATGGGTATGTTCATCCCTCCACTAGTGTCTGTGTGGGACAGAAAGTTATGGGACAGGGTGTAAGGAAACAGTGACCCGGATCCCTGGCCACTGGGGCAGGGAAGCAGAGAGGTTTCAGAAGGAGGTACCAGACAATAAAAGGGAAACTGATGAGCAAATCCTGGCATTATTGTTAACGCTCCTGTGTTTGTGGGCTGCCCCCCTTACCAGGCTGGGAAGCAGGGGCTCACCCTCAGCACCTCAGAAGCCCAGCGCCCACCACCAGCGCCTCCCCCAGCTCTGTCCAGTGAATGAACGGATGGAGCAGGGGGTCATGTGACCAAATGACTGTGGCACAGGCAGTCAGCAGGCCCTATAAGTCTGTGACCTTGGATCTGTGCCCACACTGGCCGTTTACCCCGGGGTTTCTTGTTGCAGCATGCCCTCTGAGGCTATTTATTACTCACACAGAAATTGGAAGCCCTGAAGGTCATGGGTTACACATGAAAGAATCCCTGTGGGGAGGGGAAACCTGAATCTTTGCATTAAGTAATGCCTTCCAGACGTCCCCTGCCCTTCCTCACTTTAGACCCCAACTCTCGAGGTTAACCTACTGGCCCATCCCATCCCTGCTTCTGGTCTGTGGTGGCCGGCATGACGTTGATCTTTGGAGTCAAATCTGCTGTTCCCGAGGGGCAGACTCATCCAGTGTGCAGCCTGGCTCGGAGATAAGGGCGTCTTCCCTCTCCCTCCTCTGGCTGGTGCCCCTGGCCATGCTCGGAGCTGACCCCAGGCTCTGAGCTGAGAGTCTTGAATCCAGAAACCCCCCTACTCCTTCTTTTCCTCCTTTGAGGTTGCAGTCTGTCCACAATACAAAAATGCTTAAGATTCCAGATTTGAATGTTGACCTAGAAACCTTTTCCCTCAATTGTGCACCATGTTACGAAATAATGGATTTTGCCTCAATATCTCTCTGGCTTGCATAGCTTTTTCTCACGTTGTGTCAGGAACAAAGCACATAATCTAGAACAGGCAGTGGTCCTGCCGTGGGGGATGACTGTCACCCGAGTCCCCTGAGTGTCCCAGGCTTTGGAGGTGATTCCTGTTGACCTTTAGAGACAAATGACAAGAGTCAGGACGCTGGCCCTCAGGAGAGCGGGGACCCAACCCTCTTCCAGAGCCTGTCTTCCCAATGCAAGCCAAACGTGGTCTGAGCTCTGCGCCTCAGCCTGTGCCGGCTTCCCCTTCACCGTGGTGTCAGCCGTCCCACCTGGATGAGGCTCTGCGCCTTCTCTCTGCCAGACCCAAGGGCTTTCTTTGCAGAGTTCTAGCCTTCTCCAGGCCACATGCTTCCACCACTTCCTAGCATGAGAAATGTTTCTTTTTTTGGGTGTGTGTGTGTGTGTGTGGTTTTTAAGGTAACTTTTTTCATCCCAGATGAGCAGATGCCAGTACCCTGTAGAGGGTAGAGGCAGAAAGAGCAGTTTCCTGGAAAGGAAGGGCGTTGACCTGGACACAGAGGATCAGAGGCAGGGCCGAGAGGAATAGGGAGGGGCTTCTGAGTGCTTCCTCAACAAAACGGTGTGTTTGGGGAAGGGGGCTATGTTGGTGGATCAAGAGAGCCGAAGCCTTGGCGGTTGGGGAGGGGCAAAAATCCAGGTGCCAGGGAGGGATCTAGAATCTCGAATGTGTCCTGTGGGTAGGGAACAGTTCCTGTAGGAGTGACACGATGGGGCGGGGGGCCTCCAACCAGGAAACGTGAGGGGCAGGTGGAAGGAGGAAATCAGAAAGAGGTGGGAGCCCGGAGTCCAGCAGTCCAGCCCAAGGGCTTAGACCCGGGGGGTTAAGTGTTCGCATCTTCATGACTTGATGGGGTCCTTTCCGTGGGACCATGCGGGTGGAGGTCTTACTCATTCCGGCACCACCCACGCCAAGTGCAAGGCTGCATACAAGGCAAATGCCCAGGATGTGGGCCTGGGCACAGAGTCGGGTGGGGGATGAAAGGGCAGGGGGCACAGTGGGAGGAGAACCCCTGGACTGAAAGACGCAGGGTCGCTGGGAGGTGAGCCGCAGGGTCGCACCGTGAACGTCTCGGGGAGCAGCCTCCCAGGCAGGTGGGCTTTGCCCTTCCTGGCGATCATTCCTAGGAGAGTTGGAAGCAGACGGGGAGATATCAAAAGCTTTAGGATGGAGTGTCCCAGTGACATTCGGGAGTCAGTCAGATTCAAGACCCGTTAACGATTACCGTCTGCACTGAGGAACCTGGGGGACTGTGGGCGGGGCTCAATGCACCTTCGCTCTGGGCGGTTTACTGCGATGCTCTCCAAGGCGGTTGCAAAGTCAGAGACACTATCCCCGTCACACACACCGGCTCGTGCTCTGGACCCCGGACAAATCGGATGCCCTTGGTTGGAGGATACAAGCCCTGTCCTCCAGGGCGTGTTGACCCCAGGGGTGGCCCCGGCATGCCGAGCTGGGCCGGGTGTGACAGGTCCAGAGGATGAGTCCCCACAGGGCAGGTAGGCAAGGAGGCAGCACGCAGCTGATGCCTGCTGCACCTGGCTTGGAAAGAAGCCCCGTCTTGGTCTGCAAGGGCCCCGGCTGGGTCGGGGTCTGGAAGTGCGCGTGTGAGTGCCTTGTCTATGTGAAGACCTGTACTTCTGAGGACAAGTCAAGGCAGCCCGTAAAGACACTGCAGGTGCAAGAGAGAAACCAGGAGGCTCTTCCGCTGCTTCTCCTCGCCGGTGGCCGGGGGGTTTGTTGAGTCAGTGGAGAATCTTCATTCCACAGCGTCAGGAGCCGCATGTGTCACTCTCAGCGCCTGTACATTCATCGGCTCTGCTCTGGGTGAATGCAAGCCCTCCCCCTCTTCCCATGTGACTCAGGCCACCCAGCTCCGTGTCCCGGACGTCACTGTGGTCACCTCGATGGTGACCATCACTGTGCCTTCCTTTATCGCGGGTACCTTTTTTGGGTTGAAGCCTCCTGCGAGCACACTGCAGAGGCTGAAACAACCACAGATTTACTTATTTATGTATCTTTCCTTGTATCGACTGAAAGCTCAGGCTTGGGTGCACATGTCCAGCTGGTCATTTAGTTGGCTCTTATGGAGCTCAGGTCCCGGGACTGCCCCCCTCATGGCTCTTTCAAGAACAGCTGGCTTTGGACTGCATCTCTGCTCAGCTTCGGCCATAACGGCCACCTCCTGAGCATATTGTGAGACTGGTTTCAGGTTCCTGGAACCTTTGTCCCCATGGCTGACACTGTCCGTCTGCCCAGCCCTGCTTAGTGCTCAGTTCAAATCTCTGCGCCAGCGCCTGCGGTTCTGTGCTGTGTCCCGGGGCTGTGGTGACAGAGCACTGCAACTCAGGGCACTAAGACATCAGCAACTTCTCCTATACAGCTCTGCGGGCCACAAGTCCCAAAGCAACGTGTCGGCAGACAGGGCTGCGCTCCCTCCAAAGGCTCCAGGGGAGGATCCTTCCATGTGTCTTCCAGCTCCTGAGGGCTCCTGGCACTCCTGGGCTCGTGGCTGCCTCCCTCCAGACTCTGCCTCAGCTTCATATGGCCCTGCCTGCCCTCTGTGTCTGTGCTTTTTTTTTTTTTTTTTTTTTGTGTGTTCCTACTCCTCCAGCTTCTCTGTTTCCTCTAAGGAGTTAGGGCCCACCCTAATCCAGGACAATTTCATGTAATGGAGGTAACTTAGTTACATCAGCAAAGATCCTTATTCCAAATCAAGTCACATTCTGAGGTTCCAGGTGGGACGCATCTTTGGGGGACATAATACAACCTGTGCAGGTCCTCTGTGGCTATTTCCCTTTTTACATCTGAACAAGCAGGGGTCTTGGCCCCTGGAGTAACGGGCTGGAATTTGAACACCTCCAGATGCTCTCAGGACACACTGCTCTTCCTGCTCTTTTTTTATAATTAATTAATTAATTAATTAATTTTGGTTGTGTTGGGTCTTCGTTGCTGCGCGCGGGCTTTCTCTAGCTGCGGTGAGCAGGGGCTACTCTTCGTTGAAGTGCGCGGGCTTCTCACTGTGGTGGTCTCTCCTGGAACGTGGGCTCTAGGCGCACGGGCTTCAGTAGTTGTGGCTCGTGGGCTCTAGAGCGCAGTCTCAGTAGTTGTGGCGCACGGGCTTAGTTGCTCCATGGCATGTGGGATCTTCCTGGACCAGGGCTCGAACCCGTGTCCCCTGCATTGGCAAGTGGATTCTTAACCACTGTGCCACCAGGGAGGAGGGAAAGGAGGCCACCCGACAGCTCCCGCGTTTTTATCTTAAAAGCTTTCATGGGATCCCTTAGTTCTAAAGGGGAGAATTCCTGAGAAGTTCGCTGGCTGAGCCCGGGTATGGTGTGCCCACCCCCTGGTGAAACAGCCGTGGCCAGGGTCCCCTCCCTTGTACCCTTGTGGAGAGGAGGGGCGAGCAGAAAGGGAATCGCTGGAGTCGGGGAGAAGGTCTGGGGCCCCTGGAGACACCTAGCGTGGACAGGCGCTGGGCAGAGCCCTTTTCTTGGGCGCAGAGAGAACTTGGTGGCTATTCAAGGCCAGTTAAAGTGTCAAAGGCTTGACGAGATTAGCATGCATGAGCTGCTCCCAGTGGAGAGAGTCAGAGATGAGTCAGCAGCCCAAACAAAGGCCCCTTAGAAAGCGCCGAAGAGACCCTGATGCTTTCTAGAGCTGCTTTGATGATTTTGAAATGGCTGCAGAGAAAATTCAGGGCCTGGGCTGCCTGCAGTTGGACGGGGTTTTGTTTATTTTGCTCAGTCTCAGCACCACTAACCATTCTCATGCGTGTAAGGACGGGATGGTTTCAGGAACCGGGTGGGAAAGCACGTGGGCACCATGTCCCAGCCGCAGAGGGACAGGCTTCCAGTAGGGGGCTGGGACAGTGCTTTCATCTTCAAAGAATCCAGCGTCCTTCTCTGAGGGCCACACGTCATTGCTCATCCTCAAATCCACTCATTAGCCCGTTCCCTGGACAAACTTCTCCTTGTCACCCCGAGCTGCAGCCACCTGGGAGGGGACAGCCTGCCGGTGAGTGCATCCTGACCCTTGCTTCCTCTCTCTCCATCTGGTCCCACGTGGGACCCCTGCTGGACCATCAGGCTGCCCGGGCAGAGCCGACCTCGTCTTTCTTGGAACAGCTGTAGTTGATGACATCCCTCTGGATGGCATTGTCCCCAGTTCAGACTTTCCCTTTTTTGTTTACATCAAAACCCATGGCTGTGCTTCATAAATCTGGAGCGTGGTGGTGATGGAAGGGGAAGAGTTGGTTCTAATTTATGTTTTTGCAAATTGTGATGTTGTAGATCTATGTTCTACTGTTTCAGTGCATGAAAATGGAAAACTCATCTCAATATTTTTCTTATTAGACATGAAATATATGCTCATTGAAACTATTTGGAAAATACAGGGAAGTAAAGAAGAAAATGAAAATCGCTTGTAAAATCAGTTAATCCCTGTTAACATTTTGATGCATTTTCTCCATGTTTTTATTCTTCAAGTAGTAGTTTAGAGCAGCATTTGTTGGAGTCAGGTGTGCATATGAATCGCCTGGAGATCGTGAGGAAATTCAGATTCTGAATCCGAAGGTTTAGGGTGGGGCTGGGATCTCACATGTCTGAGCTTCAGGTCACACTGGCGTTGCTGGTCTGGGAACTGCATCTTTGGGTAGTGAGCGTGAGGGTTCAGGCTTTCAACATCCAGAAGGGCCAGCGAGCAGATTATTGACCTTTCTTAGCCCCAGTTTTCTCATCTGTAAAATGGGCATAGTATCCACCTTGTAGAGAGTTTGCAAAGAATAAATGAGATAAAGTATGTCAAGTTTCACCTGTTGCCTGGCATGTAGCAAGTGCTCAATAAACTGTAGCTAAATTAAAATTAAATGAATTATTTCCCAGAACACTGTAACTTCTGTGTGCAGCTGAATATCCTGCTTACCTTCACTTGACATCACAGGGTAAACATTTTTATATTATTAAAAATTATCTGAGAACATAATTTTTAATAGCTGTATTTTAATGGCTCCCACTGTGTTCATGAACCATAATTTATCTGAGCACTTAAGTTGTGTAGGTAATTGTTTACTTGAGTATTTCTTATAATTCAATGAAATCCTATTAACATAGTAGCTGTTTTTTGGGAGAGGAGGGTCCTAGGTCTAAAAAAAATTGTGTGCTATGCTTTTCTTCTTGGGAAACAAGAGTTACAAGGCATTTGGAGAGAACAGCGGTAGCAACATACAGGCCTCAGGCAAGGCTTTATTTTTATTTATTTATTTTTATTCTGAGGGGTTCTGGTACCCTTATGTACTCTTGACAAACATTATACAAAAGCGGTTTTATTTCAAAAAAAAAAAAAAAAAAACCACCCAGACTTTACAGCTCTAACTATCCTAAGTAAAATTAGGGGTTTTCAGACAAAGAGGGTATTTCATGTCTTTGCTCCCAGTGATGGAGAAAATAATTATTGAGAAGAAAATGACCCAATGTGGGAAGACTCTTGACATTTTAAGAAAGAATTTCAGACATTTTAGGATCCTTTTGTACTTGGAATTTTAAAATTTTTTTTAAAAAAAATTCATAGCAAATAACTCATTTGCAAAGACATTTTATGGAATTTATATTAACCCTTGAGAACGATGTTTCTTTGGAATCCCCCTCGGCCATTTCCTTCCATTAGTGGCAGCTTTGGCCTGTAGCCGAGGATCAGTGCTGATGGTTTCAGTATCTCTGAGGAGAATTTTGAAATGTCTTGAGTTTGTGGGCTCTGTGACCCAGGAGGAGGGGCATGGCTTGTGGACCCTACTCATTTGCCCTCAGAAGGGTGACCGTAGCTGTGGCTGGGATCCTTGCAAATCTTTCTGCTGTGATGCATGTCTGGCCGATGTGAATTAATCAGTCACCAAAGGCTGTGGGGAGGACCTGTTATTCCCCCCAAATTCAGTCATTCTCTGGCTGCTGGTCCTCCCCTTATGGAGATGCACAAGCTCCATCTTCACATGAGAAACGCTGGTCCTTGTCTCTTCACTCCTGAATGTGTCTCTCCATCGTCCAACACACACAGGAATTTGATAAGTGCTCTAGAAACACAGATATTCCTGTTCAACCCGTTAAACCCTGCGTCTACCCCATGAGACCCACTCTGCTGGGCAACCTTCTGGAGGATTTGCTGCAGATTGAACTTCGATTTTTGTTTCCTCACGGGAACCCATCAGAAGCGTGAGTCATGCTCAGGGTCTGTTGAAGTCAGCACACCCTTCTCTCTAGATTCCTTCAAGGAATGAAGAGATTTTTGCCTTTCTTTTCTCTTACTGACACTCAAGAGAAGTTTGGGCTTCCAACTTAGGTGAGCCTCAGAAATAAACTGTTTTTCAGCTCTTTACCTCCAAAAAACCATTACATATTCGTCTACTTGATGCTATTTATTTTTTACCAGTAATCATGTTGATCCTTGGGCAGCGTTGCCAGGACAAATATTATTTCATTGATTTTAACATTTGTTCATGTGAAATCTGATATTCAAATTCACTGGGTCCCGTTCCCCAAAAGCTAAGACACACTCACGTGTCCCGGGGACTACATGCCCATGCCTGGAACTAGCACAAGTAGTTTCACACCTTTGTGGTGTGTGTGCATTTCTTTATTTTCTGAAGAGATGCGTGCTTGCTTGAACAAATTTGAATGACACCGCAATAAAGTAACAAAGAAATGGTTCTCTGTTCCTCCTCTCTGCTCCCGCCCACCATCCCCCCGGCAGGACCCACTAGGGCGCCGTGTTCTGGAAGGGTTTCTACTCCTCGCGGTCATTGGCAGCTGTCCAACATTGCAGAAATTTGACATCCCTTTTCTCTTAGAAGCACAGCATGTTTCTTTGGTGGATGTGGTAACCGCCAACCGCAGCCCTGCGTTTCTACATCTGAGGGATGAACTTGGCTCCGCACGTGTCTGTCCTGCGGCAGCAGAGTTGGACACCCCCGGGCAGGGTCTCTGGCAGCTGGGAGAAGGGTGGACTGCACGCCTGAGGGCACCTGCCAACGAAAGGCCCATTGGAGGGTGGCTGGGAGGGGCAGTGGTCACTTCACATAGGCCACCACATGTCCGGGGCAAGAAGAGTTGTGACCAGGTCCTGTGTCCTGGGCGTGAATGGACGCTGGCTCTATTTTGGTACTACGCTGTGAGTTGTCGGGTCACCCCCAAATCCCAGTTCTGCGAGAAAGGACAGTGCTCGTCCCCGTGGCAGGCCCTGAGACCCGATGGAGCCAGTCCCAGGTGGGAAGGAGCTGGGTCACAAACACGTGGGGATGTTTTGCTCTGGGACCTGGTGGCCGTCCCTCCAGTCACAGAAAGACCCAAGCTCGCCACGTCTGAGGCTGGAAACGTGTTTTCTCCATGGAGTGATTGTCCACTTGACCTGGTGTATGTAGTTTTTCTTTTTTTTTTTTTTAATTAATTAATTAATTTTATTTTTATTTTTGTCTGTGTTGGGCCTTCGTTTCTGTGTGAGGGCTTTCTCCAGCTGCGGCGAGCAGGGGCCACTCCTCATCGCGGTGCGCGGGCCTCTCATTATCGCGGCCTCTCTTGTTGCAGAGCACAGGCTCCAGACGCGCAGGCTCAGTAGTTGTGGCTCACGGGCCTAGCTGCTCCGCGGCATGTGGGATCTTCCCAGACCAGGGCTCGAACCCGTGTCCCCTGCATTAGCAGGCAGATTCTCAACCACTGCGCCACCAGGGAAGCCCCTGTATGTAGTTTTATAAGTCAGGTTTTAGGAGGCTTTGCTCAAAAGCATCTTTACAAATTATGAATGTGAGACATGTCACTTCTAAAGGAACTGTTGATCTTTGCCTCCCACCATGGAAGATGCCTGTCTGTGGACTTATACACAATCCTCCCTTTTAAAAACAGCTCTGTCATCCAAATGGGGCTCTAAGCTGCTGTCCCCTGAGAAAGCCTTTCCGTATTTACCCAGACAGAGGTCTACGTATGGAACGGATACTAAGAGGCAAAGGAAAGGTCTTAAAACCTATCACACGTTAATTTTAAATTTTTTGAGGCAAAGGGAAGATCCTAAGACCTATCACACATTAATTTTATATTTTTAAAAAAATTTAATTGTGGTAAAATACACGTAACAAAATTTACCATCTTAATCATTTTTAAGTGTAATTTCAGTTGTGTTAAGTACACTCACATCATTGGGCAACCATCACCACCATCCATCTCTGGAACCTTTTCATCTTCCCAAACTGAAACTCTGCCCTGTTGATCACTAACCCCCCATCCCTCTCCTCTAGCCCCAGGTGACCACCATCTACTTTCTGTCTCTATGAATTTGACTCCTCTAGGGACCTCATATAAGTGGAATCATGAAGTATTTGCCCTTTTGTGCCTGGTTTATTTCACTTCGCATAATGTTCTCAAGGTTCATCGTGTTGTAGCACGTGTCAAAATTTCCTTCCTTTTAAAGGATGAATAATATTCTACTGTATGGATGGACCACAGTTTGCTTATTCATTCATCTGCTAATGGACACTTGATTTGATTCCAGTTTTTGGCCACTGTGAATAGTACTGCTATGAATACAGTGTGCAATTATCTCTTAGAGACCCTGCTTCTAAGTCTTTGGGGTACATACCCAGAAATGGAATTGCTGGATCATATGGTAGTTCTATTTTTAATTTTTTGAGGAATCTCTGTATTGTTTTCCAAAGCTCCTGAACCATTTTACATTCCCACCAACAGTGTACAGGGTTCCAATTTCTCTCCATGCTCACCAACACTTGCTGTTTTCTGTTTTTTGATAGTGGACATGCAAATGGGCATAAGGTGATATCTCATTGTGGTTTTAACTGGCATTTCCCTAATGATTAGTGATATTGAGCATCTTTTCATGTGCTTATTGGTCATTTATAGATCTTTGGAGAAACGTCTATTCAAGTTCTTTACCCATTTTAAATCTCGTTGCTTGTTTTTTTGTTGTTGGGATGTTGGAATTCTTTATATATTTTGGATATTAACCTCTATCAGACATGTGATTTGCAAATATTGTCTCCCATTCCATAAGCTGCCTTTTCATGATGTTGACAGTATCCTTTGATACACAGCAGTTTCTAAAAATTCTTGATATAGTCTAATTTATCGGTTTTTTCTTTTGTTGCCTATCATATATTTTTAAGAAGAAAAACTTCATTTGGTCAAAATACCAAAGGGCCAGATAGAAGTGAGAAATCATCTCATGGTGACGTTGCCATGGTAACTGAGAAGTTGCTCTCTGGTGAATGAGGGGAAGCCCACATCTGCCTGACTCTCTGAGGGAAGAGCAGCCTTCAGCTAACATTCATTTCGCACCACAAAATCCACAGACTCAGCAATCGTAATAGCCCTGAACTCATCGATGGGACCTTCAAGGAGCAAATGTCCTCTTGTTTCAAAACCACAGACACCTGGCCTGCGGACAACATGGCCCTGCTTGTTATATATCATTTCCATACACCTGTGCACATATCACACACACAGACACACACACACACACATTCAGGTGTAGATTATTTTCTAATCATTTGTTCTTATGATGTAACTACAACCAGATATCCCTGGCCTTAATTATTATTAAGTTTTTGAAAGTTACATGCTCTATACTGTATATATTATGTTTCTGTCAAAGCAGAAATTCTATCCAAAACTGAGGCTCTTATTCCAACATTGACTTCAGTAAGCATTCTGAAACTTAACTGTTTTTCTACTCAGACCATAAGAAAAAGGGTCCCCACAGAAATTCTAGGAGCTCTGGCTTCTGTCTTTGCTGGTGTTTCCTCTTTTCTCCGTCCTCTGTCCCTCCATGCTCTTACCCTTCCAATGGTATCAACTGTGTGTCATTGTTTAAATCTGAATCTCCATCTGGGATGTCTCTCAAGCTGCACCCAAATCTGAGGTGCCTTAAGTAGCTGAAGAACCTGGCTCGTCCACAGACACCTCAGCTCAGCACATCAGAATGAACTGAGCATCCTTCCTTCGTCCTGTGTGCTTCTCTTCCATTGATCCGTATTTCTGTAGGCGGTGCAATCTGCCTCTGGGGGCTTCACTAGGATATGGCTGTTTTCCAGAGTCCCTATCCGCCACCTTGGAAGCTGCCACTTCTTCAAAGTCAATGCTATTTCTAGAATATTCCTTGCATCTGTCCCCACCCCCATCACCATTCCTAATTTATGTTCTCTTTCCTGGTAGACAAGGGTCTACTTCTTTCTCTGCCTCTGGTTTCTCTCCCTCACCCACCTTTTCCACCATCATAATCATCACCACCACCAGCTTCCTAAGATCCTGGTATGCAGCTCTGACTTTATCACTGAACTGATAAACGTCCATGTATATTTCATCCCCTCCCAAGAAAGTCCCAAACCCCTTAGCCTGGTTGTCAGTGCCCTCCTCACCTCACAGGGCTGGGGTGAGGATGAGCTGGGGTGACAGGAGGATGCATAAGAAGTCTGAACCAAAATGCACTCAGCTGAAGATATGTACCTGTATAACTGAATCACTTTGCTGTACACCCGAAACTAACACAACATTGTACAACAACTAGACTCCAATTAAAAAAAAAAAAAATTCCGCTGAGATTCCCGGCAGGTTCCTTGTCCCACAGCGTCAGCTCTGCTCAAATGGATTTTCTTTGGAAGATACAAAAACACTTTCCAGTTAATGTTCAAACAAATTAGAAAACAAAACCAAAAAGGCAGTGGGCAAGCCAGTGAGACGACCACAGCTGTGTTTTAGTAAATGCAGGGGTGAGGAGACTGTGGGGCTGTTTGGGAGGCGAGAGAACAGAGTTAACCAGCAGATTCAATTAGCCAGAACCACCGTTGGTGAGCCATCTGCTTGGCCAAGGTTGTGTTCTACCTTCCTCCTTTGAAATGATGCTCTTCAAAGCTGTACACCCAGGACTTATTCTCTGCAGAGCAGGAGGACCAATTTTGTCTATTTAGCAAAACAAGAGGCTAAATTGAGGGCTGCTGGGCTCTTTGCTCTACAAGGAAGAGAGGATGTAATGCTTTAGGAGTTTAAACACATTTCTTTTCTTTTTTTGAATATGTAGATTCATGTCATAATGTAGTGGAATCAGAAAACTTTTTTGTGCTAAACATAAACTTTTTTTGAAAACAGATGTCTTTTTTGGACTGCCACTAAAATATTCTCAATTCCCCATCTCGTGCATGTGTGCACGCATCCTCCCGTGACTGGCCAAAGAAGCTCTGTGTCAACACGCTGAGCCCTGTGCCCCATCAGGCAGGAAAATACAAGTCAAAGGACCACAAAATGCTCGAGCCGGGGAGTCAGCCAGAGCCTCGCAAAGCTATGGAGTTCCCTTCCCATTTGATCAGTTGGCGTATGTCCTGCAAGCGTGTGAGTTGTAAGAAAGCCGAACTACTCCCATGCTCACTAAGGAATGTCACCTTTACTAGTTCTTGTGTTAAAACAAACATGAATTGCGTGGGCTGCCATAGCAATATTATGTAGAAGCAACTGTTTATGGGTTACGGGGCAATAACATTTCCCATGTCTGCTATATTATTTACTTCATCATTTTCTAGGAGCTCCAAAGCAATTGTTTCCTGGAATCCATGGAGCTTTAAGATTCTGGGTACAGATATGCTTTATTGGCTAAGGAATGGAGTCATACAGCTCTCCAAAGCCACCGGCCAGGAGTTGAAATCTTGGCCAGTAAGAACAACTCCCCAAAGAACGGAAATACTATGCATATGCCCTTGGTAACTGATGTAATTGATTTTTAAATGATATACTTTAAAAAAATATTGGGAAGTTTCGCAATGACCTATGACTTAAGCCATATATTCGATATCCATGAACATTTGGTATCATTAACAAACCTTTTGACCCTGTCATGCTGAGATCCATGCTGTCAGAGCCGTACTTTCCACTGAGACGGTTGGCCAGTGGGATCCAGATTTTCCAGATAAAGTCCACCTCATCCGTCCATTGACACGTTCACTCAGCAAATATATTCTGAACTCTCATTACGGACAAAGCGCCAAAAAATGGAGATTTTTTCTTTTCTTTTTTTAGAGGAGCATGGGGTAATTAAGTGTCAAAACAAATGCAACTCCTTAGCAAAAATTGTTGGCTCTCCTTGCTCTGAAGAAATAGACCACATGCCTGGGAATTACAGAGGACCAGCGGCAAAAATCTCCCTGCGCGCCCTGACGAGAATATGGAGGAGATTAGGTGTCACTTGCGGGTGTGAACAGTCCAACCCTCAGCCTGGGAATTGTAGAACGTGTTTCTTTATGAGCTGGAGTTAATATGTGTGAAAGGAGTTCTGGGCACCATCCTCTGATTCTGCAGTGCTTTGTCCGTCATCTGCAGTGAGAAGTGGACACAGCAGCTAACATTTTAATTCAGTGTTTGTTAGTAAAGTTTGATAAACTAGGGCTGCAGATCCTGGGTGAATGTAAAGGAAGAAGGAGTCAGTTTCCCCCCTCTGAAGGCACAGAGAGTCCAGGGTGGACAAACACATCACCCCTGGAGCTAATGCCAAGTATCCTTGAGTCACTCGGAAGCCAGCTTAAGCAAGTTCATGCAATCCCCCTGCTGCCTTCTGTGTGTTCTTCTGTGGTGTTGCCTGGATCTTTTCGTGCCTTCGTGGATAATGAGGCCCCCCAGTGTTAGCACGTCGGGGTGCTGGCTACTCCTTGCCCTCTCTGCTAACAGCTATGTGCAGTAGGTTTCTGAGGTCGGGAGCCATCTGGATAAAAGCCATGAATAACGCAAAGAATCTACACGCTGGGTAGGGCTGTACAGACAATCTAGTCCCACACCCGAGGTCCCACAGCCAGTAAAGGGGAGCACCAGCCTTTGAACCCAATACACCATCTGTGCTCAGACTATTCCCTTGATTCTTCTCTGTGGCTCACTTCTCACCCCCTATCCAGTGGGGTCAGTCCTGTTCTCTCCATCTGGAAAACATACTCTGCTCCAGCCCATCTTTCCTCTCCATCACTCCCACCTAGTCCAACCCCACATCTCTCACTTGGGCTGCAGCAGCAGCTGCCCAGCTCCCCTCCAGGTGGCCCCTGTGTCCCTTTCCAGTCACATCCATCAATAGCCAGGGGGAATTTTCCCTGTAAATCAGGCCACACCTGTCCCCTGAGCAGAGTCTGGCTCTGGTGCTCCATTTCACTTGGCCATACTTGACCTGGCCCCCCTCGACCCGGCCCCTGCCTATCTCTTTTCCTGTTCACCCTGTGTTTTCTCCCTGGAATATGCCAAGATTATTCTTGCCTCTGGAATTTTGCGCTTGATGTTTCCTCTTTCTGGATACTTTTCTGCTCCTCTCCCAGATGTTTGTGAGGCAGAAGGTCCTTCTTCTCACGGAGGTCTCAGCTCACCTCCTCCGAGTGGTCTTCTCTGACCAGCGGTCTCAGCCACTCCTCAACTATCCCACAGCGGCTGAGTCAGATCACCCATATTATTGCCTTTATAAGCAACGATCACTAATTGGTTTATTTTGTTCACGGACTTGGTTGCTTGTTTGTCTTCTGCCCCTTGTCTCTCTTGTCCACTTTTGTATCTCCTGCAGCTCTGTTTGCTTACCACGTGGTGGGCATTCAACAAATATTTGTTAAGTGTATTTGCTTCCTATTGTTGCTGTAACAAATTACCACACATTTAGGGGCTTAAAACAACATACGTTTATTCTCTTATAGTTCTGGAGATCAGGAGTCCTAACATCATGGTGTCAGCAGGGCTGCCTTCCTTCTGGAGGCTCTTATTTCTTGCCTTTTCCAGCTTCTAGAGGCTGCCTACATCCCTTGGGTCGTGGGCCCTTCCCCACATCACTGTGCCTTCTGCTTCTGTCCTCACATCTCCTTCTCTGACTCTGACCCTCCTGTCTCCCTCTAATAAGAAACTCTGTGATTATATTGAGCCCGTCCAAACAATCCAGGATAATTTCTCCATCTCAAGGCCCTTTAACTTAACCACACCTGCAAAGTCCCTTTTGCCAAGTAAGGTCACGTATTCGTAGATTTCAGAAATTAAGATGAGGACATCTTTGGAGTCCACTGTTCTGTTTACCACATGAAGAACAAGATGCATGAGCGTGGTGATTGAAAAATCTGTCCACAAATTGATACTCCTTCCTTCAAGAAATGGAGCTTAATTCCTTTCCCTTTGATTGCAGGCTAGACTTAGCAACTCTTTTCTAACAAATAGAAGATGGTGGAAATAATGGTTTGTAACTTCTTGGAGACAAGGTCTAAACTTTGGGCCTAGGTTATAAAAGGCACTGTGACCTCGTCCTTGCTCTCTCTCAGATCATTGGCTCTGGGGGAAACCAGTTGCCATGTTGTAAGGATGCCCACGTAGCTCTATGGAGAGGTCCACGGGTAAGAAACTGATCTCTCCTGCCAATAGCCTTGTGCATGAGCCACCTTGGAAGTGGATCCTCAGGCCCAGCCAAGCCCTTCAATGACCGCAGGCCCAGCTGATACCCTGACTGCAATCTCATGAGAGACTCTGAGCCACAGGCACCCAGCTGATCCACTTCCAAATTCCTGACCCACAGAAACTGTAGCATAATACACGTCTATTGTTTTAAACCCCAAAGTTTTGAGGTCATTCGCTGTAAGGCAATGGATCGTTAAAACAATAAAAGCTATTTCGGAATCCCCCACACGAAAGAAAACACATTTTCTGCTTTCATAGTGTTTGAAACTCTCTTATCTAATCAGGATGCCCCAACATCCAGTGGGACAAGATGAATAGAGTCTGATCCCAGTGACCACACCCTTGGGATTATGGTCTGTCTCTTTTTAGGACCTTCTCCAGAGTTACCATGGAGCTCCAGAATATGTCAGTGAGCTGAGAATTTGATTCACAGAGCAATCCAGACAGGTAAATTTCAAGTAGAGTTTCGTTAGTCAACTCAGTTCTGTCCTATGGGTGTGATCACTTTTGTGTTTTCTTTCAAATTCCATTTCTCCTATCTCCTTTGGCTGCTGTTCATCGCAAGTATTACCCAATGTTTCCTGGCTACCGACCAATCTGAGTCTTCCCTCCCACTATTTCCTTACCTCTTTATTTTAACAATGTTCACATGCCTTGTCTAATGGTCCTCTGGGTCTTCCAATCTTCGAGATCCTCCTACCCATTTCTCCCCTCACGTGGAAGACCCAAACGACACAGCTGGCTGGTCACCCAAGATGCTCACCATGCATGGTTCTTGCCTGGACTCTCACTGCTGCTCCCATAGCCCAGATGTTTGTGTCAGTCAGGATCAGACAAAGTATGCTGCAGTAACAAATGAGCCCGAAGTATCAGTGGATTTAAAAACTTTGTTTTTGTTTGTTTGTCCCCCTTACTCAGGCTACATGTCCATCACTACTTGGTTGGGACATGGACTTCTCTCTGTCTCATGGACCTGGGATGAGGTCCACCTTGATGTCTCCATGATTGGCAAGGCAGAAAATAAGGATGTGTTGAAATAATACATTTGCTCCTAAAGCTTCTCCCTGGAGGTGAAATGTACCTCTCTGATCACATTTCATTTGCCACAGAAAGTCACGTGGCCACAGCCAACTTCAAAGGAAGTGGAGAAAAGCAACCCCAACATGAGCCTGGAAAACTAAGAATTGGGGAAATTTGAGGTATCAGTGATGTCTGCCACAATGTCCTTGGTCCTTGGCCTGCCCAACCCCTTTGTAAGCTCTCCGGTTCTGCAAACAACTGGTAAGATTCTTTTAGTTGCAATAGACAGAAATGTAATTCAAGTTGGCCTAAGAAAAAATGAATTCATTGGCTTATAGAACTGCAGTTCCAGTGGGACCTAAATCTAGCTTTAGTGGAAACTTGTTCCAGGTATTCAGGTGACGTAGTCAGAAGCTGGTCTCCATCTCTTAGTTCTGCTTTTGTCTGTATTTGTTTCATTCTCAGATAGCATCTCCAAAGGATGGAAACTCCAGCCTTACAACAGTTAGAGAGGCTCTTTCCCAGGAAATTTAGCAAGAATCTCAGGGCTGGGGCTCAAGTTGGTTGGCTGGGTTGGGTCATGTACCTCAGATCCCAAATGAATCACTCTGGTTGAGCAGTTGTGACATCTTGTTATCCAGGACGACGTCATAGCCTTTGCCCACATCACATGGCCCCACTTGTCACACTAGCCCTTCCTGCTGTGGCCTCCCCTCCACCAGAACCCAGCTCTGATTTGCTTCGGGTCGCCCTTGGTGGCAGTCAGAGAAGCACAGCGGTCCTGGCTCAGCACGTCCCGCACAGCAAGGACAAAGCTAAGAACCTGAGGGTGTTTTTTCCTAATTAAATTCAGGCACTGCCCCTTCTCATGGTATCAGGAGCAGATAGATTCAAAATTAAGCCCCAAGTTTTTTAGAAAACCAAGCCCAAGAAAAATTTTTAAAAATCACTCTGATGAAAAACTCATGTCCCCCTCTCTTCTAGCATTTTTAGATGGAGACAGAATTCTATTTTGAGCAACTGGAAAATCATGTGGGTAATTAGGATGGAGAGATAGTGCAGGCCCAGTTTTAGATACTTACGCCCACGGGGTAGTTGTTTCTGTAAAGCCTGTGGTCCATGTGAAAACTCTGACACTTTCTATAAAAAGGGGAAGATGAAACATCTCCTTCAACCACAGACCTATGAGCTGGATCCATGGCAAGAATTTAGAAATGATTTTCAAGTAGATGGTTTACAAGCCTCTGGAGACGGGAGGTGATCATTTGAAGCCAGCGGGAGTTCAGTAAGGGCCAATCAGGCAAGATTAGTTTCATTTCCTTGTTTTGACAGGGAAATTGGACTCACAGAGCTGAGGCCTTCTGTAGACATAATATATCTGGATCGAAACAACATTTTTGGAAAAGTTTCTCATGATATCCTTTGGACCTGTAAGCTGGGGGATCAACCCGGATTGGTAAGGGATTAATGGCTCTATTGAAATGGGGCTGATGACTCTCAAATTAGTGGGCAGCCCCCAGCTTTCCAAAGGACTCTGTCATTTATACTCTACTGTGAAATATTTCTGTCCATAATTTAGATGACATTGATGGCACACTGGGTATTAGTATTAATAATATTAATATTTCTTATTAATGACAACCGTGACAAGGGCAACCATAACTCCTGGTAACTGTCATGACTGCTCATTGTGTGCCAGGCACTGTGCCCAAGGCTTCACTTGGATTAAATTATGCACCAGAATCCAGGAAGGTGGGAGCCCTTAGTTTCCCATTTTCCTGCAGAAACAAAGACTGGCACTGAGAGGGAAGTGGAGGGGTGGGGAGGATGGTGAATTTTCTCTCATATTAAAGGGGTCTCATTTCAGGGGGAGGGGTCTCACTTAAGGAGGAGGGGTCTCATTTCAGTGGAAGGGGTCTCAGCAGCTGGAGTCTCACTGCAGACGTTCTGCTCACAGCAGCCTTCCCTTGGGAGCTCCCATGCTGATCCCGGGAAAAGTCTGTCTGTTTAGGAAGAGCCCTCACCCCTGGGATGGGGACCTGGCAAGTGACAGGCAGGTGTCAGAGCCTGTTACAGAAGGTGAGCCTCAGAGCAGCACCCCATCACAGCGAGGGTCCTGGGTGCCGGCTGAACAGTCATAGGCACAGGCAGAGAAGCCTAAGCTGAAGGGGGGCATCTGGACCTCCGTGCCCCCGACCATGGGTGGCTCCTCGAGGTTGCTGGTCTTGGACCACTGGAGTAAGTCCAGACCCCACGCCCTGATGCCAGGGGAGGATGCGGGCTCTGTGTCCCTTCAACACTCGAGGTTCTCTTTAAGAAAGAGAAAACATGATCACAGGCACTAAATTAGGTATTTGTTTACCCTTGGAAAGAAATCATGACAAATCACACATTTTGAAAAGCTGATATATAACACATAAGTTACAAAATCCAAGAAAACAACCTGCTTTATGACTCTTGGAATTACAGTTAATGTATTTTATTAAATGCCTAACCCCTGTTTATCACACTGTCTCCTTCCGTTTAGCTCCATATTCATTGATCACATCTGTATTCAACAAAAATTCTGAACTATTACTTCCTATAGAGACTAGCAGCCAATTCACCCCTTCCTTCGGCAGGGTTGGTCAAAATTAGTTTTATATTTTTGACGGTCTAGGAACATGTCTTTCAGCTTCACAAGCCGTTATTGGTGACTGGATGTTAGGGGATAAATACTGGAAACTCAGGTAAACTGCTAGGATTATTGTCGAGCTTGGAAAAGTAGCTGCTGAAATTCTTTCCTGTTCAGTTTCAGGGCATTTCTGGGTTTCTAGCCCAGGGACTGCACCTCAGGATTCTCTGTGTTGGTGACACTGGTAACCAGTTTGTCAAAATCCAGGTGTTAGCACGCTCCGTGGGCAGCCGAGGGCTGGGAGGAGGATTCACAGAAGTTATTTCTAAACCTGGGTGATGACCAACAACATAACTGTACACAGAAGTGAACACAAACCACAGAAAGATATCCCACGACCCAGAACTAAGCAGTTTCCCAACTCACCTTCCCCTGAAACGGATCCCCAAATGCCCCGGCCCCTCCTCCACCCACAGCAGAAGGATGGAGAGAAGTCGGAGGGGAAAGAGATGGTGGGCTTAACCAGTACCGGTCCAGACACATCCCTCTGCAAACTTTACACAACAAGTGCCCCCTGGGACACACTGCTAAGCTCCTCGCAGGGCCCTGAAAC